>NC_080553.1:6390000-6763333 GCF_028640845.1 Ahaetulla prasina | reverse complement strand
CTGAGCAGAGTTGAGGTCAACCAAGTCCGGCCCCAAAATTTTCCATTACTTAGCTAGCTGAAATAGTTGGGCAACTTTGTATTGGACTGAATTTGACAAATCCTTTTAGAAAACTTTCTTCAGGTCCGATAGAAGCAAATATGTGTGGCTCAGGGTTGAACTGTGGGTTCCTTGGTGTGCTCTGAATTTGGTGCTGTTCTTACAGATTTTTCATCACCAAATGAATGATGATGTTCCCTCATTGGGTCATGAGATGTCTGCAAGAAAACCATCAAGCTCAGAGAGCATCAAGGACCCTAAAATACTTCAGATCCACCAGAAAATCTTGGTTCAAAGAAGAAGAAGGAGCGCCAGGTAGGAGTTCTTATTACAAGCAACAAGAAATGTACAAGAAATCTGTCCATGTTAGGCCATCAATAATCTACAGTAAATTCCACAATCTGAGAATGGCCCTGAATTATTCTGACCTGCTCAGGGCATGATTCCATCCATTTTTAGAAGGAGAGCTGAAGGACAGTGACAACTAGTGAGGCCTTCCCGACTTGCTCTCGAGTTGCCACAGGCAGGGGGATGGGGAATCAAGACCCGCAGCTGTATCGAGGAGTTTGCACTTCAGTCAAAACAAAGCACATTCCAGCCGGCAAATGTCAAGGCCATCTCCATGGAGATCCACATTGGCTGGAAGGAGGGACTTCTACAACCCCTGAAATCGTGATAGGGGCCGTGATAGCTCAGGCTGTAAAGAAGCCTGTTATTAGAACACAGCAGCCTGCAATTACTGCAGGTTCAAGCCCGGCCCAAGGTTGACTCAGCCTTCCATCCTTTATAAGGTAGGTAAAATGAGGACCCAGATTGTTGGGGGGGTAATAAGTTGACTTTGTAAAAATATACAAATAGAATGAGACTATTGCCTTATACACTGTAAGCCGCCCTGAGTTTTCGGAGAAGGGCGGAATATAAATGTAAACAAAAAAAAATTGCTTCGTTGGGGAATGTGACTGATGACACACCTGGGGGGGAGGGGGAAACAGGGTCAGAGCCAAGTCATGGATTAAGTGAGGTCAGAGTTGGCTTCACTTGGTATGTGCTGACATGACACTCCTAATAAATAACTGGATTTCTTTTGAACCTCGTCCTGAGATTCTTGATTGAATTAGGGCATTGGTCGGAGCCCTGACAGACAGCATTCTGGAGAAAACAGGTGACCAAGATGATGCACCATCTCAAAGATCTTCACAAATACCAAATACAAAAATACTTGGTCTATGGAAAAATGCGGTGTAATTATTTAGATGGTACCCAAATGGACAATGTTTTATCACTTTTTGAACTCCTAAACAGGTAAATATTCTCCATTTGTTCCAATGGCTGAATTAAAGCGGTAGGTAATTTAATGTTTTTCCTATCTTCAGCGTTCCATGAACTTCTTACCTTCCAGGAAATTCATCTCCTTTCTAGAAGAAAATTGTGAGTCTTTGGATCACCTGATGCCCTCAGCCACTAATTTTATACTTCAAGCTGTTGTCAGAACCCATGGAGCTCCGTAAACATTTAACGCTGATTGAGTGCTTGCAATCAGGCCAGGAACAAAATGTTTTGGGTTAGCATAAGCTAGACCAATTACGGAGTTCACTACAAAAATGCAGCCCTTAATTAGCTTTACAATGTGAAGAAAATGAATTACAAACTAACTGTGTAATTCATGACTTGCATCCAGTTAATTTGACGTGATGATGCATGAAGTTCAACTTCCCTTCTGTTTGTTGTTAAACACAATGTGTACCTCAATGCAACTCAACCTGACAGAGATGGGAAGCCATCAAAGACAATTATAACCCAAACGGAATTGAAAGTTGCGCGGAATAATCCTGATGATTTCACCATTTTTCTAGAAAGAGTGCAGAGAAGAGCAACAAAGATGATTAAGGGACTGGAGGCTGAAACATATGAAGAACGGTTGCAGAAACTGGGTATGTCTCGTTTAATAAAAAGAAGGACTAGGGGAGACAGGATAGCAGTCTTCCAATATCTCAGAGGCTGCCCCAAAGAAGAGGGAGTCAAGCTCTTCTCCAAAGCAACTTGAGGGCAGGACAAGAAGCAATTGGTGGAAACTAATCAAGGAGAGAAGCAAATTAGAACCAAGGAGAAATTTCCTGACAGTTAGAACAATTAATCAGTGGAACAACTTGCCTGCAGAAGTTGTGAATGCTCCAACACTGGAAGTTTTAAAGAAGATGTTGTCTGAAGTGATGTAGGATTTCCTGCCTAAGCAGGGGGTTGGACTAGAAGACCTCCAAGGTCCCTTCCAACTCTTATTATTTTATGTTATGGTTGTCCCAAAGGTGCTTTTTCAGGAGGCAACTGGACTTTCTAATTTTTTCTTTTGAAGACATTTCACTTCTCATCCAAGAAGCTTCTTCAGAGCTGAAGAAGCTTTTTGGATGAGAAGTGAAACATCTTCAAAGAAAAGCAAGAAAGTCCAGTTGCTTTCTGGAACTACCTATAAAATGTTGGATGGTTTTGGTTGGAAAAGCTGCAGAACAACCAGAATATTTTGTTTAACAATTCCATTTACTGCAGTCAAACAAATGTAATGAACAAATGAAATTTAAGAGAGAGTTAAATGATAAAGGATAGAGAGAGGTCAATAGATTCAGGGCAAGCTCCAAGCTTTCTGTAACCAGTACACAACAGATATATTGTCACAGCAGCCAACAACCAGATAAACTAGGTATCTCTCTAGGCCAGGGGTCTCCAACCTTGGCAACTTTAAGCCTGGCGGACTTCAACTCCCAGAATTCCCCAGCCAGCAAAGCTGGGAGTTGAAGTCCACCAGGCTCAAAGTTGCCAAAGTTGGAGACCCCTGCTCTAGGCCATGGATAAGCCACATCTGATACTATTCCAGAAATGGTTGACTTCTTAGGTTCCATCTTGTCCAAGATCAATGGTGAAGAACAGAAGATTTCAAACTTGCTTGGAGACCCAAGTTTGCTTCACTAGAAGAATGAAGAACTTGGATTTCCAGATGTGTCCTTACAGCTCCCAGCAATCCAGCAAGGATACTTAGTTATGGGTACAGGGAATTATAGCTCAGCAAACTGGAGAAGCTCATGGATTCCCAAGCATTCCCAGGAAGTGATGTGGTTCTACATACATTGATTATTCTTTTTTTTTCTTCACACCAGAAGGGCTACAAACTTCTCCAATTTAGGCATGGACTTTGCTCTGGTTAGCGTATGAATCCAAATTGAAGTCAACATGGAAAGTCCATATTGAGAGCTTCCGTATTATATTACGGTACCAAATATGCTTCTCAAGATTAAGATCGGTCCAAAATAAAAACTGCTTTGATCTGAGCCTGAATCCTGGTGGCTTCACCTCCCATGGTCATGTTTGCAGTAAGCCTCTCTCTCTCTGTCTCTCTCTCTCTCCCTCCCTCCTCCTGTCTCTCTCTCCCTCCCTCTCTCCCTCTCTTTCTCCCTCTCTTTCTGTCTCCCTGTCTCTCTCTCCCTGTCTCTCTCTCCCTGTCTCTTTCTCTCCTCCCGCTCTGTCTCTGTCTCTCTCCCTGAAAATAAGAAGTTATGTCTGAATGGGTAAAAGATCTTCCCTTGAAGTTAATTTAGGATTACTAGATTTGGCTTGCAGGAATTTAGCTGACCACCAACTAGAGATGAAGAATACTCAAACACTTTGCTACCAACTGGTGGCTCATCTGGAAACTTCCTGTCCATATTTGGTGCTCTTCCTTAACTATAAGCCCATTTCAGGCTGCCTCTATGGAATTAGAAATACATAGTACTAATTTCAGTGGCAATTAATGTTGGAAACAGCCATGCCTGTACACTTAATTCTGGGATATATTTTTTTTAAAAAAACATATTTTAGAAGTACTTTGTTTGTTCTGAGCTGTTGTGCTTTCTGATAGAGATGTTTTCCGATGATGTTGACGCCTCAGCGTTATCAACACTATCCATTAATGATTCAGTAAATTAATTTAATTAAATGCTTCAGCTTCCTAAAGCCCACGTTTCTAATAAGAACGATAAACAAACAGGACGGAGGATATGAATTTGAATGAAATGCACACTCCCTCCATTTCTGTGTGTCTCTGTGGTTATTTTTGAAAAGATTTGGGAGTGGAGTTAATCGGTTTTCTCTCTCTCTTTTTGCCCTTTGTGAATTGTGGGTGCAGAAAAAATTCCCCACTTGAATCCATATCCTTTCCCTAGAATCATAGCTGTGTGTTTGGATGCAAATTTATGCAATCTATCTCAAGGTGAGAAACAAGCAAAAAATCCCAAATGGAGCTTATTTAGACTACAGCTGTAAGTACCTCCCCCAGCCGAGTCCCTCAGGAAAGTAAGACTCTTGAATCCATTGAGTTGAATCAAAAGAACTTTTACTGAGAGAAAGTGGTTGCAGTAAAGTCAGACAGACTCTGAAGATTATTATTGACCTATAATAATCAATTAATTATTATTTAATTAATAATAATACTATTGACCTCACCCCATTCCAAGAGGTCTGTAAGGGGCATGCATAAGAGCACAAGCGTGCCTACCATTCCTGTCCTATTGTTTTCTTTTGTTATATCCAATTAATATAGTTATTACATACTCATACTGATATATATGCTTGCATATTGTATAGTTATTACATGCTTATGCTTATATATACACTGTGTGACAAATAAAATAAATAAATAAAAATAAATAAAGATCCCACACAAACCAGAAAACAATTCTTTCATTTCCCTACACCCAACCCCCCTGACCAGTCTACCGGCAGCCAACGTAATGCCAAGAAGATGTTTTGAGAACGCTGAGGTGTGAGGCAGATAACAGGCCACTCTCCGGGCATGAGGGCCTTGAAACCAGGCTGGGACCAGCTGGAAGGGAGTCTGCCCTGTCTCCAAAGACATTCCCCTTCCCCAATTCCCAAGCGTCCAGGCAAAAACAAAAGCATCCAAAGCATGCCAGCCCCCTATCTCCTTCCAACAGAATGGCAGGACATGATGGTGGTCCAGACAGCAGCTTAGATATCCCTCTGATTTCCAAAGGCAGGAGAGTAGGCCTAATGTAATGACATGGAAACTGAATTCTGGTGGCCAACTGGGGACCGATACCAAAACAGAATGGGATCTACATCTACATCGCCAAAAAGGCTTTAAGAGTTGTAAACCTAATCTTGCGTAGCTTCTTCTCCAGAAAGATTACACTACTAACCAGAGCATACAAAACATTTGCTAGACCAATTCTCGAATACAGCTCGCCTGTCTGGAACCCACACCTCATTTCGGACATTAATACAATTGAGCGTGTCCAGAAATATTTCACAAGAAGAGTTCTCCACTCCTCTGACCACAACAAAATATCTTATGCCACCAGACTTGAAATCCTGGGTTTAGAAAATTTAAAACTCCGCCACCTTCGACATGACCTGAGTATAACTCATAAAATCATCTGCTACAATGTCCTTCATGTCAAAGACTACTTTAGCTTCAATCAAAACAATACACAATAGATTTAAGCTTAATGTGAACTGCTCCAATCTTGATTGTAGAAAATATGACTTCAGTAACAGAGTTGTTAATGCCTGGAATGCACTACCTGACTCTGTGGTCTCTTCCCAAAATCCCCAAAGCTTTAACCAAAGACTATCTACTATTGACCTCACCCCATTCCTAAGAGGTCTGTAAGGGGCGTGCATAAGAGCACCAGTGTGCCTACTGTTCCTGTCCTAACGCTCCCCTTGATTGTATCCAATTTGTATGGTTATTTCATGCTTGTACTTATATATACCGTTGTGTTTGACAACTAAAAATAAATAAAAATAAAATAAAATAAAATAAAAATTTTGGCAGCCTAGCCAAAGCCAGAAAAACAACTGTCTGCAATAACTATTTTTAGATAGCTTTCCATGCTCCCACAGAAATCCATAATCAGTATCTGCCAGCCCGGGTCAACCAGGTCAAGAAGGTAGGACCAGATCAGGAAGGTAGTCCAGATACACCAGGTCAAGAAGATAGACCAGGTCAAGTTGGTAGGACCAGATCAGGAAGGTAGTCCAGATACACCAGGTCAAGAAGATAGACCAGGTCAAGTTGGTAGGACCAGATCAGGAAGGTATACCAGATACACCAGGTCAAGAAGATAGACCAGGTCAAGTTGGTAGGACCAGATCAGGAAGGTAGTCCAGATACACCAGGTCAAGAAGATAGACCAGGTCAAGTTGGTAGGACCAGATCAGGAAGGTAGTCCAGATACACCAGGTCAAGAAGATAGACCAGGTCAAGACGATAGAACAGGTAGAACAAGTCAAGAAACAGGCACAATGGAGATTCCAGGAATTGCCTTTATTTTAGAGTAGCAGAGCCTTAAAAACCTGTCCAAGTCTTTCTTAATCCCTTCTTGTTCAAAAATCAAGGTGGAGTCACACTGAGTTTCTTTCTTACTTTTCCTTCCAATCCTGGCCTGGGTAATCTCTTCTCCCAGTCTTCCTTAAAAGTTCATTCCTTCCTTCGCCAAAGTCATCTCTATGTTCCCTGATACCATCTTTTTTTTAATGATGGGCAATCTTAGGCTGTTCCTTGGTTTTTACATTACATTTCCAATGTCAAGAGAGAGGGAATAAAATCTCAGCTGGCTTCATCAGAATAGCTCTAAGTCTACTAAAATGCCCTGACTTTGCATGATGGAAACAATCAAAAGGTGGACCAACAACCTGTGTGGGTTTCTTAGACCGATTCATAGTCTTCTCAAGGACAATGTTGAAGTGGTTCATTCTTGTTATCTCCTGCAGCGTTTTTTTCAGTCTAGTCCACAATCCTTGTCCAGTAACCAAAAGTACACATATAAACTGGGTGAAATAAGATTTAATAGCAGTAACTATGAGAGGAATCTTGGAGTCTTAGTGGACAACCAGCTAAATATGAGCCAGCAATGTGTAGCGGCAGCCAAAAAAGCCAGTGCAATCCTAAATTGCATTAACAAAGGGATACAATTAAGATCAAGTGAGGTACTAAAACCACTCTATAAAGCCTTAGTAAGACCACACCTAGAATCCTGCATCCAGTTTTGGGTCATTACACTATAAAAAAGAGGTTGAGACTCTAGAAAGAGTGCAGAGGAGAGCAACCAGGATGATTAGGGGACTGGAGGCTAAAACATATGAAGAATGGTTGCAGGAACTGGGCCTGGCTAGTCTAGTGAAGAGAAGGACCAGAGAGACATGATTGCAGCCTTCCAATATTTGAGGGGCTGCCACAGAGAGGAGGAAGGGGTCAAGCTATTTTCCAAAGCACCCGAAGGCCAGACAAGGAATAATGGATGGAAATTGACCAAGGAAAGATTCAACCTAGAAATGAGGAGGAACTTTCTGACAGCGAGAACAATCAACCGATGGAACAGAAGTTGCCTTCAGAAGCTGTGGGAGCTTCATCAGTGGAGGCTTTCAAGAAAAGATTGGACTGCCATTTGTTAGAAATGGTGAAGGGTCTCCTGCTTGAGCAGGGGGTTGGACTAGATGACCTATAAGGTCTCTTCCAACTCTGTTAAACTATCCTATTCTAATCCCAATCCAGTTTTGAACCCAAGGTCAAACAAGACCACCCAGATGTTTCCAGTTCTTAAAGACTATGGAACAGCTAAAGGAGATAGATGAAGTCTGAAGAAAAAAATTGATCTTTTTCACAGATCTTTTGGTCTACTTGAGATGGCTTATATAACTAGGCGCAATGGTCCCAAATCTCTCTACTTTTTAAATGCCAAAAGAAATCTCCCTGAATCCTTAATCTCTTTTCTTTGGAAATATTTCTTCGTCATCATGATGAGCTACTCAGAGTGAATAAACCAAAGTGCTTAAACATTCCGTCTAGAGTCGGATGTAATTAGCTATGTAAAATAGAGCTAATAAAGATGTTAATGGATTTTTTCCTTGGGGTCTGGAAAGAAGGAATAAGTTTTATACTTACATAAAGAAATGCACAGCGCTAGTGGGTCCCTTCCCCTCTGGACCTCATGTTTTGGCTCTATAATTAATTGCATAAAAGTTTTGCAATTTGGCAGAGGGATTAACTTTTAGCTTGGCTTGATGGTGGCTTTCTATATTCTAGTAATAATCATTTTCTTTCTCTCTCTGTGGTCTCTCATTGCAATGTTCCTTGCCAAGAGGAGAATTCTGGTATGTTTTTTCAGCATGACTCAGCTTCTTCTCTAGAATTGAGCAGATCATAACTTAATCTCCTCCTCTTCTTCTTCTTCTTCTTCCTCCTCCTTCTTCCTCCACTATTATGAAAACACTTTCTCCTTCTTCTTCTCTTCCTTCTTGCAAGATAAACCAGAGGGCCAAGGAATTATGGCCAGATGAGCTAATTCTACTTTGTTATAAGTTTACATTAACAGGACCTTATAAGTTGGAAAGTAAATCTCTCCCTCTGCTCCCTTTGCTCTTCCTCCTCCTCCTCCTTACAGATTACAGATTAACAGAGTTAGAAGGGATCTTATAGGTCATGTAGTCCAACCCCCCACAAACGATTTACTAAATCTGCACTACTATTAATCTTCTCATCGTTCCCATCACCAATCTCTTTCCACTTATGACTGTAACTTTGTTGCTGGTAATCCTTATGATTTATATTGATATATCATTTGTGTTGTAAATGTTGTACCTTGATGAAGGTATCTTTTCTTTTATGTACACTGAGAGCATATGCACCAAGACAAATTCCTTGTGTGTCCAATCACACTCGGCCAATAAAAAATTCTATTCTATTCTATTCTATTCTATTCTGTTCTGTTCTGTTCTGTTCTGTTCTGTTCTGTTCTGTTCTGTTCTATTCTATTCTATTCTATTCTTTTAAGCAGGAGACCCTACACCATTTCTGACAAATGGCAGTCCAATCTTTTCTTGAAAGCCTCCACTGATGAAGCTCCCACAGCTTCTGAAGGCAAATTCTGTTCCATTGGTTGATTGTTCTCACTATCAGAAAGTTCCTCCTCATTTCTAGGTTGAAGCTCTCCTTGGTCAGTTTCCATCCATTATTCCTGGTCTAGCCGTCAGGAGCTTTGGGAAATAGCTTGAACCCCTCCTCTCTGTGGCAGCCCCTCAAGTATTGGAAGACGACTATCCTGTCTCCCCTGGTCCTTCTCTTCACTAGACTAGCCGTGCCCAGTTCCTACAACCATTCATCATATGTTTTATCCTCCAGTCCCCTGATCATCCTGGTTGCTCTTCTCTGCACTTTTTCTAGAGTCTCAACATCTTTTTTATACTGTGGTAACCAAAACTGGATGCAGTACTCTAGGTGTGGTCTTACTAAGGCTTTATAGAGTGGTATTAGTACCTCTGTTGATCTTGATTGGATCCTTCTGTTAATGCAATTTAGAATTGCATTGGATTGCATCCTCCTCCTCCTCCTCCCAGGGTTTCTAGCCTTGTCTCCACATTAAGACATGTGAGCTTCAACTCACAGAATTCTCATCAATTGGCACCACAAGTAGACTTGAGAAGGCAATATTTTACTCGGCCGGAGGAAAGAAAAATCTTGGTTCTGTGATAGAAAGAGAGACAGTTAAGGTCAGCGCCATGACCCTTAAAAGAAGCAACAAATGCCCATAAAAGCCAGACAGAGCCAAATTTCACAGCTAAGAATGACTTATCATCTTCAGCAAACTCTCGGGTTGTCGGATGGGCGCAAAGCAATTTGATGATTTAATTACAAATGAGAATGGCTTTTGAATGGGAACTCAAGCTACCAGAGAGAACGTTGATTAGTTTGCACGCAATCCCAACTGAAAGCCAAAAGCAAAGTTTCCAGTATCTTCATTTGAGCTGGTTGTTCACAACAATATACACTGGCAAAACTGGCAAAAATATATAAAGACTGATCTGCTAAAAGTTGGAAGTGTAATCAATCATCTGGTTCATGCTACTATATGTGGTAGACATGCCCAAAAGCTAAAAAATGTCGGACAAAAATGCATACTTGGTTGGAAAAAAAATGACAAAACAACACATAGGTTGAAACCAGAGATATTTTTGTTGGGCTTTCTACCGGAAAAAAATATGATAAAAAGACTATATATCTGGTTTGGCATATACTAACCGCAACTAGCTGCACAGCAATGGAAAAATGATGAGATTCTGTCAGAGGGGAATGTAGTTAAGAAAATATTAGAATGCACAGAAATGGATAGATTAACACTCATTATTAAGGATAAAGAAGAAACTGGGTATTTTTTGATATGAGATGTATTTTATCAATGGCTAGACAACAGAAACAGAAGTTAGAAAGGAGGAGAGATAAGAAGAGGAAATGTTAATATGGAGAGTTGTTAAAGAAGATAATGTGAAGTACTATTGTTATTATATTATTATATAACTATATTATTAATATTATTGTGATGAATACTACAACAAATATGTGAATTACGATTGTTTAAAAATAATTGTACCCAGCTCACTCACTAGATACAAATTGGAAATTGAATGTTATATAAATAAAACAAATAAAACATGAAAACAACAACAATATGTTCTTCATGAGAAGCTCACATTTTTCCTTATTAATTCCTACTTGAAGTGCAGGAGAAGAACTTGCAGACAGAGTAGAGTCCTTGTTTAGCTTGACCGTTTTTTCCCTCCTGAACCTCCTGGGGATTGACCTACAAGACCTTCTGAATGTCAAGTATGTGTTTTTGAACTCACCTTTCAACCTCCCATCACAACGCAACAATTTACAAGTAGGTCAGACACGCCTGGCTAGTGTTGGACTGCATTCACCATCTTTTTTTAACAGAGGGTGGGTTTTAATTTTTTTGGGGAAAGAGCATTCTGACATTCTGAAAAATGAGCCTGTTGAAAAGTATATCCATGTTCTTCTGAGATGCCTTCAGAAGTTATGGGTGCTCCATCACCGGAGGTTTTTAAGCAGAGACTGGACAACTATTTGTCCAGAATGGTTTAGGGTCTCCTGCTTGAGTAGGGGGGATCAATCAATCAATCAATCAATCAATCAGACTAGAGCTGGAAGGGACCTTGGAGGTCTTCTAGCCCAGGAGTCCCCAGCCTTTTGGATCTCAGGGACCACCAAGTTCATAATTTTAAATCCCATAGACCACTAATACAAATCCAGCGCGCTGCTTGCTGAAGTGCCTGGACTTCCAGTGACGGGATGGGGTCCTTCAGGGACTCCCTCTCCTCTCTCTTTCTCTCTCTCTCTCTTCCACTGCCTCTTTCTCTCATTCTGATTCTCTTTCTCTCTGATTCTCTCTTTCATTCTCTCTCTCTCTCATTTTTTCTCTGATTCTCTCTCTCTCTGATTCTCTCTGATTCTGATTCTCTCTCATTCTCTCTCTGATTCTCTCTCTGTCTCTTTCTCTCTCTCTCATTTTGATTCTCTCTGATTCTCTCTTTCATTCTCTCTGATTCTCATTCTCTCTCATTCTCTCTCTGATTCTCTCTCTGTCTCTTTCTCTCTCTCTCATTTTGATTCTCTCTGATTCTCTCTTTCATTCTGTCTCTCTCTCTGATTCTCTCTGATTCTCTCTCTCTCACTCTCTCTCACTCCCTCTCTGATTCTCTCTCTGTCTCTTTCTTCTCTTTCTTTCTCTCTCTCTTTCATTCTCTCTTTCTCTTTTCCTCTCTTTCATTCTCTTTCTCTTTCTCTCTCATTCTGATTCTCTCTCATTCTCTCTCTCACTCTCTCATTCTCTCTCTCTCTCTCATTCTCTCTCTCTTTTATTCTGTCTCTCTGTCTCTTTTCCTCTCTTTCTCTCTCATTCTGATTCTCTCTCATTCTCTCTCTCACTCTCTGATTCTCTCTCTCTCTCTCTCATTCTCTCTCTCTTTTATCTGTCTCTCTCTCTCTCTTTCTCTCTCTTTCATTCTCTGTCTCTTTCTCTCTCTCTGTCTCATTCTGATTCTCTCATTCTCTCTCTCTCTCTCATCTATCTTCCCCCCCCTCTCTCTCATCTCTCGTTGTCTCTCCCCAACTCTTTCTCATTCTCTCTCTCTCGCTCTCTGATTCTCTCTCTTTCATTCTCTCTCTGATTCTCTCTGTTTCTTATTCTCTCTCTCTCTCACTCTCTCATCTCATGGGCCAGCCAGTGTCTTGGGGCTGAGAGGTGCACGGAGCACCAACAAGGGCCGGAAGAAACGCCCGCAAGATCCAGCAAGAGACGAAGCTTCACTCCCGCTCTGAAATATGGAATGAATCTCCATCCCCCGCCCTTCCCTTCTCAGGCCAGGCGAGGTGTGACTGGGAAGGGAGGGCAAGGGGCGGGGACAGCCACTGGTGGGTTCAGCCAACAGGAAGCTACAGAAGGGGGAAGAAACAGTCTGGGGTTGCCACCACACATTGCTTTGGCCTGCCTGCACTGTCACCCTGCCTTGCACCATTACCTCATTCCGACCGGCGAGGGCTGCACTGCAAAGTTGCAAGTTGCGTGAACCTCCCTCTATGGCGGAGAGGTACAGCCCCACCATGAGCTGCCTGGCCAGTCCCATATTCTAGAATCTAGAGCTCTAGTTACAGGACTGGCCATTGCTCATCCCGGAGCAGCTCCTCCACAACGGACCACCAACATTTTCTTGCATCGACCACCAGTTGGTGACCACTGTTCTAGCCTAAACCCCTGCTCAAGCAAGAGAGCCTACACTATTTCAGGCAAATTGTTGTCCAATCTCTTCTTAAAAATCTCCAATGATGCAGCACCCACAACTTCTGAAGGCAAGCTGTTCCACTGGTTAATTGTCCTCATTGTTAGGAAGTTTCTCCTTAATTCTAGGTTGCTTCTCTCCTTGATTAATTTCCATCCATTGTTTCTTCTCTTGCCTTCAGGTGCTTTGGAAAATAGATTGACCCCCTCTTCTTTGGGGCAGCGCCTCAAATACTGGATTACTGCTATCTTATCACCCCTAGTCCTTCTTTTCTCTAGACTGGCCATATACCAATTCCTGCAACTGTTCTTTGTATGTCTTATTGTTTTGGTCTCCAGGCCCTTCATTATCTTAGTTGTTCATCTCTGCACTTTTTTCCAAAGTCTCAGCATCTTGTTTTATATTGTGCTGATCAAAACTGGCTGCAATATTCCAGATGTGGTCTTACTAAGTTTTTACAAACAGGTACTAATACATCTCCCAGTTGCAATATATGATTGTGAAAGTTGGACCATAAGGAAGGCTGAGCATCAAAGAATTGAGGCCTTTGAATTCTGGTGCTGGAGAAGACTCCCGCGAGTCTCTTGGACTGCAAGGCAATCAAACCGATCAGTCCTAGAGGAGATCAACTCTGACTGCTCTTTAGAAGGTCAGATCCTGAAGAGGAAACTCAAATACTTTGGCCACCTAATGAGAAGGAAGGACTCACTGGAGAAGAGCCTAATGCTGGGAAAGATTGAGGGCAAAAGAAGAAGGGGACGACAGAGAATGAGGTGGCTGGATGGAGTCACTGAAGCAGTCTATGTGAGCTTAAATGGACTCCAGAGGATGGTAAAGGACAGGAAGGCCTGGAGGAATGTTGTCCATGGCGTAATGATGGGTCGGACATGACTTTGCAACTAACAATAACAACAACAACAACTAATACTTCACGTGATTTTGATTCTATGCCAATAAAGAAGAATATTTGTAGCTCTGGGTTGAAATGAGGAGTGCTTTCTGAGCTTGGAGGTTGCCTTGCAGATGTTTCATTATCAAATTAGATGTTTGGTAATGACATCAGTGTTAGTGATGCAGTGCCTCTGTTTATGCAACTAAGGGTTGTATGAGCTTTTTTAGCTGTTGCTTGAAGACCTCCAAGGCCCCTTCCCATTCTATTAGAATCAGGGGTCTGCAACCTTAAACACTCAAAGAGCCATTTGGACCCATTTCCCACAGAAAAGAAAACACCAGGAGCCACAAAACCTGGGTGGGCGTGGCCAACTTGACGTCACTCACTTCCACCAGTCACATGACCCCCCCTAGCCACGCCTACCCAGCCAGTCATTAGGGCAGAGAACCAGTTGTTAAAAAAACACCAGGAACCACAAAACCCTTTTGACATTTCTCTCTCTCTCTCCCCCTCCCTCCGCCCTCCCCCTCTCTGTATCTCTCTATGTCTTTCTCTCCCCCACTCTCTCTGTATCTCTCTGTCTCTGCCCTGGCTGCTTCTCCATTTCTGCTGTCACCCTTACCTTCTCAGGCCAGGTGAGGAGTGACTGGGAGGGGAAGGTGAGGGGTGGGGCCAGCTAGTGGTGGGATCACCCGACAGGGAGCCATAGCAGAGGGCCCAAAGTGCCACATGCAGCTCTGGAGCCGCAGGTTGCTGACAGCCGTGTTAGATGTATCTACAAGAATGGGCCCATTTTCTTTTCAATCAAGCATTTCCCATCTCGGTTGCTTCAACAACCAATTACTATCATTTCACCTCCTTCCCTTCCCCACCCCAAAGGCAGTCAAGCCAGGGCTTGTACAGATACACACTACTACTCAACATAATTTATTACCAGTTATTGAAGGTGGGGGGAGGGGAAACTGCCCTTGAAGAAATCAATGAAAAAGCCATTACGTTTGTGATTTAGGGCTAGACGGCTAAAATGATTACCAAGAGCAAATAAGAAATAATGCGGTGATTAAAGGCAGGTGCAGCTGTCTCCGTTGGGCGTTGTGGTTGTTTTTGCTGTTTGTCATTATTGATGTTGACAACGATGATGACTTAGTTTCTTGGGAAGGGGCTTACTTAGCTGAGCCATATTTTTTTTTTTTGGAAGCCAAAGGCATTTGAAGAGGTCCTCTTGTATTATCCAGCTGCAAAAATCATGCTGAACATGTGGGTTTTGCTTTGGAGTGGATTATACACTTGAACTAGCCATGGGAGACTTTTGCTTATTTATTTTGAGTGCAGAGGAGCGACATAAGAGACGATAGAGATCATTCTAACATCTAATATGATAGGGCTGTAGTATTATCATTATCCTTCTCATCTTCTCTACTATCCTCTCTTATTGGTATCATATGATGATGGTGATGATTACTCAGTTGCTTAGCATGTAGTACATTGAGAGCTTCTGCACGGAAGACAAATTCCTTGTGTGTCTGATCACAGTTGGGCAAATAAAGAATTCTCTTCTCTTCTCTTATTCTCTTCTCTTCTCTTCTCTTCTCTTCTCTTCTCTTCTCTTCTCTTCTCTTCTCTTCTCTTCTCTTCCCTTCCCTTCCCTTCCCTTCCATTCCATTCCATTCCACTCTATTCTATTCCTTTTGCTTCTACTTCTGTCATTCTTCTCCTTCTCCCTCTTCTTTCTCCTATTCTATTCTATTCTATTCTATTCTATTCTATTCTATTCTATTCTATTCTATTCTACTCTACTCTACTCTACTCTACTCTACTCTACTCTACTCTATTCCTTTTGCTTCTACTTCTGTCATTCTTCTCCTTCTCCCTCTTCTTTCTCCTATTCTATTCTATTCTATTCTATTCTATTCTATTCTATTCTATTCTATTCTATTCTATTCTACTCTACTCTACTCTACTCTACTCTACTCTACTCTACTCTACTCTACTCTACTCTACTCTATTCCTTTTGCTTCTACTTCTGTCATTCTTCTCTTTCTCTCTATTCTATTCTATTCTATTCTATTCTATTCTATTCTATTCTATTCTATTCTATTCTATTCTATTCTATTCTATTCTATTCTATTCTATTCTATTCTATTATTTTCTCACCCTCTGGTGGGTAAAGAACAGATTAAAGCTTTTCTCCCTCTGCTATTCTTCCAATTGGTCATTCTGCGATGCCTTCATGAGGTTAGAACGTTAGCCTTTCCACGTTTCTCCTTTATTAATGCCGCTGTCATTTGATATTAATTTTCACCTCGGTTTATAACCGTTTATAACGCCACTTTCATATCCTTCAATATTTTTTTCCTAATCACAAAGCCAAAAGATTGATTTGGAAAAAAGGAGAAAGATGAATGCTCAGTGACTCGGGATGGTTTCAAAGATGTGATTAATGGGCTGAAGAGAAGATCACCGGTCCAAGATTTAAATAAACCCAAGCGGTGATCTATTGGCCCTTCTCGGAGGATGTAAAATTTGTTAATTGTGATTCACGGCTGCCAACGCTCACAGTCTTCAACAGGTCCATTCAGTCCTGTTTGTAAATAGTCAAAGGGAGATATTCTTTCACCTTTTCAATAGAGAGCAACTGAAATGTCTTCATTCTGTGACTTGGCTAGACCCAAAAAATGCTGTTATTATAACCGGGCGAGGTTATTTATGCCCTGACTAAAATTATTTAGCAGTGCAGTTTTGTGTTTTAATAAAAAATATGCTTAGAATCCTCCTGCACACCCCACCCTCTCTCTTTTACTCTTCGTCCTCCAAGAGAAGGGCAGCTTTATTTAAAATGCAAGTTCAAAATCAATCTGCGATGTGTGTTCATTTAGCTTTAAATCTCCACTATAGTGCCATCCGAAAGGATTTCGTTGCCTGGAAGAAGGGCTGTTAATGTAACTCTTTGTTATCTGTTTTTTTTCTCCCCAGCATGGAAAGGCTATAGTTCAGCCAAACAACAGCTGCAGTAAATGCAAAAATCCCAGAGAAAAATCACCAGCATTTCCAGGATATTTCACTCATGTGTCAAATAAAGGCAGTGGTGGGATTCAGCCAGTTCGCACCACTTCGGGAGAACCGGTTGTTAACTTTCTGAGCAGTTTGGTAAACTGGTTGTTGGAAGAAATCATTAGGGCAGAGAACCGGTTGTTAAATGACTTGAATCCCACCACTGAATAAAGGTAAAGGTAAAGGTTCCCCTCGCACATATGTGCTAGTCATTCCTGACTCTAGGGGCCGGTGCTCATCTCTGTTTCAAAGCTGAAGAGCCAGCGCTGTCCGAAGACAGCTCTGTGGTCATGTGGTCAGCATGACTCAATGCCAAAGGCATTGAATGCTGTTACCTTCCCACCAAAGGTGGTCCCTATTTTTCTACTTGCATTTTTTATCTGCTTTCGAACTGCTAGATTGGCAGAAGCTGGGACAAGTAACGGGAGCTCACATCATTACACGGCACTATAGATTCGAACCGCTGAATTGCCGACCTTTCGATTGACAAGCTCAGTGTCTTAGCTACTGAGCCACCCTTCCATGTGTCAAATAGCACTTACTAATCCGATGCCGAGACATCACCCTGCCAACAAAAGTGGTATAGTCAAGGCTCTGGTTTTCCCAGTTGCAATGTATGGCTGTGAAAGTTGGACCATAAGAAAGGCTGAACGCCAAAGAATTGAGGCCTTTGAACTCTGGTGCTGGAGAAGACTCCTGTGAGTCCCTTGGACTGCAAGGCGAACAAACAAGTCAGTCCTAGAGGAGATCAACCCTGACTGCTCTTTAGAAGGCCAGATCCTGAAGAGGAAACTCAAATGCTTTGGCCACCTAATGAGAAGGAAGGAGTTCCTGGAGAAGAGCCTAATGCTGGGAAAGACTGAGGGCAAAAGAAGAACGGGACGACAGAGAATGAGGGGGCTGGATGGAGTCAGTGAAAGCAGTCGGCGTGAGCTTAAATGGACTCCAGAGGATAGTAGAGGACAGGAAGGCCTGGAGGAACATTGTCTATGGGGTCAGAATGGGTCAGACATGACTTTGCAACTAACAACAACAACAATTCGATGCCCAGCAAGATTAAGATTTAACAGAATAACAGAGTTGGAAGAGTCCTAGTCCTTAGCCAAACAGTTGACCTGATACCAATCCCAGAAAAGCGGCTGTCCAGCCTCTTCTTGAAAACCTCCAGTCTTGGAACACCCACACAACTTCTGAAGGCAAGCCATCAGAAGTTGCATTGCAAATGTTTATTGCAAAGCATTGGCCGAAAATATTGACATAAAGATGACATATTTTAGAAATATAATACTTATAGGCAGTCAATAGAACAGAACAGAAGTGAACAGAATAGAATCTGAAAGGGACCTTGGAGGTCTTCTAGTCCAGCCCTCTGCTCAAGCAGGAGAACCTATACTATTTCAGATAGTCTTGACTGTCTTGACTCTTTTTTTTTTTTTAAAGTTTTATTTTTACAATCATATCAAATAGTTCATCCAATGTACAGTTATATACAATTAGTCGGGCTTGCCCAGTCACCACCCCCCTTTTTAACACTCTTCCCTCTTCTACCTTCTTCTACCTTCCAAACCTTCCTCTCCTTCTCTTGTCTACATCCTCTCCTCCCTCCACCCTCTCCTCCCTCCACCCTCCACCTTCCTTCTCCCTCTTCTACCCCTCATTCTTCCTCTTCTCCTCTTTCCTACCTCCTACTCTCTCTTTTCTCCCTCCCCACCGTTCTAAAATGGTAACTGGGCAGACTCGACCCTGCATTAATTATATTTATACATCTTCAATTAACCCTGTACATTAACCATCACTGTCTTGACTCTTCTTAAAAACCTCCAGTGATAGAGTGCCCACTATTTCTGGAGGCAAGCTGTTCCACTGGTTAATTGTCCCCACTGTTAGGAAGTTTCTCCTTAATTCCAGGTTGCTTCTCTCTTTGCTTAGTTTCCATCCATTGTTTCTTATCCTGCCCTCTTGCGCTTTGGAGAATAGGTTGACCCCCCGCCTTCTTTGTGGTAGCCCCTCAAATATTGGAATGCTGCTATCCTGTCTCCCCTAATTCTTCTTTCCTTTAGACTAGCCAGACCCCAAATCCTGCAGCCGTTCTTCATATATTTTAGTCTCCAGGCCTTTGATCATCTTGGTTGCTCTTCTCTGAACTTTTTCTAAAGTCTCAACATCTTTTTTGTAGTATGGGGACCAAAATTGTCCTTATTTATTTATTTTATTTTATTTATTTGATTTTTATACCGCCCTTCTCCCGAAGGACTCAGGGCGGTGTACAGGCAACAATAAAATACAAAACACCACAATATACAATTTAAAATACGAATTAAAAAACTTATTATAATTAGCCTAGAACCTTAAAATTTATAAAACCAAACCCCATTTAAAATTAGTAGAAAATTTAAAATCGATAAAATTTATGTAGTTTAAAATTTAAAATTTAAAATATAAAATTTAAAATTTAGGCCAGCCCCGCGCGAATAAAAAGGTATGTCTTCAGTTCGCGGCGGAAAGTCCGAAGGTCAGGTATTTGACGTAAGCCTGGGGGAAGCTCATTCCAAAGTGTGGGAGCCCCCACAGAGAAGGCCCTTCCTCTGGGGGCCGCCAGCCGACATTGTTTGGCGGACGGCACCCTGAGAAGTCCCTCTCTGTGAGAGCGTACGGGTCGGTGGGAGGCATGGGGTAACAGCAGGCGGTCCCGTAAGTACCCGGGCCCTAAGCCATGGAGCGCTTTAAAGGTCGTAACCAACACCTTAAAGTGCACTCGGAAGGCCACAGGTAGCCTTGACATACCACAGTTCATTTAATGACCAATTGAAGTTACAATGGCACTGAAAAAAGTGACTTGTGACCATTTCCCATACTTATGACCATTGTAGCATCCCCCATGGTCACGTGATCAAAATTCAGATGGCAGCCGGCTCATATTTATGACGGTCACAGTGTCCCAGGGACACATGATCCCCTTTTGCAACCTTCTGACAATGGGGAAGCCAGATTTACTTAACTGTGTTGCTGTGTTGCTAACTTAACAACGGCAGCAATTCGCTTAACAGCGGTGGCAAAGTATGTCATAAATTGGGACAAAACTCACTTTAACAACTATGCCACTTAGCAAATAAATTGCGGGTTCAATTGTGGTCATGACTTGAGGACTGCTTGTAGCAGTCATCGTCATCATGTTCTTCATCTTCAGCATCATCTTTATGTTCATCATCTTCATCTTCTTCTTCTCCATCCTCCTCCTCCTCCTCCTCATCACCACCACCACCATGGCCTCCAGCAGTATCGCGGACTGAGATATTCCACGAAAAGGAACAGGTTAAGTTTCATTAGAAAGTCCACCGATTACCAAGGCAAATGTCCTGTTTTTAAAATATCAAACCTTTTTCCCCGACCCAGCTTGATCGTATATATATTTTTTTTCTCACAAAAGGTTGCAATTAACTTCTGCAATTTTTGCTCTGAATATTCCCTAGCAAGAGAACAAAACTCAATTTGGGAGCAATCTATTTCTCTATTAGAGCCATTAATTCTTTTTTTGGAAAATGTAAAGTTCAGGGACTTTAGCAGAACACAGACGATGCCCCCCTCAGGCAATTATGGGGCCCGTTGTTCACTCACATGCTCAATTTGGAGACCGTCCGAGTCTTCAAAAAAAAAAAAAAAAAGGAAGAAAGTCAAATATGAATGGGGATGAAACAGCCAGGTTCACATTCAGACTGGGTTTCTGCAGTTGAATGATCACTAAACAAATGATTGTTAAGGTTCTGACTACCCATAAGACAATCAGTTTCACAGCTACTGCAATTGTTGGCTGAGCAGGGACAAAAATAGCCAGAGAAATGATTGAAGCCTGAGAAACGTGGTTTTGTCATTCAACCGGAGTGCTGAATGACACAATAGGAGTGTTGAATGGCACAACAAAAGTACCAACAGCTTATCAGGAGCTGAGGGCACAGCAGCACAAGGAAACAACAACCCACAACTTAATAACCAGTCATCAATACCCTAATTAACAACCAAAACGCTACACACAACAAGGCACCACATAAATACAATGTGTAGAACAGCCTTGATGATGGGCTCCAGAACAAGCATGAAAGCTTGAGTGAATAAATCTCTCCAGTGACCAATTCAGATTGCATCCTGCAACTATTTGTAATTGTCAGTAGAGATTCTCAGTCATCCAGGTCATGGTTGTCCCAAAGGTGCTTTTTCAGAAGGCAACTGGACTTTCTAGTTTTTCTTTGAGGATGTTTCGCGTCTCATCCAAGAAGCTTCTTCAGCTCTGACTAGATGGAGGGGAATGGAAGGATTGATACTCCTTGCAGACAGAGCTGGTCATTTGCATCCTTTTAGAGGGTCATTGAAGCACTTGGAGGTTTATCTGTGTCCTCAGGGTCATCTGAGTAGTGCAAATGGTTCCTGTAGCAGTCCCTCTGAAAATTCTTTCATACTTCCACAACATTCAAAGGGTGTTCATCCCAAATTGCATAGCTAAAAGTCTGTAGAGATTTCAGTCATCCATGTTCGAGACTCTAGAAAAAGTGCAGAGAAGAGCAACAAAGATGAGTAGGAAGCTGGAGCAGCAAAGATTCGGGGACTTGAAGCTAAAACATATGAAGAACGGTTGCAGGAACTGGGTATGTCTAGTTTAATGAAAAGAAGGACTAGGGGAGACATGATAGCAGTCTTCCAATATCTCAGGGGCTGCCACAAAGAAGAGGGAGTCAAGCTGTTCTCCAAAGCACCTGATGGCAGGACAAGAAGCAATGGGTGGAAACTGATCAAGGAGAGAAGCAACTTAGAACTAAGGAGAAATTTCCTGACAGTTAGAACAATTAATCAGTGGAACAACTTGCCTGCAGAAGTTGTGAATGCTCCAATACTGGAAGTTTTTAAGAAGATGTTGGATAGCCATTTGTCTGAAGTGGTGTAGGGTTTCCTGCCTAAGCAAGGGGTTGGACTAGAAGACCTCCAAGGTCCCTTCCAACTCTGTTATTCTATGTTATGGTTGTCCCAAAGGTGCTTTTTCAGGAGGCAACTGGACTTTCTAATTTTTTCTTTTGAAGACATTTCACTTCTCATCCAAGAAGCTTCTTCAGAGCTGAAGAAGCTTTTTGGATGAGAAGCGAAACATCTTCAAAGAAAAACAAGAAAGTCCAGTTGCTTCGTGGAACTACCTCTAAAGTGTTGGACGGCAAAGCTTATCAAGGATAGTAGCATCAGAGATTTTGAAGGGCTTTGCATATGTGCAGAACAACCTGTTTTGACTGAAACAACACAACCATTGTACTGTTTATCCTTTCATTATTTTTTATTTGAAGGGAAACTTTACCTGAATTTTCAATGGATGTTTTTAAAAAAGGAAAAGAAAAATCTTTGATCTCCCGGAGAAAGAAAAAAAGAAAAGGTCAACTAACCACACAATCATCATTGCATCACTGAAAGACCCGAAGGACTTTCAAAGACGAAGAGTCAACAAGTCACTTGATGGCACCTAGTCAATCAGAATCTTTGAGAAGCTCCGGATAACTTTGTGGATTCATCCATGTTATTTTCTTGAAAAAAACATGGGACTTCTGGAATGGATTTTCAACTTCCCAGTGTACAGTAGTGGCCAAAATTGTGGACACCTTTTGGGAAAAGTGTATTTTCTAAATCTAGCTGATAACACCACTTTATTTTGGAGTAGTAGTACCATAAAGTTATATATCAATGGAAAAATAATTTAATCAAGAATGTAATGCAATAACTTTTATGAAGGATTTGCTATTAGAATAGCAGTTACAGTATAAAGAAGAAAAGTGAAACACACAGAAAAAATGAGATATACAAGAGTTATCAGCATGTCAGTTAATACTTAGTTGGATAACCTTTAGCATGAATTACGGCCTTACAGTGTCTTCCCATGGAGTGAACCAAGACTTTGAGTTCTGCAGCTGTTATAATGTGAAATGAAGTTTGAAGGATTGCTTCTATTAACTGGGTTTTATTGCTGGGTCGCTTCTGACTAAGAAGTTTCTTTAGCTGGCTCCATAGATTTTCAATTGGGTTAAGGTCTGGGCTCTTCCCAGGCCATTCCAGCAGTGGAATAGGATTATATTGAAACTCCAAAAAAAGTGATGTTATTAGCCATCAAACCTCCAAAATACACTTTCCCCAAAAGGTTTCCACAATTTTGGCCACTATTGTAGTCTCATCCCAAATTACATATATAAAAGCGAAAACCACTCACGCATTAATCATGAAATCTCCAGAACCATAAAGCTTACAAACTTGAAATTTGCCATTTAGGTTCCTCTTGGCTTCTAGGTGCTCATTAAGAAAGGATTTTTCAAAATGACCATCAGAGCATTAGTATTTCCTATATTATTATAACATGCTGTGATGCTAATTAGACAGTCTACTCTCCCTCCCAACTTGAAAATAACTCTGGAGAGAACAGGATAGAATAGGACAGGCTTCTGTGGGGCCAGCCTCATGGAGAAAAGGGGCTAGAAAACCTGATAGGATAGGGGAGGATTCTGTGGGGCAAGGCTGAGGGAGAGAGAAGGAGAGAGGCTTCTATGGGGCCAGCCTGAGGGAGAGAAGGGGAGAGGAGAGGACAGGAGAGGCTTCTGTGGGGCGAGCTTGAGGGAGAGTAGGGGAGAGGAGAGGCCAATAGTAACTACTCATTAATTTTCAAACTCTAAGTATCGATTTATCAAGCCAGATCATATAGTTTCATAGCAGAGCATGGGTATTCAGCTAGTATTAACTAGATCTTATCCTTCTTAATTTACTGAGATCTTCTAAGGCCCGTCAAGTCTTCCCATTGAGCTCAGTGGACGGAGCAAACTGGTCCTTTAAAAATCAATCCAGCTTAGGCGTTTCTATTGAATGTGGAATGTTTTTTTAGCATTCACCTATTGTTTCTTTTTTTCCACCATTCATTTGTCTGTATTTTAACATTCACAAGAGAAGTAGAGAGAGAAATATATTTTCCTGACTGCAATTTCATTGATAAACTGTATTTATAGAGTGACTGATATATGAATGTCAGAGCTATTTTAGAAGCAGCAGGGGAAAATAAAATAAAATAAAATAAAATAGAGATTCTTCAGTTATTCAAAGAAAAAGAAAAAACCAAGAAATTCTACTACTGCCTGGTTCTCTCCTGCACTCTTTTTGCTTCTTATTTTGCAATGTATCAGTAATCTCAGAAAGCGAGATATTTATTTGCTCGTGTTACTGAATAGGACTGATAATGCAATGTGGAAAAAAAAAGATTATTATGGGAGCCAAAAAGAGATGTTGCTGTATTTTTAGATTTACCAACCCTGCTGGATTCAACGTGAAATTTAATGTTGAAAAATGAATAACAGAGCTTAGAAGCCTTGGAACCATTGGGGAGAAACCGGGGGTGGAAAGGCAGCATCTAAAGAGAGAAAGGCACAGGGCAAAGTTGGATACATGTTATTGTCATGAATTTTAATGCAAAGCATTATCGTCCCTAAGATGTAGTAGAAGAAGGAAGCTTTGCATTTGCATGTAACTTTTATTTGACAAGAAGGACATTTCTGATTTTATTACTTTTGTAACTGGTTATCCTTCTTTTCACTTCCTTCCCCCCACACACTTTTCTCCCTTTCTCATTCCCTCTCTTCCTCCCTCCCTCCTTCCCCCTTCCCTTCCCCTTTTCCTCTCTCTCCCTCACCTTTCTCCCTCCCTTCCTTTATCTCTCCCTCCTCTTCCCTCCCATCTCCTTCCTTCCTTCCTTCCTTCCTTCCTTCCTTCCTTCCTTCCTTCCTTCCTTCCTTCCTCTGTCTTTCTTTCTCTCCTTTCCTCTTCTCTTCTCTTCTCTCTCTTCTCTTCTCTTCTCTTCTCTTCTCTTCTCTTCTCTTCTTCTCTTCCTCCCTCCTCTCTCTTAATATCTCCTGCTCACACACCTTTCTCCCTTTATAATTCCCTCCTCCTCCTTTTCTCACTTTCCTTCCCCATTTCCTCCCTCTCTCCTCACCTTTCTCCCTCCCTCCCTCCCTCCCTTCCCCTTCTTCCCTTCCTCTTTTCCTCTCTCTCTCCCTCACCTTTCTCCCTCCCTTTTTATCTCTCCTCCCTTTTCCTCTCTCTCTCTTCTCTTCCTCCCTCCCTCCCTTCCTCTCCTCCTTCCTCTTTTCCTCTCCCTCAATCTCGTCTCACACGGACACCTTTTTCCCTATTTCATTACCTCGCTTCCTCCTTTCCCCTTCCCCTTTCCTTTCCCCTTTCCTCCCTTTCTCCTCATCTTTCTCCCTCCCTCCCTTTCTTCTTTCCTCCCTCCTTCTCATTGCCCTCCCTCCCTCCCTTTGTCGATTTCTTCTCTTTCCTTCCCTCCTTCCCATTGTCCTTCTTCCCTCCCTCCCTCCCTCCCTCCCTCCTTGTCTCACCTTTCTCCCTCCCTCCCTTCCCCTTTCCCCTTCCCTTCCTTGCCAAGTGGCCTCATATTTCAAGGCCAAAGCAAAAGGGACAAGAATTACTTGGTTGCTTTTCTTCAAAACAGGAGCAAATATTCTACCGCTAAACAGTTCTCAAGGGAGATCTCAAAAAGCCGGAAAAATCCAAACGCGAAGAAAAAGGAGGCAAAAAATGGGTCAAGGGAACCAGAAGAAGGAATAAATACGGAGAATCCTTTCGAACGATTTGCACAACGGCACTTTCTCGTCTTTCCTCTTTAAAACCGAAGGAAGATTTGGTCCGGGTTTTCAAGGCGCAACTGGTCCCAACCACTGAGGATGTTACTTAGTTTGGCAATGAAACGTCTCCAAGAAAACAACCAAGCTCAAAGTGCACCAAGGACCCTACAGTTCTCTTCCTCCTCATCTCCACAATCTGCACTCCCTTCTAGCACTGATGATGTTCCCTAGTTGGGTCATGAAATGTCTGCAAGAAAACAACCAAACCCAGAAAGTACCAAGGACCCCACAGTCCTCCTCCTCCTCCTCCTCCTCCTCTCTGCAAACCCCACTGTAGCAAGAAAACAACCAAGCCCAAAAAGTATCAAGGACCCCACAGTATTATAACTAAAATAGTTGGCATTCCTGGCACCCACAAAAGGCACAGTAGAATCCCATGTGCCTTGATGCTCTCAGCTGTGGATTCTGGGAGCTGAAGTCCAGCAAATCTAGTCAACCCCAGGTTGGGGGCTACGGAACCCGACCCTTTCCCTGACCCACATAATTTCATGTCAAGAGGAGAAATATGTCAAACTTCACCTCCTTGTGGGCTTTGGCTGGAGTAATTACTACCAGGAAGATCTGCGTTTTGAGCTGCTTTTATTGATTTCTCCTTAGCGCTAAGGAACTCTGCTAACCCTTTGAAGCTTTGAGCATGTTTAGATGAGGGACCCCGATTTTTCTTGCCTTGGTTTTAATTAGAGAAGCAACCATATTTTTGGTCTTTATCTTGTCAGACCTCAAGGCATCTGGTTTGTTTGTTTGTTTTTGAGAAGAAAATGGTTTATGAAAAGCTCGTTAAAATGTTGATTGCTCTTTTTTCAAACCGGCATTCAGGCTTTGAAAGGAACGGGTATTGTGGAAAACTAGGACAGGGACTCCTCTATGCTGTGGCCCCTCCAGCAGCTGAATCAGAGGAGGAGGAGGAGATGTGGGGGTCAGGATCAGCATCAAGGCAACCTGGGAGGCCTTGGGGAAGAGGGAATGAAACTGGCAGAGAGAGAGACAGAGGCAGAGCCTGGGCCCTGATTTATATTCACTAGAAAGCAGAAATGCTATTTTCTAGCGAACCTAAATCGTGCGGCACAGCTGTTCTCCTCCCCTCGCTGTTCTACTTACCTTAGAAAAGGCTTCTTAATCCTCCTTTTTTCAGCACTGCGCAGTAGTGCTTGTGGTGCGCATGCGTGAAAAGCGCGCATTTGGCGTGCACACAGCAAACCGGTAGCAAAGCAAACCAGTAGCATACTTCAGAGCATTTCACCCCTGAGCTGAAGCCTTAGTAGAACCTGAACAGACTTCAGCAGAATCTGAAGAATTGTTAGACCGAAAGAAGTAGAGGAAACCTAGGAGCTTTCAGAGCTGATCACGCTATCATTATCAACATCCGTTTCGGATGTCGGTGGCATCTTCACTTCAGCAACATCTGCAGCCCCAATCAGAATAAATTCCCCCGTGGAGAATCAGGGAGACACTAGAACAAGGGTGTCAAACTCAAGACCCACATGTCGGATTCGACCCACAATGTGATTGAATCTGGCCTGCGGGGCTGTCCTGGTGTACCCAATGCAAAGAGAAAAGATCGGGCCAGCATAGCTTTGGCCTGGTCCAGGGGTGAAATGCTCCCGGTTCGAACTGGATCACGTGATCTGGTAGTGATGGCGGCGGGTGGTTCAGAGAACCGGTAGCAAAAATCCCTGCCCCCCCGCCCATGCCCAGCTGAACCGCATGATCATCAGAGGTTTTTTTTTTTTTTACTTTTAAAAGCATTTTTTCTTTGGCCGAAAAAATGCTTTTAAAAGTAAAAAAAAAGCCTCTGATGATTGCGTGGCTCAGCTGGGATTGTCAGAACCCTTTAAAAGCATTTTTTTACAACCTCTTCAGCCAAAAAATGCTTTTAAAAGGCTCCTCTGGCGATCCCAGCTGAGTTGCCTGATCAGCTGGGATCGCCAGAAGAGCCTTTTAAAAGCATTTTTTTACAATGCTTTTAAAAGTTTTTTTTAAAAAAAAGTTGACCCAGTCACATTACCCCCACCACCACCAAGCCACCCCACAGAACCGGTAGTAACAAATTTTACATTTCACCCCTAGCCTGTTCTACCCAACGCGAAGAGGAAACATGCCAGCAGTTTAGGGAGTGGTGTCAAGCTGGCCATGCCCACCCAGTTGCCCCCAGCCCCCCCCCCCCCCGAGGTCAACCACAGGCCTGATGCGGCCCTCAATGAAACCGAATTTGACACCCCTGCACGAGAAGTTCGGAAAGAAAGATGCTGAGAGCAGGTGAGGAACATCTCTGGAGAGGCCCACCATGCGCCTTTCGTCTCTCCAGCCATGACAATGCCTTTGGAAGTACCTGGTAGGTGATAAAAATTACCCATCTCGAAAAGAGGAACAATTAAGATGCCATTATTGATGCATTACAATAACAGCTCGGAACCGGTTGACGGCTTTCCAGGCTGCCTCCGAAATATTTGTCTTTAAATCAGGAGGAGATCATCAACGCAACTCCCCCAGGAGCGGGTTGAAACAAAACAGTAAAATATTGGGGAAGGGGAAGTTGCAGCCCCAGTGCTCTCACACAACAATATTTTCCACTGTTTTAGCTGGATGCTATAGAGAGTCCTCGACTTATAGCAGTTCATTTAGCGACCATTCAAAGTTACAACGGCACTTGAAAAAAAAGAAAAAGACCGATGACCGTTTTTCACACTTACGACCGTTGCAGTATCCCCAATGGTCACATGATCAAAATTCGGATGCTTGTCAAGGGACTCATATTTATCACCAGTGGTGGGATTCAGCCGGTTTGAGCCAATTCAGGTGAACCGGTAGTTAATTTGCTGGCTGGCCCCGTCCCTCCCCATCCCTTCCAGGAGTCCCCACATGCCCCATTTTGGCTTCCAGGTAAGTGCAGGGAGGTCTCCTAGGCCTAAAATGGGGCACAGGGCAGGTGGGGGCGTGACGCGCCCCACCCCCCCGGCGGCCCGTTTTTGCTTGCAGGTGGGTGCAGGAGGCTGAGTGCTGCCTTTCACAACCTCTGGTGGCTCAGACTGCTAAGACAGTCTGTTATTAACACAGCTGCTTGCAATTATTGCAAGTTCAAGTCCCACCAGGCCCAAGGTTGACTCAGCCTTCCATCCTTTATAAGGTAGGTAAAATGAGGACCCAGATTGTTGGGGGGGCAATAAGTTGACTTTGTATATAATATACAAATGGATGAAGACTATTGCTTAACACTGTGTAAGTCTTCGGAGAAGGGCGGGATATAAATGCAAATAAATAAATAAAATAAATAAACCCCTGGCCACGCCCACCCAGCTGGTCATTAGGACAGAGAACCAGTTGTTAAATTATTTGAATCCCACCACTGCTTATGATGGATGCAGTGTCCCCAGAGTCACCTAATCCCCTTTTGCGACCTTCTGATGATCAGAGAAGAGATTGGACAGCCATTTGTCTGGAATGGTGTAGGGTTTCCTGCTTGAGCAGGGGGTTGGACTAGAAGACCTCCAAGGTCCCTTCCAACTCTGTTACTAGTACTGAGAAGAAGCATTTCCTTCTCTCTGAATGAGCTTTACTTCTGGTCAGTGATGTCATCCCATAGCCAACTCCCATGGCATGTGTCACAGCCTCTTCCAGGAAACTTACTAACTCACTCACTCACTCGTACTATACTGGGAATGGATGCAAAAGAACAAGATTTGGGGGGCGGGAGGATTGCAATAATAAATGAATAGCCTAGGGCAGTGGTCTGCAATCTTAAACACTCAAAGAGCCATTTGGACTCCGTTTCCCACAGAAAACACCGGGAGCCACAAAACCCATCCCATGCCTATTTCTTAAGCGGCCACAAAACTAGCATATGTACTTGAATTAAATGTTCTGTTTTCTTCTGAAACTTTTCTTTTCTTGGATTTATCCATGGTTGGCCTACCGGGGGTTGAAAAGCTCAATAAATTGCATGCCGGCAGGTGTCGCACATTGGCAGTTGTGATGCATATTTTGAGTGACAGGGACCCGCAGCAGGGAGCTGAAAGAGCCACATGAGGCTCCAGAGTTGCAGGTTGCTGACCCCTGGCCTAGGGGCTCTAATGGTGGGAAGAATACCTGAAGTCCCCCAATTATCTTTCCCACCAACCGGAGTCATTCATAATATTTGTCTCACCTGCGAAAAATAATGAAGACTCCCCAGGAATTATAAGTTGTAATATTTTTTTTTTCTTTCTCTCTCTCTCTCTCCTCCAATCCTTCGTATCTTCTCTCCTCTAGGCAAGGAACAAATGTTTGCTATCGTTCTGCTATTAACTTTATTCGGTGGTGCGATGCTTTTGAAATGCCTCCGTAATGGCATCCCGCAGAAGCCACGTTGAAATGTGGAAATGCCAAGCAGACTTCCATCATCTCAAGGCGGAAAATAAAGATGGTATCGGTCAGCCAAAGCCTTGGCGCCTGGCAGGCTTATCAAAGGCTGTTCCTTGGGGAGGCCGTTTCTCCCGAGCGAGACGTCAGTCTGTTTAAAGTCAGGATTACTTTTCCTTTTGACAGGACGCGTTGCCTGGTGTGGCTAATACCCCAGCCTCTCTCCACTTCATTAAGCTGTGAATTATGTTTCCCTGGATCTGGATGGTGGGGCAGGGGTGAAGGAGAGAAGTAGAGGGAAAGACTGCTGCCTCCTTTCCATCCTTCCTTCCTTCCTTCCTTCCTTCCTTCCTTCCTTCCTTCCTTCCTTCCTTCCTTCCTTCCTTCCTTCCTCCCTCCCTCCCTCCCTCCCTCCCTTTCCCCTCTCCTCTCCCCTTCCCATTCTCCCCTCCCCTCCCCTCCCTCCCTTTCTTTCCCCTCTCCTCTCCTCTCCTCTCCTCTCTCCCCTTCTCATTCTTTCCTCTCCTCCTCCCTCCCCTTCTTCCCTCTCCTCTCCTTCCTTCCCTCCTCTGATTCCCTTCCTCTCTCTATCCCTCTTCCTTCCTTCCCTTCTCTTTCTATCGTCCCTTCCATTCCCTTCCCTCCTCTCTCGTCCCCTCCCCTCCCCTTCCTTCCTTCCGTCCTCTCTCTTTCTCTCTTTCTTTCTTTCCTCTCTCCCTCCCTCCCCTCCCCCTCCCCATTCTTTCCTCTCCTCTCCTTCCTTCCTTCCTTCCTCCTCTGCTTCCTTCTTCCCTCCATCCCTCTTTCTTTCTTCCTTCCTTCCTTTTCTATCCTCCTTCCTCTTCCCTCCCTCCCTCCTCTCCTCCTCTCCTCTCTCCTCTCCTCTCCTTTTCTTTTTTCTTTCTTTCTTTCTTTCTTTCTTTCTTTCTTTCTTTCTTTCTTTCTTTCTTTCCTCCCTCCTCCCTTCCTCCCTCCCTCCCTCCCTCCCTCCCTCCCTCCCTCCCACAGTATCTGCCTGTTCTTCACTTTGTAAATTCTTCTTAGTATAAATTAAACAGGGATTCTGAATCCAGGTGTCACTTCAAATCAATGTTTGCAAAACCTCTGGGCCATAAGGGAGTAGAAAACAAGACGCTCTGGAAAGCTGCTAACACCGTTCTCTGTGTTTCTGTTATTCCACACAGAATATGTCAGGTTTCTGACTGTGGGCTGCCCAAAACTCTCATCAGGTTCTGTTACATTCCAGCAAGGATTTATTGCTCTACCTAAGCCGTGTTATAGTGATCCTTCCCAAAATCCACCATTTCCCATCTCCAGCTGTGACTTAGTACCAGTTTTGGCTATAATCTTTCATTAGGCATTTCCCACAGTGACTTAGGTGAATGCCAGAGTATCAATTGGGGCTCTGGGAGACTTTAAAAATAGTGCTTTTTTTGAACCCTTGAAGTCTATCCGTCAGCAAAGCAAAATGCTAAACAAAGTAACAGCACAGCAAACATCCTCCCATTCTCGCATTCAAGCTCAAGTCATATTCATTTTTTATAAACATTTATGCATTATGATCCAGTTTTATTGTAGTATTCCCTAGCCTCGAGGCTAGAGTAAAAGTTCTGATTTGATTATCTGTTTGTTGCAAAAAAACAACAACAACCCGATTGTTTCTATAAAGAATTCCATAAATATTTATGTCCCTTATTACTTGGGTGGGGGAAGGGGGGAGTGAGACAGAATTCTCCCTGAGATTTATCCTATCAAGATTTGGTGAAATATTTGTGGTGGGTGAAAATATTTGATCCAGAAACACCTCAGAAGCTTGAAACTGGATCCCACGCCAACACATTAGCCAATATGATAGGTCGGCTCACATCAAAACACCACGTTGTTCATCAGGTGTGTCTTGGACTATCCAATCTTTTCATGCATAACCATCTCTCCAGCATCTGAGATCTTCTGGGTCATGATCATGGCCTGGATTACTGCAATGCTCTCTACATGGGGCTCCCCTTGAAGAGTACCCGGAGGCTCCAGCTGGTCCAGAATGCAGCCGCACAGGTGATTGAGGGAGCGACTCGAAGCTCTCATATAACACCTATCCTGCGCAGGCTGCACTGGCTGCCGGTTGCCTTCCGGGTGCAATTCAAGGTGTTGGTCCTCACCTTTAAAGCGCTCCATGGCTTAGGACCGGGTTACTTACGGGACCGCCTGCTGCTACCGGTGGCCTCCCATCAACCAGTGCGCTCCCATAGGGAGGGTCTCCTCAGGGTGCCGTCAGCCAGACAATGTTGACTGGTGACTCCCAGGGGGAGGGCCTTCTCTGTGGGGGCTCCAGCCCTCTGGAACGAGCTACCCCCAGGGATACGCCAACTCCCTGACCTCCGGGCCTTCCGGCGTGAGTTGAAAACTCTTTTATTCCATCGTGCAGGACTGGTCTAATAGTTTTAACGGGGATTTTAATAGTTTTTAGTATATTCAGCCTATCTAAATTATTCTTTTAAATCTGTTTTTAATTTTTGTATTTATTGTTCTTAGTTGGCTGTAAACCACCCTGAGTCCTTCGGGAGAAGGGCGGTATAGAAATTGAATAAACATAATCAATGCTGCACAGCACAGTCAGGGAAACAAAAATTCATGTGATGACACAGGACAAGTACCAAGGCCACGCAGCCAGCTGAGTGTTCAAACTCCCCTGTAATGCTCCAACTTTCCCCCAAATGCACATTCATGGCAAGTCCTGGAGCAAAGCAAGTCCAGCAAAATGCTGTTAGCACAACAGCTTCTAAGCAAGAAGTCCCGTGTGGCAAAGGAACAAGGAAATGAGTCCACGAAGCAAGGCAGAAGCAATGAGTCCACGAAGCAAAGAAGAAGCAATGAGTCCACGAAGCAAGGTAGAATCAATGAGTCCATGAAGTAAGGCAGAAGCAATGAGTCCACGAAGCAAGGAAGAAGCAAGTAGTCCTGCAAACGCCAGACGTCGGCAACGGTACACAAAACTCCACAAATTCAGCATTTGTTGAATGCTCCTCCCCACAGCGTCTCCTTAAATCGCAGTCCCCAGCTTGTGCCTTGCGAAGAGGGGCAGGGCACTCTCCTCCTGAGTCATCGGGTTGGCCTGCGCTGTTCCTGCCTCCTTTCCACTCTCTGTGCTCGGGGATCCAGAGGGGGCGGTCCTTGCTCATCGCCTGAGCTCCGTTTCTCCTCATTTCCACTGCCTGCCCTCTCTCAGTCATCCTGGCCATGTTCCTCCCTGCTGGCAAGCTGTCCCAAGCCAGAGGGGCCTAGGGCCGCCTCGTCCTGCTCCTCCCTGCATTCCTCCGAAGCAAATGAAGCTGCCCCCTCGACCTCTGTCAGCCCCAGCTCCTGCTCGTCTTCTTCTTCCGTGGATTCAGGCTCTGATGGGGGCATGACACTTTAATAAGAAGTGAAAATCGGCCCGTTTTTCAAAAAAATGGGAGTGTTTTTGGCCTCCCCAGCCCCCAGGAGCACTCTGCAGGCCTCCCAAACACTCTGTGCACCCCGTTTTCATGAAAACGGGCCTGTTTTTGGCCTCCCAGTCCGCCCATGCATCGTGTTTTTGTCCTCCCCAACCCCCAGGAGCACTCTGCAGGCTTCCCAAACCCTTTGCAGGCCCTGTTTTTGTGAAAAACAGCCCCATTTTTGGCCTCCCAAACCCCCCATTTTTGCCCTCCCCAGCCCCCAGGAGCACTCTGCAGGCCTCCCAAACATTCTGTGCACCCCGTTTTCATGAAAACGGGCCTGTTTTTGGCCTCCCAATCCACCCATGCATCGTGTTTTTGTCCTCCCCAATCCCCAGGAGCACTCTGCAGGCTTCCCAAACTCTCTGCAGGCCCTGTTTTTGCGAAAAACAGGCCCATTTTTGGCCTCCCAAATCCCCCACGTGTTGCATTTTTGCCCTCCCCAGGACCCAGGAGCACTCTGCAGGCCTCCTAAACCCCCTGTGCATCCCGTTTTGTGAAAAATGGGCCTGTTTTTGGCAAAAACGGGATACGTGAGGCAGTGTTTCGGGAGGCCAAAAATGGCTGTATTCAGTGTATAATACGCACGAACATTTCCTAGACAGCATCTCTTTCCTTCCTCCCCCAAGGTCATCCACACACATTCTATTACCCCTTCTGTATGCAAAGCAATGCTTGACCATGAAGTAAGGCAACTTTTCGGCCCCTACAAGATAGGAGAGACTTAAATATAAGATGCTCATATTAACACGTTGACCTTCATGGTAGAGATGCTATCAAAGTGCAAATCTGAGGACAATATTCATACATGATGTATGGCCTGTTACCTAAGATGATTCTTCCGTTTTTCCTGATTTTTTTAAAAAAAATTTAGTCCTGTGTTTTCTGCCACAAATAAATGTGAGCATTTATCGTTTTGCACTGAATTAAAGTGAAATTCTAAAGGACATTATCGCCCACCTATCATCAATTAGAATAGAATAGAATAGAATAGAATAGAATAGAATAGAATAGAATAGAATAGAATAATAGAGTTAGAAGGGACCTTGGAGGTCTTCTAGTCCAACCCCCTGCTTAGGCAGGAAACCCTACACCACTTCAGACAAATGGTTATCCAACATCTTCTTAAAAACTTCCAGTGTTGGGTTTGGGAAGCCTGCAGAGTGCTCCTGGGGATTGGGGAGGACAAAAACACGATGCATGGGCAGATTGGGAGGCCAAAAACAGGCCCGTTTTCATGAAAATGGGGTGCACAGACTGTTTGGGAGGCCTGCAGAGTGCTCCTGGGGGCTGGGGAGGGCAAAAACACTCCCATTTTTTTGAAAAACGGGCCCATTTTCACTTCTTTCTGCAGGCAAGTAAATTAAAGAGTGAGGGGGAAGGGCCGTCAGGGCTCCCTGTCAGGCCTGTAAACCATACTAGGCTGTAGGTTTCCAGACCCTGCCACATTTTTCCCCTGAGGGGAAGAAGGGGGGTGATGGGTATGGTAACATTCTTCAAGCGGTCAAGGTCGGATTGTTTTCACATCTGCAGAAGGAGTGGCAAGAAGAGGTTTCGAATGAAGTGGAAGAACGTTGGACCATGTGACCAGCAAAGGGGTTGGTGGGGGTGGGACACTTGGGGTTTGTATAACTGGGAAAAGAATCCCAGAAGTTTCAGTTTTGGAATTTCACTCATCGTGTGCCAGTTTCCTTATGCTAGTAAAGAACTTTGAAAGACAATGGCTTCAGAGTTTTTTTTATGCAGAAGAGGTTTTTTTGGAACCCTGACACTCCCTTCTGCAGGGCCGGCTTCCCTGGCTCAGCTCCAGGAGCCAGAGGCAGGCCAGGTGGAAGAAATAACAAAGCCTCTGTCTCCTGTATCTCCCTCCACCCAGGCAATGCTCCCAGACCCAGCTGAGGACAATCAGTCCTGGTTGGACCCTAGGTTTCGTAGACAGGAGAGGCGGAAACAACAGAAGCAGGGGTGGGGCAGGCCTAGGAAGTGCTGAGTCACTGAGCCACACCCCACAGGGTATAGAAGCAGCAGGGGCTGCTATACTACTCCATGGTGAACAAATCAACTGCTTAGAGAGAACTTGAGCTGAAGTACTGTTTGTTCCTAGTTTCCTGGTTGACTCGCAGGCATCAAGAAAAGATAACAGAGAAACTTGGCAATGCTCACTAGTTTGCTGCCAGAGCTGATAACTGCCATGAATTGAACTGCCAGCTAATTAAGTCATCGCTCATGCCTCCCAGACTGAGGTGGGGGGGGACAGAATAATGCACAAAGCCTTCTGTGCATGCACAGAAGGTCAAAAATGGGTTACTTCCTGGTTAAAACCAGGAAGTAATGATGTCCGGATAGGTGAGCGAAGCCTTGCACGGCCGCTGCTACCGGTTCACCGAACTACATGCCGCCACTACTGGTTCACCAAGCTGGACAGAACCGGCAGAATTTCACCACTGATTTAAACCTTAAATGAAGAAGAATGAGGTGGCGGGGCGGGGGAAGGGACCCAACATCTTAGCAAAAGTAACGAAATCATGAATTCAGCAAACCCCGGTAATTTTTTTTAAAAAAGTTTTTCTTCCTTTCTGAGGCATTAGGCCAATTTGGCATCTCATGAACCTCCCTAGTGAGAAAATGCCAGGGCAGAAGGATTAAAACTAGTATTATTATGTGACGACAGTTACCATAATCATAATTTATTTCACAATCAGAGAAACAGAGAGGCTGGAGATAAAACATGACTCGCCTGAACGGTATTTTCATGCATTATCCTGGCTTGGCCCAAAAAGTTAGCGTGACTTTTTGTTGTTGGTTGCTAGTTGATGAATTTACCTGCTCACCTCTGTCATCAATCACTGTCATCAAAAGCAATGCTTTTAAAGGGCAGGCAAACCAATGATAGGAACAATTTGTATCAGGTGTTTCCTCCAGAAGGTAAATAAAGATTATGACCCTGCCACCTTTTCATGAGAAATTCTGCCAACCGCAAATGTTAAGCGTTTCGGAATATATATGGCGTGCTTTTTTAAAATTAAAGTAAGTTGAAATAAATATTCATGCACCGCTTGCTAATATTTCAAGGTGTTTTTATTCATTGTTTCCCCTCAAACAGGAACTTGCATTTCATAAATTGCCCAGAATTTTAAAGGTGTAAGAGAGAAACTGCGCAAAAAGTTATCCTTCCTTCTATCCGGCCCACAGGATAGAGCACAGATCTAAGCATCCGGCCCACGGGATGCTTAGATCTGGCCTATGGGGCTGCCCTGGAAACAGCAACAGACTGGCCTGTAATGCCTCTGGCAGTGAAAAGGAGTCCGGGGAGGCTGCAATTTTCACTGGCCACCACAGGACCAGTGGTGGATTTCAAAATTTTTTAATACCGGTTCTGTGGGTGTGGCTTGGTGAGCGTGGCATGGCTTGGTGGTCGTAGCTTGGTGGGCATGGCAGGGGAAGGATACTGTAAAATCTCCATTCCCAGTGTACTCCAGGGGAAGGTTACTGCAAAATCCCCATTTCCTCCTGATCAGCTGGGATTTGGGAGGCAGAGAATCGATGGGAAGCAAGGCCAGTCAGAATTTTTACTACCGGATCTCCGAACTACTCAAAATTTCCGCTACCGGTTCTCCAGAACTGGTCAGAACCTGCTGAAATCCACCTCTGCACAGGGCTACAGGAAGCTGTTGCAGCTGAAAACGGAGTCTGGGTGGGCCCTGTGTGGCATTCCCAAGCTCCATCTTTGCTGGCAGAGGGGTGGAGGCCGTCGTGGCCAAAAACAGAGAGCAGGTGGGCCGCATGCGCCCCCGAGCTCCGTCTTTGCTGGCAGAGGGCTGCAGGAGGCTGTCACCAATGAAAATGGAGCCTGGGTTAGCCACATGCAGCCCCCCTGACAAGGGCAAAATCCAGCAAGTTCTGACAGGTTCTGGCGAACCGGTAGCGGACATTTTGAGCAGTTCAGAGAACCGGCAAATACCACCTCTGGTTGTCCCCAGAGTGGGGTGGGAATGGAGATTTTGCAATATCCTTCCCCTGGAGTGGGGTGGGAATGGAGATTTTGCAGTATCCTTCCCCTGGAGTGGGGTGGGAATGGGGATTTTGCAGTATCCTTCCCCTGGAGTGGGGTGGGAATGGGGATTTTGCAGTATCCTTCCCCTGGAGTGGGGTGGGAATGGGGATTTTGCAGTATCCTTCCCCTGGAGTGGGGTGGGAATGGGGATTTTGCAGTATCCTTCCCCTGGAGTGGGGTGGGAATGGAGATTTTGCAATATCCTTCCCCTGGAGTGGGGTGGGAATGGGGATTTTGCAGTATCCTTCCCCTGGAGTGGGGTGGGAATGGGGACTTTGCAGTATCCTTCCCCTGGAGTGAGGTGGGAATGGGGATTTTGCAGTATCCTTCCCTTGGAGTGGGGTGGGAATGGGGATTTTGCAGTATCCTTCCCCTGGAGTGGGGTGGGAATGGGGATTTTGCAGTATCCTTCCCCTGGAGTGGGGTGGGAATGGGGATTTTGCAGTATCCTTCCCTTGGAGTGGGGTGGGAATGGGGATTTTGCAGTATCCTTCCCCTGGAGTGAGGTGGGAATGGGACAGTGGATCCTCCAAAGTCCGCAATTAAAAGGGATCAGGCTTGATCGATTATCCAAATGAGAAAAGTCACGTTGCCTTGGTGGAATACAAACTCAACTTTCTCAAGGTCCATCCAAGGGTACAAAGCCGTTTGCATCATGATTCTCCTTTTGACACGGCCTGAATTCTTGTGAATTTTTCTGCCTGGCACAGCCAGGATTCTGTTTATGCTATTTATTGGCTCGATATAATGTTCTTATTCTGGTTTTGGTCATGATTAGCCCTCCAAAGACATGTATTTGATGCAGACACCTACAGAGTAGTTGACCAAGCTATCAAATAAATGAATCAAATGAACTGATGAACAAATCCATGAATCAATCCATGAATCAATCCATGAATCAATCCATGAATCAATCAATCAATCAATCAATCAATCAATCAATCAATGTTTTTGGGAACTCCCTCAAAACCTCTTGGGTCACTTTTCATCACTAAACATCTGTTTAAAGAACCATCTCCTTTGAGAGATTGACAACTTAAGTTAATCAATGCTCTTCCTCCACCATAGAAGTCCCTGAAGGCAAGACAAGAAGCAACGGATGGAAACTAACCAAGGAGAGAAGCAACCTAGAACTAAGAAGGGATTTCCTGACAGTGAGAACAATTAACCAGTGGGATGACTTGCCTCCAGAAGTTGTGGGTGCTCCATCACTGGAGGTTTTAAGACAGCCACTTGTCTGGAATGGTGCAAGGTCTCCTGTTTGAGAAGAGGGTTAGACTAGAAGACCTGCAAGGTCTCTTCCAACTCTGTTATTCTGTAAATCAATGCAAGAGCTTCACCCAACTTCAATCCAGTCTTTAAAACCTTTATACTTGTTTAAAACCAGCCATTAATTTAATCAACTCTTCAGATCTGGAGTCATTCTCACTGTGTAAGAAGTTGCCATTTGAGGAATACTAATCTCCCACTCAAGGGACATGGTGGCTCAGTGGCTAAGACACTGAGCTTGTCGACCGAAAGGTCGGCAGTTCAGCGGTTCGAATCCCTAGTGCCGCGTAACAGGGTGAGCTCCCGTTACTTGTCCCAGCTTCTGCCAAACGAGCATTCGAAAGCACGTAAAAAATGCAAGTAGAAAAATAGGGACCACCTTTGGTAGGAAGGTAACAGCATTCCATGCGTCTTTGGCATTGAGTCCTGCCGGCCACATGACCATGGATACATCTTCAGACACTGCTGACTCTTCGGCTTTGAAACGGAGTCAGGAAAGACTAGCAAGGGGAACCTTCACCTTTACCTTTAATCTCCCACTCCCATTCTTCAGGAAATCCATGGTGCCCCTTAAAGTCTTAGACTAATAGAGCAGTAGGTCTTTCCTTTGTCTCTCTCTGCAGTTGCCAAAAAGTGAAGCTAGACCAGTGGTTCTCAACCTTTATAGTGCTGCGACCCCCTTAATACAATTCCCCACGATGTGACAACCCCTTTAATACAATTCCCCACGATGTGGCGACCCCAACCGTAAACTTATTTTCGTTTTGAATTTATCGCGCCTGAAGCCGTTTTAGCTAGCGATCTGAACTACTTGCGATTGCCTTGAGGACGGAGGCATTAAAGCGGAGACTCCTCCCCTATTAAGTTTATCGCGCCTGAAGCCAGATTAGGCTAGCGATTGGGAGTGATTGCAGCTGGCTTGAGAGGGAGACATCAGAGCAAAGATTTCTCTCTTTTTTAATTCATCGCACCTGAAGCCGAATTCGGCTAGCAATTTGAAGAGCCTGCAGCTGGCTTGTGGAGTCAACCATTGGAGTACGATTCTTCGACTCGCAAGTATACTTCCCATATTTCCGATGGTCTTAGGCGACCCCTGGCAAATCGTCATTCGACCCCCAACAGGATCGCGACCCACAGGTTGAGAACCACTGAGCTAGACTCTTCACGTTCCACAGGCGCTGAACCAGTGTCAGATTATTTTAATTGCAATGGTGCAGAGGACCACTAGAGGGCAGGAAAGGCCTTTATTATAACTTTTTTCAGCCTCTTTGCTGACATCTGGTGGTGGTTTAGAAATTTGCACTGATTCTTATTCACCCTTCTTTGGCAGGAGTGTAGTTTCTTAAATGGAATATATTTCCTTGGGAAACAATATAGCTATTTATCAGCTCCAGCTATTCTAAAAGCTTTAGGGAGAGGTTGGGTGATGCATTTTGATGTTGGCTCTTAAGTAGTCTCATTCTTGTCCTTAATTAAGGTTCCCCAGCGTACCCAGGCAGTGAGCTGTTGCAAAATTTACCATAAGTAAATTTACTTGAGAATGATACTCTTTACCTTTGGGATGTTTCATATTTTTGCAGATTTGTGACTTCTGGAGATTTTTTTTTCCACGCACAAGTGATAAAACCTGAAACTGGATAGCCAAGAGGGATTGTTCTGTTTTGAATACTGCTTGCTAATAATCTTCTACCAGTCTCACATAAGGTAAGTAACTGCTCTGATGTTACATCATTCGTCAGTTACCCTCGTTGCTTTGTGAATAATTCTCTTCCCACCTACTCCTCCAACTCCTTGATGGGAAGAATCTTTAATGGATGGATGTCATAGTGATACTAACATATAAAGGGTTTAGGAGGCTAACTAGATCTCCGGCTTTTATTTTATTTTTTTGTTTTGTTTTGGAGTTAGGGAAGACAACTGCTTGCCATTAAGCCAACCAACCAGGGGTGATATCTAAAAATTTTCCCTACCGGTTCAGTGGGCGTGGCTTAATTGGTGGGTGTGGCTTGGTGGTCAGATGACTGAATGGGCATGGTCAATAATAATAAATAATAAAAATAATAATAAAAATAATAAAGTATACAAAACTTGGGAGGCACCGGTCTATCTTCTTTAAAAATAGAGGCCCCGGTCTACCAATTGCCTTTTATTGAGAGGCACCAGTCTACCTTCTTTAAAAATAGAGGCCCTGATCTACCAATTACTGAGAGGCACCGGTCTACCAAGTGCCTTAGATTGCAGCACCGGTCTACCTTCTTTAAAAATAGAGGTACCAGTCTACTAGCTGCCTACAGCGCTGATCAGCTGTAGTGCGGCCCTTTGAAGTGCCTTGGCAGTCATTTAAGGCAATTGCAGCTATATCACCACCGAGAGCTTCAGGGACAGAGAAGAGGAACAGCGAGGCGTGGGCAGTGGGGTGGGGGCAGGGATTTTTGCTACCGGTTCTCTGAATTATTTGCTCCCATCGCTACCGGATCGCACGATCCAGTCCAAACCGGGAGCATTTCACCCCTGCAACCAACCATTTCTGGTTTGCAAGAATCAGAGTGATCACTAGAGGGCAGCCAAGGGGTTAGACTTTTCTGTCGGTGGCCCTCTAGTGGTCATTTTAGTTTTTTCACCTCTGATACTGAAGCCTCACTAAATATAACTTAATGTGGTGCAACATTATATTGGAATTGTATTGTTCCAAAGAAATCAAAGAAGATTAATCCAGCTTTTCCCCACCTAGCCTAAGCCTGAAAGCATGGCTTGATCACAGTAATTTATAATAATTGGAGTTTTCATATCAAATGATCTAAGTGCCAAAGCCCACTGCAACTACATAGCAAAAACTACATAGCAACTACATAAGAGTTGTAAACCTAATCTTGCATAGCTTCTTTTCCAAAAACTCTACACTACTAACCAAAGCATATAAAACATTTGCTAGACCAATTCTAGAATACAGCTCGCCTGTCTGGAACCCACACCACATTTCTGACATCAATACAATTGAACGTGTCCAGAAATATTTTACAAGAAAAGTTCTCCACTCCTCTGAAAACAACAAAATACTTTATCCCACCAGACTTGAAATCCTAGGTTTAGAAAACTTAGAACTCCGTCGCCTTCGACAAGACCTAAATTTAACTCATAGAATCATCTATTGTAATGTCCTTCCTGTTAAAGACTACTTCAGCTTCAATTACAATAATACAAGAGCAACCAATAGATTTAAACTTAATGTTAACCGCTTTAATCTAGATTGCAGAAAATATGACTTCTGTAACAGAGTTATCAGTGCTTGGAACACATTACCTGACTCTGTGGTCTCTTCTCATAATCCCAAAAGCTTTAACCAAAAACTTTCTACTATTGACCTCACCCCATTCCTAAGAGGACCATAAGGGGCGTGCATAAGAGCACAAACGTGCCTACCGTTCCTGTCCTATTGTTTTTCTTTTTTCTTCATATATATATATATATACATACATACATACATACATACATACATACATACATACATATATATATATATATATATATATATATATATATATATATTTTCTGAGGTTTTCGCGGGTGTTTGTATGTAGGTCTTTGGTTATTCGGGTCTTCTCCCGCGTAAAATTGGAAGTGTCTTGGCGACGTTTCGACGAAGTCTCATTCATCATCTTCAGGCTGCCAAACAGCAGCAGTGCAGCTCACCAGCTCAAATCCCCCTGCAACTCAGACTAATCTGAGCACAACCAAGCCCCCACCCAAACAGGACACACCCCCAGCCCCCAATCAGAGCACAAAAAAAACCCATCCAATCAGATCACAGCCAAGCTCCCACCCAATCAATTCAAACCCCCACTAGCAGTTAAAAAGGAAGAAACAGCTGCAATCACACATTGCTCCCAGAAGCACGAAGCTGAAGCCTGAAGATGATGAATGAGCCAAGACACTTCCAATTTTACACGGAGAAGACCCAAATAACCAAAGACATATATATATATATATATATATATATATATATATATATATATATATATATATATATATATATATATATATATATATATGCTTATACCTCCTTATATTTCCTCATATATATGTTTATATACTATATAACCATTTTGTGTGATGCTTATGTATATTGTTGTGACAAAAATAAATAAAATAAATAAAATAAAGATTACAAATCACAATTGTAGTAATTGCACTCATATCAGTAAAATGTGAACATCAGGTGGTTTGTTTAGAAAATCATAGGATATAAGCCTTGGGAGGGAACTGGGCAGGGATAAAATTCAGCAGGTTCTGACAGGTTCTGGAGAACCAATAGCTGAAATTTTGAGTAGTTCAGAGAACCAGCACATACCACCTCTGGCTGGCCCCAGAGTGAGGTGGGAATGGAGATTTTGCAGTATCCTTCCCCTGGAGTGGGGTAGGAATGGAGATTTTGCAATATCCTTCCCCCTGGAGTGGGGTAGAAATGGAGATTTTGTAATATCCTTCCCCTGGAGTGGGGTGGGAATGGAGATTTTGCAACATCCTTCCCCTGGAGTGGGGTAGGAATGGAGATTTTGCAATATCCTTCCATTGGAGTGGGGTTGGAATGGTGATTTTGCAATATCCTTCCCCTGGAGTGGGGTAGGAATGGAGATTTTGCAATATCCTTCCATTGGAGTGGGGTGGGAATGATTATTTTATAATATCCTTCCCCTGGAGTGGGGTAGGAATGGAGAGTTTGCAGTATCCTTCCTCTGGAGTGGGGTAGGAATGGAGAGTTTGCAGTATCTTTTCCCTGGAGTGGGGTAGGAATGGAGAGTTTGCAGTATCCTTCCCCTGGAGTGGGGTAGGAATAGAGAGTTTGCAGTATCCTTCCCCTGGAGTGGGGTAGGAATGGAGATTTTGCAGTATCCTTCCCCTGGAGCGGGGTAGGAATGGAGAGTTTGCAGTATCCTTCCCCTGGAGTGGGGTAGGAATGGAGAGTTTGCAGTATCCTTCCCCTGGAGTGGGGTAGGAATGGACATTTTGCAGTATCTTTTCCCTGGAATGGGGTAGGAACGGACATTTTGCAGTATCCTTCCCCTGCCACGCCCACCAAGCCAAGCCCACAGAACCAGTAGTAAAAAATATTGAATTCTACCACTGGACCTGGGTGATCATCCAGGCCAGTATTTTTTTTTTAACCTTGGCAGCATTAAGATATATGGACTTCAATTCCCAGAATTCCTCAACCATCAGGGCAATTTTGAGATGTATGGAGTTTGATTCCCAGAATTCCCCAGCTATCACAGTGACCTTAGGATGTGTGGACTTTACCTCTTCAGTAGGCTAGCTGGGGAATTCTGGGAGTTGAAGTCCAGACGTCTTAAAGCATGCTGGCTGGGGAATTCTGGGAGTTGAAGTCCACCAGGCTTAAAGTTGCCAAGGTTGGAGACCCCTGTCTTAAAGCATGTTGGTTGGGGATTTCTGGGAATTGAAGTTCACACATCTTAAAGAGATGGATGGTGTAGAAACATGAAATATTTATTTATTTATTTATTTATTTATTTATTTATTTATTTATTTATTTATTTATTTATTTATTTATTTATTGTTTCAATTTCTATACCGCCCTTCTCCCAAAGGACTCAGGGCGGTTTACAGCCAAAGTAAAAACGATTAGTACAATTTTTAAAACCGGTTTAAAAGGAAAATTTAGAGTTGGTTGAAGAACTTATTGCCTTATACACTTATTGGTTGAAGAACGTATTGCTTTATACACTGTAAGCCGCCCTGAGTCTTCGGAAAAGGGCGGGATATAAATGTAAATAAAAAAATAAAAAAAAAACTTAAAACCAATAAAACCCCTTATTAATATATAAATTATATATGAATATAATATATATTTATATTATATATAAATATAAATCGATAAATATGTTACTAAGGTTGAAAAACGTTGATCTAGCCCAGCCGTCACAGCATCCCCGAGGCCGCATAATCAAAATTCAGACGCATGGAAACTGACATGTATTTATGACGGTTGTAGCATCCCAATATCCTGTGATTCCCCTTTTGTGAACTTCTGACAGGGAACGTCAACGGGGAAGTCAGATTTTTTTTTTTTTTGTTTACATTTATACCCCGCCCTTCTCCGAAGACTCAGGGCGGCTTACAGTGTGTAAGGCAATAGTCTCATTCTATTTGTATATTTTTTACAAAGTCAACTTATTGCCCCCCCAACAATCTGGGTCCTCATTTTACCTACCTTATAAAGGATGGAAGGCTGAGTCAACCTTGGGCCGGGCTCGAACCTGCAGTAATTACAGGCTTTTGTGTTCTTAATAACAGGCCTTACCAGCCTGAGCTATCCGGCCCCGTGATTCACTTAACAACCGTGTTACTAACTTAACAACTGAAGTGATTCACTTAAGCACCTGTGGCAAGGAATGTCGTAAAATGGGGCAAAGCTCACTTAACCGGTCTTCCGGGTGCGCTTCAAGGTTTTGGTGACGATCTTTAAAGCGCTCCATGGCTTAGGACCGGGATACTTACGGGACCGTCTACTGCCATCTTCTATCTCCCAGCGACCGGTGCGTTCTCACAGAGAGGGACTCCTTAGGGTGCCGTCAGCCAAACAATGTCGACTGGCGGCCCCCAGAGGGAGGGCCTTCTCTGTGGGGGCTCCTGCCCTGTGGAATGAGCTTCCCCCTGGACTCCGACAATTGCCTGACCTTAGGACCTTTCGCCGCGAACTTAAAACCTATTTGTTCCGTCTCGCTGGACTGGCTTGATTTTTAAAAAATTTTTAATTTGATTAATTGGGGTTTTAAATTTTTAATAATTTATAGGGTGTAATTGTGTTTTAGTTTTGGCCAATTGAATGAGTTTTTTAAGGGTTGTTTTTTTAATATTGTCTGTTTTTCTGTATTTTAACTGGCTGTTTACCACCCTGAGTCCCTCGGGAGAAGGGCGGTCTATAAATTAAAATATTATTATTATTATTATTATTATTATTATTATTATTATTATTATTATTATTATTATTATTATTATTATTATTATTATTATTATTATTATTATTAACAAATGTCTCCCTTAACCACAGAAATTATGGGCTCAATTGTGGTCCTAAGTCGAGGATGACCTGTCTACTGCAAATCTGAGATTTGAACCCAGTTCTCTTGTTGCTGGCAATCCTTATGATTTATATTGATATATTGATCATCAATTGTGTTGTAAATGTTGTACCTTGATGAATGTATCTTTCTTTTATGTACACTGAGAGCATATGCACCAAGACAAATTCCTTGTGTGTCCAATCACACTTGGCCAATAAAAAATTCTATTCTATTCTATTCTATTCTATTCTATTCTATTCTATTCTATTCTATTCTATTCTATTCTATTCTATTCTTCTTACCCCACCTTGCCATTCTGGATGCAGCCCCTCACAAATTAGAAAACTGTTGTCATGGTAGAAGGCCCCTGTAAAGCAATCATTGCTAAACAGTTGTCTGAATGTCAAAGGATCTGTTCTTCATTGTATAAAAAATAATGCATGCTGAAGTGAGGGAAAAAAATCAATTTCTTGCCTATAATACAAGGGTTGAAATGTGCATTTTACTGTCAGCTGGAGAAGTGTTGAACTTCTGACTAAATAGCTATGGATTTTATAGTCATTTTTATTCAATTCAATAAGGCAGTGTTAATTGAAATAGATGGCAGTCTTTCCTCCCCCAAATACATTTAATTTGGCCTCCTTTTAAGCCATTGTATAGTAACTTTGGCTTTCTTCCTCGAGTGAAATGCTTAAACCTGGAAGACGTCTTTATATACTGAAATTTTGCAATTAAGCACACACCGTGCCTAGGTGTGGAAGATCACAACTGTTTGGTGATGCGACACCAGCCCTTTTGTAGTCCTGTAATTGAGCAATTGCAAATAAAATGCAATAGGGAACCATAGAAAAGCATTTCTGTGTAAGTTCCGGTGTTTTATTTGTTTCTCTCTGTTATTAATTCACCCCCCTAAAACTTTATGTGATAGCGTATAAGGTTAGATCAAAATCTTTGTGTGTGTGTATGTGATATTTTTCTCAATGGTGGTGCATACACAAAAGGCTGTTTTAAATACTGATTACCTTTCGATTCTATTTTGTCACCTGCTGTTGTTTTTAGATGGTGCATTTTACATTTCACTGGAAGCATCAGCTATTCCAGCTAATTGAAAAGCAATCAATATGAATTTGTTATCTTTTGAAAGATTATCTGTTATGTATTCTTGTGTGTACCTTTAAATATTTGGGCGGGAAATCAGCACGTTGCTGATTGGACGAAGCCGCCAGTAGAACTGTATAAAAGGAGAGGTTTTTCCCCCAGCCTGTTGTTGGGTTCACCCTATATTAAAGAGCTGTTGTCACTACCCTGGTCTCCAGCCTCGTTACTTCCCGAACTTAACACTGGCGACGAAGGTGGGATCTCGAGGCTAAGGAGAACCAGAACCGAGCTGAAGCACGATAGACCCGAACCCAGCAAACACAGGGCAGAAAAGCGGAGATGGCCAGTTACACTCCGCCCGCACCGTTTGACCCGGCTAAAGAGAAATGGGGAACGTATGTGACCCGTTTCGAAAGCTTTCTAGAAGCCAACGAACTGCAAGGAGTTCCAGATAACCGCAAAAGGGCTTATTTCTTAAGCCACTGTGGTCCTGAGGTCATTGATATCGCGGAAGCCCTGGCAGAGCCAACGCCGTTACAATCGGTGTCGTGGCCAACTCTACAGACTTTACTAAAAACCACGCACCAACGCCGTCCAAATCGTGCGGCGGTTTGAATTGGAGAGCGAAGGCAGATGGAGGCGAATCCATCGGTGACTACATGGCCGCCCTAAGGAAAGCGTCCAAGGACTGCGGATACGCGACCTAGACGAGGTGCTCTCGATCAACTCATCCGAGTCAGAGACATCCGTTTGCGGCGGCTGCTAGCAAAGAGCAACCTAACGCTGGCCAACGCTCTGGACGAAGCCAGAGCACATGAAATGTCCACCCAAGCGGCGGAGACACTGCAAAAGCCTGTCCCACCAAAGGCGCGAAGCCAACTCCAGTGCACCAGGAGGAGGTTCAGACCGAATCCGGCGGTGAAGATGAGGAAGGGTCTGCCGAACCGAGAAACGCGACAAAGGGGACCGAGACGAATGCGGAAGCTGCGGTGGTCAACACCAGCGCCAACGCTGCAAGTTTAAGGACGTGACATGTCGGCGGTGCGGGAAGAAAGGGCACCTAGCTCAAGTTTGTCGAGCGCCCAACCTTCCCGCCGAAAATTCAAATCGGCCAATCAGAGCGCGGAATCGGCAAGGCGACCGCGATTGGCTCAAACAAAAAGGCGCGGATTCAAACCAAGCGACTGTGGTCATAGGCGCGCCTCGACCAGTGGAGAAGAAGATCTTCACCAAACCAAAATAGAGAATGCGGTGCCGGCTCGAAGTAGACACGGGATCAGCGATCACCATCATGTCCTGGGACACTTTGGCGAAGTCACTGCCGTCAGTCGCGAAGCGCCACCTGCAAGCACAACGGCTACGAGTCCACAACTACTAAGGGAATCGCATCCCTGTTCGAGGGACCACCTCCGTCCGAGTCGAGTACGGACCACACAAGAAGACCCTGCCCATCACGATCGTCGAAGGGACCCTGCCCAGTCTGTTGGGACTAGACTGGTTTCGTGCCCTGGGCATGGGAGTGACTGGCATCTACAGAAGTGACTGTAACCTGAAAGACATTCTCTTTAACGAGTTCGAAGATGTCTTCAAGGACTGCCTGGGCAAGTACAAGGGGACCCCTATTTCCTTCAACTTAGACCCCCAGGTAGCTCCCATTAGGCTTAAGGCGAGGAAAGTCCCTTTTGCCCTAAAACCAAAAATTGACAAGGAGCTAGATAAGCTCATAAATCAGGGGATTTTGGTGCCAGTCGATCACGCAAAGTGGGAGACGCCAATCGTCACCCCAATAAAACCAGCCGGGTCAATTAGAATTTGCGCTGACTACAAGGCGACGCTTAACAAAGCCTTACAGAAAAGCGCTTACCGGTTCCGTGGTGCAACACTTGCTGCACTCTTTGGGGCGAGGCAAGTCTTTGCAAAGTTAGACTTGGCCCAAGCCTACCAACAACTGCCCGTGAGCGCCCGCACAGCCAAGCCCAAACGATTGTAACGCACAGGGGCCTTCAAGTGCACCCGATTGCAATTTGGGGTGAGTGTGGCACCAGGGCTGTTCCAAAACCTAATGGAACGACTTCTGCAAGGGCTCCCAGGGTAGTTCCTACTTGATGATGTCCTAATTTCAGGGAAAGCGTAGAGGAATTGGGGAGGCGTTTGAGAAAGGTTCTGGGCATTTTCCGGACAGCGGATTAAAAGTCAAGGTAAACAAATGCCAGATAGGGGTCGAATCCGTCGAATTCTTGGGCTACCGGATAGACAAGAAAGGAATTCACCCCACCGAGAGCAAGGTCAAGGCAATTAGAAAGGCTCCAGCGCCCAAAAACAAAGCAGAGCTACAGGCATTCCTGGGGCTAGTGAATTTTTACGCGGTCTTTTTAAAAAACAAAGCGACCGTTGCTGAACCGCTGCATAGGCTTTTAGGAAAAAATACTGTTTGGTCTTGGGGAAAGTCGGAAAATAGGGCTTTCGAAGCAGTAAAAAACCTGCTCTCAAGTGACAGCCTGCTCATCCAATATCATAACTCATTGCCCCTAGTGCTGGTTTGCGATGCCTCCCCTTACGGGGTGGGGGCTGTACTCAGCCATAGACTTCCAAACGGCACAGAAGCCCCTATAGCTTTTTACTCTAGAACGATGTCCTCCCCAGAGAGGAACTACAGCCAATTAGATAAAGAAGCACTAGCCATTGTGTCAGGGGTGAAAAAATTCCACGAATATGTTTTTGGGCGGGATTTTGAAATCGTGACTGACCACAGACCGCTACTAGGGATACTGGCTGGCGACCGCCCAACGCCTGTGGCACTTTCGCCACGCTTGACCCGATGGACTATTTTCTTAGCCGCTTATTCGTACAAGCTGCAGCATCGACCAGGAAAAGAAGTGGGGCATGCAGACGCGTTAAGCAGATGCCCACTACCAGGGGCCATCGAAGACCCTACGCCGGGGACGCCCATCCTGCTTATTGACTCTTTGGACTCTGGCCCAGTCACATCTAAGGAAGTGGCTCGGGCATCATGCGGGACATTATGTTAAGGACTGTACTCGGTTGGGTACAAGAGGGTGGCCGCTCGCGCGAGCGCTTTAAGGAATTTGTTAAAAAGCAGGATGAGCTCGGCTCAAGGGGTGCCTGTTATGGGGTGATCGTGTGGTAATCCCGATAAACTAAGGGAAAGGTACTGGACCTCCTCCACGAGGCCACCCAGGGATCGTCCGGATGAAGGGGCTAGCGAAGCTATGTGTGGTGGCCACTCATGGACTCAGAGATTGCTGAGAGGGTAGGGAAATGCCAGGCTTGCCAAGAGTCCAGACCCCTACCCCAACAGCCCCAGTCAGGAATGGGAAAAACCCCAAGGGCCCTGGTCAAGAATCCACATTGACTTTGCTGGCCCTTTCCATGGCCAAACTTTCCTAGTGGTTGTCGGCGCATTCTCTAAATGGTTGGAGATCATACTCATGAAATCCACTACGGCCGAGGCAGTAATCGCAGCCCTGCGCCACCTATTCGCAACCCACGGGTTACCTGACACTCTGGTGTCCGACAACGGGCCGCAATTCACGGCAGCCCAGTTCGAAGAATACTTGGCAGAGGAGGGCATCCGACATGCCCTCTCTGCGCCTTTCCACCCTGCATCGAATGGCCTTGCAGAGCGTTCCGTCCGGGCGCTAAGGAGGCGTGTCAGGCTCAAGCCAGGTGACTGGCAAACAAAGATAGACTTCTTTCTGGCCGTTCAGCACAGAACCCCAAGCACTGCTACAGGCAGAAGCCCAGCGAATTATTGATGGGACGGAAACTCCGGTGCCCACTTGACCGTTTGAGTCCCATTACACACCAGAGGGTTACAAGGGAAATAGACAAAACAAGGAATTGGGCATAGGCGACCGAGTGTGGGCCCGCAACTACGGGACGGCCCAAGTTGGCTCGCAGGGCAAATAATAAAAGCAACCGGCCCAAAGTCATACTTGGTCGAATTACAAGACAACCGAGTATGGAGGCGCCACATAGATCAGATAAGGAGACGAATAACTGAACAAACTAAGCCACAGGAAACAAATTATGACCCCTCCTTATTTGAACCCACATCTGACCATGACCCGGGGGAGGCGCAAGACTTAGCTGAGGTCCCGGAGGTCCAGCGACGCCATCAGGTTCCCGAGGGAAACGACAGGGAAAATTACAAAAGTAATCCAGGGCCGGATGGCCAAAAAAAAGAATCTGCAAATAATCCAGGGCCCGATGGCCTAGAGAAAGAGCTGGGAGGAGAAAACAGACCCTCCGAACAGCTCAAAACACCACCCAGGACTGAACCGCGCAGGTCTGAAAGAACTAGGAGACGCCCAGGTTATTTGCGTGACTACGTCGAAAAATAACATGTAAATAAAATGCAAATAGAGGCAAAGTGTTTTCTGGGAGGGGAGGAGTGTTATGTATTCTTGTGTGTACCTTTATTTATTTATTTATTTATTTATTATTTATTTATTATTTAAATTTTTATACCGCCCTTCTCCCGAGGGACTCAGGGCGGTTTACAGCCAGATAAAATGACAGTACTATTACAAAATAAATACTATTAAAACACCACTAAAAAACTTATTCAAATTGGCCGCAATTAAAATTTAGCAAATAATAAAACCCATTAAAACCCATTCAAAACCCATTAAAACCCTTAAAACCCACGAATTTTAAAAACTAATCCAGTCCTGCAGATGAACAAATAAGTTTTAAGCTCATGACGGAAGGTTGGAGGTCCGGAAGTTGGCGAAGTCCTGGGGAGTTCGTTCCAGAGGCGGAGCCCCCACAGAAGGCCCTTCCCTGGGTGTCGCCAGGCGACACTGTTCGCTGACGGCACCCTGAGGAGTCCCTCTCTGTGAGAGCGCACGGGACGGTGAGAGGTATCCGGTAGCAGTAGGCGGTCCCGTAAGTAACCCGGCCCTATGCCATGGAGCGCTTTGAAGGTGTTCACCAGGACCTTGGAGCGCACCCGGAAGGCCACAGGCAGCCAGTGCAGTCTGCGCGGGATGGGTGTCACACGGGAGCCACGAGGGGTCCCCTCTATCACCCGCGCAGCTGCATTCTGGACTAACTGAAGCCTCCGGATGCTCTTCAAGGGGAGCCCCATGTAGAGAGCATTGCAGTAATCCAGGCGAGGCGTCACGAGGCGTGAGTGACGTGCACAGGGCATCCCGGTCTAGAAAGGCGCAACTGGCGCACCAGGCGAACCTGGTAAAAGCTCTCCTGAGACGGCCGTCAAGTGATCTTCAAAGACAGCCGTTCATCCAGGAGGCGCCCAAGTTGCGCACCCGTTCCATCGGGGCCAATGACTCGCCCCGACAGTCAGCTGAGGACTCAGCTGACTGTACCGAGATGCCGCATCCACAGCCACTCTGTCTTGGAGGATTGAGCCTGAGCCTGTTTCTCCCCATCCAGACCCGTACGGCTTCCAAGCACCGGGACAACACTTGATAACCGTTGGGGTGGCCGGTGTGGAAAAGTACAGCTGGGTGTCATCAGCGTACAGCTGGTACCTCACACGAAGCCACTGATGATCTCACCCAGCGGCTTCATATAGATGTTGAACAGAAGGCGAGAGGATCGACCCCTGCGGCACCCACAAGTGAGGTGTCTCGAGCCGACCTCTGCCCCCTGTCAACACCGTCTGCGACGATCGGAGAGATAGGAGGAGAACCACCGATAAACGGTGCCTCCCACTCCCAATCCCTCCAACCGGCGCAGCAGGATACCATGGTCGATGGTATCAAAAGCCGCTGAGAGGTCTAATAGGACCAGGGCAGAGGAGCATCCCCTATCCCTGGCCCTCCAGAGATCATCCACCAACGCGACCAAAGCCGTCTCAGTGCTGTAACCGGGCGGAAGCCGGACTGGAACGGTCTAGATAGACAGTTTCATCCAGGTGCAAGGAAACTGATATGCCACCATACTCTCTACAACCTTCGCCACGAAGGGAAGGTTGGAGACCGGACGATAATTACCTAAAACAGCCGGGTCCAGGGAAGGCTTCTTGAGGAGGGGTCTCACCACCGCCTTTTTCAAGGCGGTCGGAAAGACTCCCTCCACCAAGGAAGCGCTCATAATAGCCTGGAGCCAGCCTCGTGTCACCTCCTGAGTGGCCAGTACCAGCCAGGAGGGGCACGGGTCCAGTAAACATGTGGTGGCATTCAACCTCCCCAGCAACCTGTCCATGTCCTCGGGAGCGACAGGGTCAAACTCATCCCATAAAGTATCCCCAAGACCACCCTCAGCCGTCTCACCCGCGTCACTGCAATCTTGATCTAGACCCTCCCGAAGCTGAACGATTTTATCGTATAGATAACCGTTAAACTCCTCAGCACGTCCCTGCAACGGGTCATCCCGCTCCCCCTGATGTAAAAGGGAGCGAGTCACCCAAAACAGGGCGGCTGGGCGGTTATCTGCCGATGCAATGAGGGAGGAGGCGTAGCTACGCCTCGCTTCCCTCATTGCCACTAGGTAAGCCCTAGTATAGGACTTCACTAGTGTCCGATCAGCCTCCGAACGGCTAGACCTCCAGGAACTCTCTAGGCGTCTTCTCCGGCGCTTCATCCCCCTCAACTCCTCGGAGAACCAAGGAGCCGGTTGGGACCTGCGCCGGGTCAGAGGCCGCAAAGGCACGACACGGTCTAAGGCCCCCGCCGCGGCCCGTTCCCAGGCCGCAACAAGTTCCTCAGCCGAGCCGTGAGCCAGACCGTCAGGAAATGGCCCAAGCTCCGTCCGGAACCCCTCCGGGTCCATCAGGCGCCTGGGACGGAACCAACGTATCGGCTCCGTACATATCGGCTCCGTACAACGTAACATCTGCAAGGAAACAAAATATTTAAACGTATACCTTTAAATATTTGGGCGGGAAATCAGCACGTTGCTGATTGGACGAAGCCGCCAGTAGAACTGTATAAAAGGAGAGGTTTTTCCCCCAGCCTGTTGCTGGGTTCACCCTATATTAAAGAGCTGTTGTCACTACCCTGGTCTCCAGCCTCGTTACTTCCCGAACTTAACATTATCTTTAATGTTTACAGCAGGGTGATTTTGCACTTAACGCTGGTATAGGAGCAACTGGGAAGAGTTGGCTAATGAAACATTTGCAAGAAATCAAGTTAGCACTGAAGATGTTAGCTAGTTGGGTTAGGAAATGCCTGCAAGAAATCAACCAACCTAGCACTGATGATGTTCCCTAGTTAGGTCATGAAACATCTGCAAGGAAACAACCAAACAGGGAGCTCCAAAGACCCTTACAGTCTCCTCCTCCTCCTCCTCCCTTCCTCCCTCCTTCCCTCTTATCTCTGCAAATCCTATTCCCTTCTAGCACTGATAAAGTTCCCTAGTTGGATCATGAAATGTCTGGAGCTCCAAGGACTGCAAAGTTCTCCTCCTCCTCCTGCCTTCTAGCACTAATGATGCTGGATAATGAAATTTTTGCAAGAAAACCACCAAGCTCAGGCAGCACCAAAGACCACAAAGTTCTCCTCTTCCTCCCCCTCCTCCCTCTTCCTCCCTCCCTCCCTCCCTTTTATTTCTGCAAACCCCATTCCCTTCTAGCATTGATGATGTTACCCAGACGGATAATGCAAGAAAGCCACTAAACTCAAAAGGCACCCAGGGCAGTTACAAATATTCTTTCCCTCTTGATAACACAAGAAGACAATTTCAACAGGGTTGCACAGCCATTTTAAGATACAAGTAGAGCGATTATTAAACGGGATGCAGTGGCTCAGTGGCTCAGATGCTGAGCTTGTTGATTGAAAGGTCGGCAGTTCAGCGGTTCAAATCCCTAGCACCGTGTAACGCGGTGAGCTCCAGTGACTTGTCCCAGCTTCTGCCAACCTAGCAGTTCGAAAGCACGTAAAAAATGCAAGATGAAAAATAGGAACCACCTTTGGTGGGAAGATAACAGCATTCCACGCGCCTCAGGTGTTTAGTCATGCCGGCCACATGACCACCAAGACGTTTTCGTACAGTTCTGGCTCTTTAGCTTTGAAACGGAGATGAGCACTGCCCCCTAGAGTCGGGAACGATTAGCACATATGTGCAAGGGAAACTTTTACCTTTAGAACAATTATTTGATTATTGAGGTCCCATTTTCCTTCAGAGGAAGCTTCTTTCCTCTTTTACAGTGCCGGAACTAATATCGCCTAAACATCTTGATACGATGAAGATGCTAAGCCAAAGCGACAACAGCGTGTCCCTCCATATCCGTAGCAAGTGTTGCGGAATAACTAAGCGGCAACCAATATGTTTTTTTCTCCTTAATGAACTGTTTTTTTTTCCTTGTTGTTTTTGCCATGCTTATGCCTAATTAAAGCACACAAGGGTAACTTTCCAGGGGGCTTAATTAATTGAAATCCGTTGAGAAGTAAAATAATCGCAGGCAATTAAAAATCATTGCGCGTCTTCCGTTTCTTTCTTTTCATTTTATTTATTTATTTATTTATTTAGATTTTTATACCGCCCTTCTCCCAAAGGACTCAGGGCGGTGTACAGCCAAATTATAAAAACAACACAATGTACAATTAAAACAAAAACTTAAAACAAGCATAATCAATAAATGGCCAAAATTTAAAACGATCAAATTTAAAACCCTTAAAATTCATAAATAATAACCCCGATTAAAATTATTTAGGATTAAAAATTTAAGCCAGTCCCGCTTGAATAAACAAATGCGTTTTCAGCTCACGGCGAAAGGTCCGAAGGTCGGGTAATTGGCGCAAATCAGGGGGAAGTTCGTTCCAAAGAGTAGGAGCTCCTACAGAGAAGGCCCTTCCCCTGGGGGTCGCCAGCCGACATTGCTTGGCGGACGGCACCCTGAGAAGACCCTCTCTGTGTGAGCGTACAGGTCGGTGGGAGGCATAAGGTAACAGCAGGCGGTCCCGTAAGTACCCGGGCCCTAAGCCATGGAGCGCTTTAAAGGTGGTAACCAAAACCTTAAAGCGCACCCGAAAGACCACAGGAAGCAACGTAAGAACGTTTCGCCTCCCTCAGTACCACTAGGTAGGTCTTAGAAAAAGACCTAACTAGTGTCCGATCAGCCTCGGAACAGCTAGACCTCCAGGTACTCTCTAGGCATCTTCTCCGGCGTTTCATCTCTCTCAGCTCCTCAGAAAACCAAGGAGCCAATTGAGATCTACGCCGGGTCAGAGGCCGCAAAGGCATGACACGGTCCAAAGCCCCAGCCGCGGCCTGTTCCCAGGCCGCTACTAGTTCTTCAGCCGTGCCGTGGGCAAGATCCTCAGGGAACGGCCCAAGCTCCGTCAGGAACCTCTCAGGGTCCATCAGGCATCTGGGAGGGAACCAACGCATTGGTTCCGTCTCCCTGCGGTGGTGAGCGGCGGTCCGAAAGTCTAAGCGAAGGAGAAAATGATCTGACCATGACACAGGTTCCGTCACTAAATCTCCTAATTCCAGATCATTAAACCAGTGTCCAGAGATATAAATCAAGTCCAGTGTGCCACGCCCAATGTGTGTAGGGCCATCAGTTACTTGAATCAGGTCCAAGGCCGTCATGGAAGCCTGGAACTCCTGAACTGCCGTTGATGACAAGCCGGCCGATGGCAAGTTGAAATCTCCCATGACCAAAAGTCTGGGAATCTCAACCGCCACTCTGGCAAGCACCTCCAGCAGCTCAGGTAGAGCTGTAGTCACGCAGCAAGGAGCCAGGTACGTGATCAACAAACCCATCTGATTCCTATGGCCCCACTTCACAAGGAGGGATTTACAACCGGCTATCTGAGGTACAGTGGACTCCCTCGGCTTTAGACTTTCTCTAATCACAACCGCCACCCTTCCACCCCTACCTTGGGCTCTCGGCTGATGGAATGCTCGGAAACCCGGAGGGCACAGTTCAACCAGGGGTACACCCCCTTCTGTGCCCAACCAGGTCTCCGTAATGCCCATAAAGTCCGTGGCCTCCCTCTGAATAAGATCACAAATCAGGGGAGCCTTATTAACCATGGACCGGGCATTGCACAGCATCAGCCGAAGACCCAAACTCTGAGGGTCTTGACCATCCGGGGAACGAGTAAGGACTGAGGGGCCGGAGCATGTGATCGCTTTTAAACAGCGAACACGTGCTCCCAAAGAACGATGCGGCCCCTCGCCTCTGCCATATCTGCCCCTCCCACTTACCGTACAGATGGAACGATACTCTACACTATGAACACCCCCTTCCCCCCTGCCTTCGGACTAGGTAGAATGATGCCGTGAGCAGACGCAGGGACTGGACATACCCTCCCAGACGGGTTTCTCCCCCTACCCGACTCTTCCCTCCCCCCCTTTAAAAAACCCCTCCCTGACGAGTATCCCCCATTACCCGACTTCACCCTCCCTCCCCTTAAAAATCTATATAAAAAACCCCAAAGGTTTCTTCTTGCCACATGCCATCTCTCTGGGTCCCAAAACCCATCATTGAGATAGGCCCCTGATAACGTAGGGGGCCATTCCTGCGAGGCGGGGGAACCTCGCAGATGATGGATTTCCAACGAAGAGTATCTCATATCTAATATTGGGCCAAACTGGCATAAAAAGAGTTCATCCCAGACCACTGGTGATGGTTTGGCAGTCATAATTTTAGGGGCCGATGACAAAAGCTCACAGATGGTAAAGATGATAAAAATGGTAAAAATGATAGCGAGATGGTGAAGACAAGATGGATGTTCTCTCATGAAATCCTCAAAACGATGTCAAAATAGAAGATGTTTAAGAGGATGCAGCTGCCAGTCTATTCCCCTCCAATACACTCCACTCCCCATCAGCAGGGAGAGCGGGGGGAGGGGGGAAGAGCCAGGAGACCGCAGATCTTAACATAATTGGCCAAAATAGGGCCAGTCCCGGACAGCACACCCACGCTGTCCCAGGGCCCTTGCCAGATCTTAAAGCAAGCCTGGAATGGCAGTCACGACCCTCTAAAACCCCCATCCAAGCTCCAGAGTCTAGGGGGGAGTCTAAACTCCAAGTCCAAACCCCCATCCAAGCTCCAGAGTCCGGGGGGGAGGGATTTCCATGCATTGTGCACCATCATGAAACACCATCGCACACACAGGCAGAAATAGACGGCCCAAAACAGCCCTAACCGGTCCAGATGGAATTCCAAGGGGGGGGGGTGAAAGATGAAAAAAGCCTACTACGACCATTGCCACAGGTAGCTCAGGCGTCCTCTACCACCCCAACAAGATGTCTTCGCCCTCGTGGCAAATGGCTGTGGGCCGCCCCCCCCCACTCTGTAGGGACCCGTGAGTCTTACGTTTGTATATCCGTTGCTTAGCTAAGGCCCTTCCTTAAATCGAAGGCTAGGCCGGGGCTGCCATTGCTGTAATCAAGGCAACTTAAGGCTAAGCCGAGGCTCCTGTGTCCTGTATTCGTTGTTGGGGTCGAAGAACAAAATGACCCTCATCCAAACCGTCGCCTTCAGAGATCGAAAAGAAGGCCGGAGGAACGCCAGCTGAGATTGAAGAAGAGGCCAGAGGATCACCGAAAATAGGCCAGGAGAGAAGAACGCTGCCTGGAGAGGGCCGGAAAGTAAGCCGGAAGCTAGGCCAGAGCTCCAATTGCCCCGCCCCATCCAGCCGCCGCCATTCCACCGCCCGTTCCACCAACTTAGTTCCTGGCCCGGCATTCAGCAACCGCGGACTCCACGAGGGCGAAAAGCCCCTCATGTGGTTGCTGAGCAGTTCACCCATCCGGCCAGGCAAACCAGGGTGGCTAGATCATCATCAGCCGCCGCAGCGATCGGGACATCTCCGCCAAGGCCCGCTCTGAGAGATCGTCAAACGTCCATCGTAGACATGCGCAGAAGAAACTCTTTCGTCTTTGCTGTTCCCAAGACTTTGGAGTGGATCTGTTATTCAGAAGCATTTGGTAAACTCGGAGTCTTTTTGCTGCAAATGAAGATTGAGTTGTAACAACAGACATTTTAAAAAAATAATATTTCTGGGTATGCCTGGGGAATAATATACGTGTTCTGAGAGTCCAGCTCCTTCAAAAATGATGCAAAACTATTTACCCATTTCTGGCTATTACAGGTGATTCTCGACTTACGACAGTTTGTTTAGTGATCGTTCGAAGGTACAGTGGCATTGAAAAAAGTGACTTAAGACCCTTTTCCACACTTACATCCCACATGGTCACGTGATCAAAATTCAGACATCCGGCAACTGGTTCACATTTATGTCAGTTGCAAAGTCCCCGGGGTTATGACAATCGAAGTCCATGGGGAAGCCAAATTTGCTTAACAAGTGGTAGGGGTGGGCTGCTGGGGGTTTGCAGGGCTTCGGGAGAACCTTTAGCTAACATTCTGTGCAGTTTGGAGAACCCCCAAATCTGTCGTGTCCCACTCCCACTCCGACGAAAGAGTCAAGGAAGTCCGTAACAAACTTGGCAACGAAGCCTCTGCAGCTTGCCAAGTTCCTTCGAGGTTTATCAGGGCAGGCAGGAGTCCAAGTTGTGACTTCAGCGATAGGGTCTTGTATCAGCAAACTAGATAAGACTTTGCTTGACTCAAGGTTGGAATGCCAAAAGCAGGTCCTTTATATCGGCTGTGGGGTGTGACTCCATGACTCAGCATTTATCCAGGCCTGCCCCACCCCTCCTTCTGCTGGCGTCACCTCTCAGATCTCTGGAAGCGAGGGTCCTCCCACTCTGAATTGTCTTCAGCTGGATCTGCTGTCATTTTCTGGGAAAGGGAGGGGTCAGAGGGAGTAGGGCCGAGTAATTCCAGCACCTGGCTGGCTTCCTGCTCTGAAGGCTGAGCCAAAGGAATACACGCTGTAATGAGTAAGGTTTATCAGGCTTGTCCTTTCACTCCTGGAATCCTCTCCGGGCATGGGGCCAGGGCCGGGGGCTGGAGTCATGACAGGCCGTTCATCTTCATTATCAGACTCGGAATCTGATAAAAGGCCCGGTTGGAGACAGGAGGGGCCTGGCTGAGGAGAGGAGGGAGGACGAGTCACAACAAAATCCCACTTCTGACTGACCCCTCCCACCCCACCCTGCCCCTCCCAGGAGTCCCTCGCAGCCTGTTTTGGATGCAGGTAAGTGCAGGGTGCTCACAGAGGCTTGGGGAGGGTGAAAAACAGGCCTTCTGGAAGTTCGGGAAGGCCGGAAAGGGGTCTCCAGAGGGCCTCTGGATCCTGGGGTGGCCGTTTTTTTCCCTCCCGGAGGCTCAAGGAAAGCATCCGGAGCCCAGGGAGGGCAAAACTGCCCCCCCCGCCATAGTGCAGGAGGCCAACTAGGCCACACCCACTATGGCCACGCCCATCCAGCAACCGGGCAGAGAACCCCTTGCTAAAATGTTTGAAGCTCACTCCTGACAACCAGGTTACTAACTAATCAACTGCAGTGATTCACTTGACAATGGTGGCAAGAAAGGTTGCAAAATGGGGCAAAACTCACTTAACAACTGCCTCGCTTAGAAACAGAAATTTGGAGCTCAGTTGTGGTTGTAAGTTGAGGACAACTACCTATTCCTTATCTCTTCCCAGCCCAAAATTGCCCACGTGTCTTTATAGCTGAGCTGACTCTACACCGCGGAGTTAATTTGCAGCCAAAGGTGCCAACTTTAAAATCTGAGATGACACCTGTCTGTCAGCCTCCACTCCAATCCTCACATTCTTTTGCACACTTTATATTCAGTAGTTAGATTGCAATGGGGTTTTTATGTGTAATGTAAATAGCTCATGGATTCAGGTTAAGTAGAGAGGGCCCTTTAAGAGTGTCATCTGACATGAGATCGAGGGGAGGGGAGATTGATGGTTTGAATTCAGCAGGAATGTTAGAGCACGGGCTTTCAATGGACATTTCATTCCTGAGATGATTTACAGCCAGAGACCTGCGGAAGAAGATTACCACAGGGCCGAGAAGGAGCTGGCATTGGACCTGCCTGACCTCTCGGGGGAGGAGGGACTAACGATGGGATATGGAATGTTAGCCATATTTTGTCTCAGATCCAACTTTATACTGCTGCAGTCCGGATGTATTTAGCAAAAGTACTTTTCTTTATTTGCAAATGAAGTCAAGGTGTATTCTTTCCTAAATATAATCAGAGGCAGCCTGACACTGTCTCTCGAAAGCTTTGGATGGTTCTCCCCAAAACCTTCCTGAAACTGATTTTCAATGCAAAGTAAGAGAGGTGACCACTTTATAAATTCTTGGTAAGGCCACACCTGAAATCCTGCATCCAGTTTTGGCCACCAGATTACAGAAAAGATGTTGAGACTTTGGAAACAGTGCAAAGAAGAGCAACTAAGAAGATTAAAGGCAGTGGGAAAATCCAAACCGGTTTGCAACGGGTTCGCTGGCCGCGCATATGTGCTGCATGTCAAACATGAGCTATGTGCGTATGCGCAGTTTGCGCCAAAGGAGGCTTGGGAGGGTAAGTAGAAGCGAGGGGGGGATTAGCTGTGGTGCGTGATTTAGCTTCGCTAGAAAGCAGGATTTCCTGCTTTCTAGCAAAGCTAAACCCCGCTGCATAGCTGATCGTCAGAAATACCGACGATTAAAAATAGCTTTTTAAACTGCTGGTTTAACTGAACCGGTAGCTAACTACCGGTTCGCCCGAACCGGTAGTTTTTATCACTACTGGTTCGCCTGAACCGGAGCGAACCAGTAACATTTCACCCCTGATTAAAGACCTGGAGATTAAAACATATGAAGAACGATTGCAGGATTTGGGTATGGCCAGTCTAGAGAAAAGAAGGACTAGGTGGGACATGATAGCAATATTCCAGTATTTGAGGGGCTGCCACAAAGAAGAGGGGGTCAATTTATTTTCCAAAGCACCAGAGGGCAGGACAAGAAGCAGTGGATGGAAACTAATCAAGGAGAGAAGCAACTTAAAATTAAGGAGAAACTTCCTGACAGTGAGGACAATTAATTAGTGGAACAGAAGTTGCCTTCAGAAGTTTTGTGTGCTTCATCACTGGAGGTTTTTAAGAAAATACTGGACAATAACTTGTCTGAAATGGTATAGAGTCTGCTGCTTGAGCAGGGGGCTGGACTAGAAGACCTCCAAGGTCCTTTCCAGCTTCATTCTGATTCAGCCTTAAACACAGATTTGTATAAAACCCCATCACATTTTGTTATCATTCTGCTCTTTCCTTCTTCAGTAGCTTAGATGCATCCTATACTGTCCTTCAGTCGCAGCTTGACAATAATGGGAGGTGGGTGGATGGAAAGCAAGGGAAGGAGAATGGTATTCAAGCATCCGTCGGCTTCCGTGAGACATTGCTGGCATCCCAAGGACACCCTGAGCTGATGTCTCTGCATGGCTGGCTGTTTCCTGTAACAAAATGAACAAGAAGTGATTGGTGGATGTTTTGGACTTTGGGTGGCCTATGGGGAAAAGGGGAAATTAACGCTGGTTTCGCTTCTTCTGTGCCACTGTGGTTTTATTCAGTAAAGGTTTATACTCTTGGAAATAATAATGTCCCAGGAGTTTCTCTTTCTGGTTTCGCCAACTGGACAGTTGACCGTCCCTTCAAAATTACTTAGCCCTTTCTGTAAATCCTCAAATGAAGTTCCCGGAAACTTTTGGAGCTTGTTTGAGAAACGATGATGAACCAAACTCAGAAGTTTGACTGTGTGTAGCCCACACCCGGCTCTAATGACGCGGTTCCACGATCGCTATTTCAGAAGAAGGCTCCAGCTCAGCTTAGACTACTTGGACTCATCCTCTCCTCAGTACTGCCAATTCAACCTCTTCCCTTTCTTCTGTCATTAGGGAGACATCCATCCATCATGGTGTCCACAGAAGCGAAACCTCCTGGAGAAAAGTGTGCTTGGGCTAGGAGAAGACAACCAGCTATTAGTCCTCATTTGGGTGCTTAATTGACAGTGGAGGAAATGCAGAACAATGGGCCCATTGTTTTGTTATGGGCCATAAACTGTTTCATGAGTGAGTCATTCTGAGTAATTTGATGAGATCTTCATATCTCTCTCTCTCTCTCTCTCTCTCTCCCTCCCTCCCTCCGTCTGTCTGTCTCTCTGTCTGTCTCTCTCTTTCTCTCTCTGTCTGTCTGTCTTTCTCTCTCTCTGTGCCTTTCTCTCTGTGTGTGCCTTTTTTTCTCTCTGTGTATCTCTCTCTCTCTTTCTCTCTCTGTCCGTCTTTCTGTGTGTGCCTTTCTCTCTCTTGCCTTTCTCTGTGTGTGCCTCTCTCTCTATCTTTCTCTGTTTCTCTCTCTCTCTCTCTCTCTCTCTGTCTTTCCCTTTGTGTGTACCTCCCTCTCTTTCTTTCCCTGTCTTCCTGTCTCTCTCTGTGTCTCTGTCTCTCTGTGTCCCCCTGTCTCTTTCTCTCTCTCTCTCTCCCCCCATCACAAACAATTGACTGAACATTATTTTCATCATTTCAGTTTGCTCTAGTTTTATTCACAAATTTATTCCACCAAACAGGTTTTCATCCTTCTCCCAAAGTTTGGGAGTATAAAATTTAGGCAACTTCTTTTCCAAAAACTCTACACTACTAACCAGAGCATACAAAACATTTGCTAGACCTATTCTTGAATACAGCTCACCTGTCTGGAACCCATACCACATCTCTGACATTAGTACAATTGAATGAGTCCAGAAATATTTTACAAGAAGAGTTCTCCGCTCCTCTGTAAACAACAAAATACCTTATACCACCAGACTTGAAATCCTGGGATTAGAAAACTTAGAACTCCGCCGACTCCGACATGACCTGTGTTTAACACACAGAATCATCTATTGCAATGTCCTTCCTATTAAAGACTACTTCAGCTTCAATCGCAATAATACAAGAGCAAACAATAGATTCAGACTTAATGTTAACCGCGTCAATCTTGATTGCAGAAAATATGACTTTTGTACCAGAGTTGTTAATGCTTGGAATACACTACCTGACTCTGTGGTCTCTTCTCAAACTCCCAAAAGCTTTAACCAAAAACTGTCTACCATTGACTTCACCCCATTCCTAAGAGGACTATAAGGGGCGTGCATAAGAGCACAAAAGTGCCTACCGTTCCTGTCCTATTGTTTCCTTTCACTGTATGTGCTTGTATATAATGATGTGACAAAATAAAAAAACAAAAACTTAGTCCTCCCTCCCTCTTTCCCTCTCTCCCTCCCTCCCTCTCTGTCTCTCTCATAAGCACAGAGTCAGGTAGTGCATTCCAGACATTGACAACTCTGTTGCTGAAGTTGTATTTCCTGCAATCAAGTTTGGAGTGGTTTACCTTAAGTTTAAGGGATGCGGTGGCTCAATGGCTAACACGGAGCTTGTTGACTGAAAGGTCATCAGTTCAGCGGTTCGAATGCTGTGCCGTGTAACAGGGTGAGCTCCTGTTCCTTGTCCCAGCTTCTGCCAACCTAGCAGTTCGAAAGCATGTAAAAAATGCAGGTAGAAAAATAGGGACTGCCTTTGGTGGGACAGTAACAGCGTTCCGTGCGCTTTTGGCATTGAGTCATGCCAGCCACATGACCACGGAGACATCTTCAGACAGTGCTGGCTCTTCAGCTTTGAAACGGGGAGTTGGGAACAACTAGCATGTATGTGCGAGGGGAACCTTTACCTTTACTTAAGTTTGTATCTATTGTGTGCTTGTGTATTGTTGTGGTTGAAGCTGAAGTAGTCATTGACAGGTAGGATGTTGTAGCAGATAATTTTAGGTCAGACCGAAGGCAGCATAGTTCTAAGTTGTCTAAGCCAAAATTTCAAGCTGGTGGCATAAGGTATTCTGTTGTGACTGATGGAATGGAGGACTCTTCTCGTGAAATACCTCTTGACTCGCTCAGTTGTATTAATGTCCAATATACAGTACAGATTCCAGGCAGATGAGCTGTATTCAAGAATTGTTCTAGCAAAGGTTTTGTATGCCCAACTTTGCAGTACAATATTACTGGAGAAGAAGCTTCGCAAGATTAGGTTCACGTTATCTAGTTAGCATTGATGATGTTACCTAGTTTGAGTAATGAAAAGTCTACAAGAAAACAAGCCAGTCAAAGAGAACCAAGGACTCCTCAGGCTCAAGTTATCCAATTTTGGTGACATTATGATAAGATTCACTCTCTGGAGAAGGTTCTACTGCTGGGAAATGTAGAAGGAAATAGAAGAAGAAGACAACCAACAGCAAGATGGATTAATTCAGTGGCGATGTGTGTCTTGTTGGAAGATCTAAAGGACCAGTTTAGAGACAGATCATCATGGCGAAAAATCTATTTATGTGGTCACTAAGATTTGACATCAAGTTGATTTTACACAATCAATTTTCACTGTGCTTCTCAATCCATTCTGGCCTATCCATTCTGGCCTCAATCCATTCTGGCCTATAGTCCTTTCATTCAATCATGGTTTGTTCTGGCTAGTTTGGTTATTCCAGTTGGATCACACCCTGGTAGGGCCCCAATTAGAAATAAAACATTTGTTTGTCCTTAACTTATTGTCCCAAATGTGTTTTCTCCAAAAGGCAACTGGACTTTCTTGGTTTTTTTCCCTTGAAAACATTTTGGTTTTCATCTTCTAAGGTCCAATATTAATACGTTTAAGCTCATAAATGCCAAACAAGAAACTTAAACAGAGGCTTGAGTAAAATAGCATTTCATCTTGATCAAGCTTAAATGGTTAGCTGTTCCAAACACATACCAGATACATGCAGGGAAGAACTACAAACAAGAGAGGGAATCCAAATCCCTTTTATATTCTTTAGGAACATCATAAACCTTCAATTCTGGCATCTTTGATTTGTGTGTCCTGGAACTTAGTTTGTATATCTCCTGAAACAGGATAGAGCCTCTTAATGAGCATCATTTAGCATTATCTCTTTCCTGATCATCTTCTTTGTGTTCACACTTGGCTATTTGGCCCCCTGGAGTGGAGGGAACTCAAAAGATCAAAGATGAGATCCCTTCTTAGGCAGGATGGGGAGAGATAAGGCTCTGATCAAAAGGTGGGACATATAGTTTGACAAATGCCAGATACTTCACAAGGGATCCCAATAACAGTCCAGGAAGTTAGTCAATATGGCATGTTTTCGTTATAACTACAAAGGGCATAATAATATATATGTTTGTGTCACAGGAAACAATTATTTACAGCATGCAGGTATACAAAGACATCATATATCATATATCTTGCAAGAAACAATTAGCAAGTTTCTACTAATTCTAGTATTTCAGTATATCTATTCCTTTACAATCTAATTAACAGTTAGAACCGAAGAAGATTCATGGATGAGAAACTAAATGTTTTCAAGGAAAAAAAAAACCCAAGAAAATTCATTTGCCTTTTGGAAAAAACACAATTTGGATAATCATGACCTGGATGATTGAGTATCTCCATAGATACTCCATATACCTTGATGTTCGACCATAATTGAGCCCAAAATTTCTTTGGCTAAGCAAAACATTTTATCCTGTTTTATGACCTTTCTTGCCACAGTTGTTAAATGAATCACTGTTCAGTCAGTTAAATGAATCTGGCTTTGACTGACTTTGCTTTTAAGAAGTTAGAAAAAGTTAAAACCCTGGGACACCGCAACCGTCATAAAGATGAGTCGGTTGCCATGTGTCCCAATTTTGATCACATGACCTGAAATGGTCTTAAGTATGAAACATAGTCCTAAGTCACTTTTTTTCAGTGATGTTGTAACTTTGCACGGTCATTCATGTTGTAAATGAAGGACTATCTACAGTAGTGGCCAAAATTGTGGAAACCTTTTGGGAAAGGTTTGTATTTTTGAGGTTTGATGGTTAATAACAACACTTTTTTGGGGGGGGAGTTTCAAGATAATCTATTACACTGCTGGAATGGCCTGGAAACACCCAATTGAAAATCTACAGAGCCGACTAAAGAAACTTGTTAGTCAGAAGCGACCTAGCAATAAAACCCAGTTAATAGAAGCCATCTTTCAATCTTGGTTTCACATTATAACAGCTGCAGAACTAAAAGACTTGGTTCACTCCATGGGAAGACGTTGCCATAATTCATGCTAAAGGTTACCCAATGAAGTATTCACTGACATGGTGATCATTTTTGTATATCTCGTTTTTTCTACGTGTTTCACTTTACTTCTTTATACTGTAATTGCTATTCTATAGCAAATCCTTCATAAAAGTCATTGCATTACATTCTTGATTAAATTATCTTTCCATTGATATATAATTTTATGGTACTACTCCCCCCCCCCAAAAAGTGGAGTTATTAGCTAGTTTTAGAAAATACACTTTTATAATATATAACAACAGAGTTGGAAGGGACCTTGGAGGCCTTCTAGTCCAACCCCCTGCCCAGGCAGGAAACCCTACACCATCTCAGATAGATGGTTATCCAACATTTTCTTAAAAACTTCCAGTGTTGGAGCATTCACGACTTCTGCAGGCAAGTCGTTCCACTTATTAATTGTTCTAACTGTCAGGAAATTTCTCCTTAGTTCTAAGTTGCTTCTTTCCTTGATCAGTTTCCACCCATTGGTTCTTGTTCTACCCTCAGGTGCTTTGGAGAACAGCCCGACTCCCTCTTCTTTGTGGCAGCCCCTGAGATATTGGAACACAGCTATCATGTCTCCCCTAGTCCTTCTTTTTATTAAACTAGACATACCCTGTTCCTGCAACCGTTCTTCATATGTTTTATCCTCCAGTCCCCTAATCATCTTTGTTGCTCTTCTCTGCACTCTTTCTAGAGTCTCAGCATCTTTTTTACATCGTGGCAACCAAAACTGGATGCAATATTCCAAATGTGGCCTTACCAAGGCATTATAAAGTGGTATTAACACTTTACGTGATCTTGATTTTATCCCTCTGTTTATGCAGCCCTTTTTCCTTTTTTCCCCAAAAGGTTTCCACAATTTTGGCCACTACTGTATATTGGAAATATGGCTTCCTTGTCCATCAATGGTTGGGCATTCCTGTCTGCAAATTGTGGCCATTTTTTGGTTGAAAGGTCTTCAAAACAAGGCGTAGCCTGCTATCCATAACGGTGTAAGAGACACTAATTAATATTAATGCGTGTGAGTAACTAATCTACCGTTCAGTGAGAGACTCATTCCTTCCCTCGGGGGGGAATGTACTTATTGCCTTTAACAAGGACTTTGCCCCAGGAAAATGGCTCTAGGTGGGATAATCTCAAAACAGCAAATAAAACACAGGGGGAGTTAATTAACATCCAACCCTTTTACGCCATGATTAATTATGGATCGGACACCGAGTGAAATAGCAGGTAAGATTTAATCACAGATAATTTTCTTTTTCCAGTCTCTCATATTTTTTTTTCTCCCCCTCTGGTTCTTAATTATTTTTGGACTTGCACCATTAAATGTTTACTAGTTATTTAATCGGAGATAGTAGATGCGCCTCTGTCTTTCTGTGGGGTTTATGGAGGAGAACGCTTGTAAATCATCTCTTGTACCAATCCCTTTCAGATTTGCTTTTTCACATCTCCAGTCGCCATCCCATTCCAGCCTCGGTTGGTCGGTTGGTCGCTGCTATTTTTCAACCGGCTGCTGAAGTTTGTTTTACAACCAAAAAGTGAAACTACAACTGCATTATAAAACTCTAGTAAGGCCACACATGGAACACTGCAACTAATTTTATTCACCACATTACAAAAAAGATGTTTCCAAAGATGTTTCCAAAGATGTTTCCAAAGATGAGACTTTGGGAAAAGTTCAGAGAAGAGTGTTCTGTCTCCTTCCTCACTTTGGATTAACGAGCTGGCCTTCAGCCAGTGGATTCACGGCTCTTATCAGTCCTGGCAGAGAAATCGCAGCTGCCTGCCAAAATTCAAACAAATGACTCACGTAGCAAGACTTTCAGCTCTTTTTGAAACGGTTCAGCTAAACTTTTGCTTCCCGTGGAGTGAGAGCAGTCCCAAAGCTCCTGCCCCATCCTTCCCTTTGATGATGCCGCCTCTCTAATCTTCTGAAGTGCAGGTCAATCCAAGCTTGATTATTATTATTATCAGCTGGGTCTGAAGGCGTAGCCTGGGGAAGGGAGGAATCAGGGGATGACGGCCTCATTATGTCCTCCGACTGGTCTGATTCTGGCTCCTGGAGCTGGGCCAAAGGAATCGGTGCTCCCGAGGTAAGCCTTACCAGCCCTTCCCCCTCACTTTCGGAGTCACTGTCAGGCATGGGGCCAGGTTCAGGGGCTGGAGTCACAACAAAGAGCAACTAAGATGATCAAAGGTCTAGAGACTAAAATATATGAAGAATGCTTGCAGATTTGGGGCCTGGCTAGTCTAAATAAAAGAAGAATTAGGGCTGACATGATAGCAGGAATCCAGTATTTGAGAGGCTGCCACAAAGAAGAGGCAGGTCAACCTATTCTCCAAAGCTCCTGAAGGCAGGACAAGAAACAACGGATGGAAACAAATCAAAGAGAGAAGCAACCTGGAATTAAGGAGAAACTTCCTAATAGTGAGGACAATTAACCAGTGGAACAGCTGGCCTCCAGAAATCATGGGCACTCCATCACTGGAAGTTTCTGAGAAGAGACTGGACAGTCACTTGTTTGAGATTATATAGATTTTCCACAGTGGTGAAATCCAATTTTTTTCACTACTGGTTTTGCAGGCATAGCTTGGTGGGCATGGTGTGGCTTGGGGAGAATGGCAGGGGAAGGATATTGTAAAATCCCCATTCCCACCCCACACTGGGGCCATTTGCCGGCTCTCTGAATTACTCAAAATTTCCGCTACCGGTTCTTCAAACTACTCAAAAGTTCTGCTGGAACCTGATGGATTTCACCCCTGATTCTTCCGCTTGAGCAGGGAGCTGGACTAGAAGACCTCCAAGGTCCCTTTGAGCTCATTCTATTCTAAATGCTCTAAATTCTATACAGAATGCAAAAAAAAAAAAACCCAAAAAACTCTGAAACTGTAAATATATATTTTGCATCATCAGAGGTGAGTTTCAGCAGGTTCTGACCAGATCTAGAGAACCGGAAATTTTGAGTAGTTCGGGGAACCGGTAGTAAAAATTCTGACTGGTCCCGTCCCCATCTATTCTCTGCCTCCCAAGTCCCAGCTGATCAGGAGGAAATGGGGATTTTGCAGTAACTTTCCCCTGGAGTGGGGTGGAAATGGAGATTTTATAGTATCCTTCCCCTGCCACGCCCACCAAGCCACGCCCAGCATGCAATGCCACGCCCACCAAGCCACACCCGCAGAACCGTTAGTAAAAATGTTTGAAACCCACCACTGTGCATTATAGTAATATTTTAATATTTAAACGCTTGCTATATGTTGGAAAGAGTTAGAAGTCAATCCACCCACCCCACACCGTTTTTTCTTTGAATCCTGCACCCCTCTTCCTTCCTCCTTTATTTTTGTTGTATTTTATACAGTGTTCTAATAAACCTTAATTGGAAACAGTAGAATTAGATTGTTGTTTAGCCTTCCTTTATACTCTTCAGAGGAGAACTTATTCAATCAGTTAAATGATCTCTGTTTCGGATTTTGGTTTTTGAAGTCTTGGTAACTCTTATGGAGCTATGGGGGGGGTTTCCCCTTTTTTCCTGGCTCCCCCCCTTTTTTCCCCTTTCTCTGGCTAAGAAATGGGCTAATTCATGACGCGTAGCTTAAAAAGCAAGCCACAAGGGCTATAGATGACTCCTCTGCTTCCCTCTGGCAACTCCCATTATTTTTAATCTGTTGCAGCCATTTGGGATCGCTTCAGTCATAATATGGGAAGTTGTTTATATGATACTGAACAATCTGTTCACTTAGATGGATAACAAGGTACTTGCATGGCTTCAGACCAGAGAATAGATGAAGCTTATTCCCTACAGGGCAACAATTAAAGATTCTCATATATTCTCTCTCTCTCTCTCTCTCTCTCTCCTTCTCTCTCTCTCTCCCTTCCCCCCTCTCTCTCACACATACACACACTTCCTCCTGTTACTATGTGTGCCTCTTGGCTATGCCAACTTTGTAGTGAAATTGCAATCAGCTTCTTTTTTTTTTTAATATGGAGGAAAGTAGTGACATAGTAAAATTATGCTAGAACATGCTATTGGAATGAATGTGTGCAGAGATTCTCTCTCTCCCTCCCTCTCCCTCTCTCTTTCTCTCTCTCTCCCTCTCTTTCTTTCTTACCTCCCCCTCTCCCTCTCTCTCTTCTCTCCCCTCCCTCTCCTCTCTCTCTCCTCTCTTCTCTCTCCCCTCTCTTCTCTCTCTCTCTCTCTCTCCCTCTCTCTCTCTCTGTCCTCTCTCTCTTCTCTCTCTCTCTTCTCCCCTCTTCCTCTTTCTCTCTCTCTTCTCCCCTCTCCCCTCCCTCTCTCTTCTCTCCCTCCTCTCCTCTCTCCTTTTCCTCTTCCTCCCCTCTCCCCTCCCTCTCTTTCTCCCCTCTCCCCTCCCCTCTCTCTTTCTCCTTCTCTCTCTGTCCCTCTCTCTCTTCTCTCTCTCTTCTCCCTCTTCCTCTTTCTCTCTCTCTTCTCCCCTCTCCCTCCTCTCTCTCACTCCCCTCCCTCTCCTCTCTCTCCCCTCTCTTTCTCCTTCTCCCCCTCTCTCTTTCTCCCTTTCTCTCTGTCCCTCTCTCTCTTTCTCTCTCTTCTCCCCCTCTCCCTCCCTCTCTTCTCTCCCCCTCCCTCTCCCTCCCTCTCACCCTCTTTCTTTCTCTCTCTCCCCCCCTCCTCCCTCTCTCTCTCTCTCTTCTCTCTCTCTCTCTTTCCCTCTCTCTCCCCCCCCCTCCCTTCCTTCTGTCATGATGTGTGTGTCTTGGCTATGCCATCTTTGTAGTGAAATTGGATTTCGATCACTGTATCAGAGAAGAAGAATACAGAATAACAGAGCTGGAAGGGACCTTGGAGTTCTTCTAGTCCAGCCTCCTACTTAACCAGGAGACCCTGTACCACTTCAGACAAATGGCTGTCCAATCTCTCCTTAAAAACCTCCAGCGTTGGAGCATTCACAACCTCTGGAGGCAAGTTGTTCCACTGATTGATTGTCCTCACCGTCAGGAAATTCCTCCTTAGTTCTAGGCTGCTCTTCTCTTCGATTAGTTTCCATCTGTTGCTTTTTGTCCTGCCTTCAGGTGCTTTGGAGAATAGGTCGACCCCCTCTTCCCTGTGATAAGTCCCTCAAATATTGGAAGACTGCTATCATCTCAGCCTCTAGTCCCTCCCTTTGTTCGACCAGCTTGCACAATGGAAACTTGAAGCTGCTCCTGAATGCTAAGGAAAACTGAAGACTGATACGCAAAGCTCCTGCAGATAGAATCAAGGGAAAAGAAATGATCCTGCTTGGTGGTAAAAAAAAAACAACCCATCAGATGCTCCCGTTTCTTCCTAAAGCATTTTTTTACCTGCCCCCCCCCCTTGGAGAATTAGTTCCCTACGACCTTCCACAAGGAGACGGGTACTTTATCCCAAATATAGCATTGTCTGGACACTCTGTTCTGGAAGGAAGACAACCATTCTACATGGTCCTTAATAGAGGTTTTTCCTCTCTTGGTCTGATTTATAAGCTGCTTCTGCCTGTGATGGATTCCATGTGCAGCAGCCAGCTGCTTGGCGGAGAAGGGTAAGAGCCTTATAAATCTCCCCCTTGACCGATGCGTTTCAAAAGGGGCTCTGCTTCCTTCACTGATAATGTTGTTTCCCATTAGATTGGTTTCTGGCTCATTTATTACCCGTGAGACTCCTCAATGGACAAGTCAAGTGTAGGAGCTCTTTTCCCAGGATGTTGCGAGCAAAAGGGAAACAAGACCACGTGATGCTAAGAAGCTTTTTCTTACCCTGTTTCCCCCCAAAATTAGACATCCCTTGATAATAAACCCAATCTGGCTTTTGGGTGCACGGCAATAAGACCAAGCGCTTATTTCGGGATTCAAAAAAATATAAGACAGGGTCTTATTTTTGGGGAAACATGGTACATTCCCCTAAATCTTCTCTTCGTTAAACTAAACATATCTGGTTGCTTTAGCCTTCCTTTCCTTTTCCTTTTCCTTTCCTTTTCCTTTTCCTTTCCTTTCCTCCCATTTCCCTTTCTCCTTTCTTTCTCCTTTCTTCTCCCCTCTCCTTCCTCCTCCTCCTCCCCCTTCCCATCCTTCTCCTTCTCCTTCTCCTTCTCCTTCTCCTTCTCCTTCTCCTTCTCCTTCTCCTTCTCCTTCTCCTTCTCCTTCTCCTTCTCCTTCTCCTTCTCCTTCTCCTTCTCCTCCTCCTCCTCCCTCCTTCTCCTCCCTCCTCCCCTCCCCTCCTCCCTCCCCTCCTCCTCCCCCTCCCCCTTCCCATCCTTCTCCTTCTCCTTCTCCTTCTCCTTCTCCTTCTCCTTTTCCACCCCCTCCTCCTCCTGTTCTATTCCTATTCTATGGTATCCCTATCCTTATTCCTATCCCGTTCTGTTCTACCATGTTTTTCCGAAAATAAGACCTAACTGGAAAATACAGCCTAGCATGATTTTTCAGGATGCTCGTAATATAAGCCTTACCCCAAAAATAAGCCCCAGTTAAGATTGTCAGCAGACGGAGGTGTTTAGTATTGTATTTTCCCCAGGATAAGACCTAACTAGAAAATAAACCATAATGCATCTTTTGAAGCAAAAAATAATAAAAGACCCAGTCTTTTTTTGGGGAAAACATGGTATTTTATTCTATTCTCTCTTATTCTCTTCTCTTCTCTTCTCTTCTCTTCTCTTCTTTTCTCTTCTCTTCTCTTCCGCTCCGCTCCACTCCATTATTCTATTCCCCTGATGGCGAACCTATGGCACGCATGCCAGAGGTGGCATGCAGCACCCTCTCTGATGGCACGTGAGCTGTCACTCTAGTTCAGCTCCACCATGCATGCATGCACGCCTGCCTCCCACCAGCCAGCTGGCCTTCGGGTCTCTGTCATGCATGCAAGGGGGTGGGGCATGTGCAGGGGGTGGGGTGCATGCACGGGGCCCCACGCACATTGCATTTTGGGGATTGGGCCACAAGCTTTGGGCACTCGGTCCAGAAAAGGTTAGCCATCACTGTTCTATTCTATTCTATTCTATTCTATTCTATTCTATTCTATTCTATTCTATTCTATTCTATTCTATTCTATTCTATTCTACTCTACTCTACCCTACCCTACCCTATTCTATTCTACTCTACCCTACCCTACCCTACTCTATTCTACCCTACCCTACCCTACCCTACCCTACCCTACCCTATTCTATTCTATTCTATTCTATTCTACTCTACTCTACTCTACCCTACCCTACCCTACCCTACCCTACTCTATTCTACCCTACCCTACCCTACCCTACCCTACTCTACCCTACTCTATTCTACCCTACCCTACCCTACCCTACCCTAGCCTAGCCTACCCTAGCCTACCCTAGCCTACCCTAGCCTACCCTACCCTATTCTATTCTATTCTATTCTATTCTATTCTATTCTATTCTATTCTATTCTATTCTATTCTATTCTATTCTATTCTCTGCTTCTCCTTCTCCTTCTCCTCCTTCTCCTTTTTTGTTCTGGCCATATTTACAGCCTTCTCAGCCTGCATCGAAACTGTATGGAGGAGAGAGAGAGAAAGATCCTGTGTCCTGTTTAAAGAACAAAGCGTCTCTCTGCCATGATAATCTCTATTGGCCTCTATGGAGCTCGACTCATGCCAGATTCGGCCTCCGAATCTCTGTCAGCTATCAGACTTATTTATTTATTTATTAAACCCATTTATACAGCTGCCCATCTAACTCCTGGGTGGAAAGAAAAAATGAAAGCAAAATACAACGATCCAAATCAATTGAAAGGAAAATAAATGGAGCTGAGGCCCTCACAAAAGTCTCAAGGCCAACATATTGCGCAGAGTCACACCAGAGGGTGATATTGGCTTTAATGGCTAACTCTAATGATATTGCCACTCTGCCAGCCCAATTAGATGTTGGCATGCATTTCTTTCTCCCCATTACAGTATTATTGAGACTGATTTGTGTTTCTTGTTGTGGTCTATGGATGTTGCGCCAACAAACCAAAAGAGGAAGTTCATTTTATCAATAGAAGAGAATATCTGTAGCTCAGGGCTGAACTGTAAGGTCCTTGATGCTATCTGAGTTTGGCTGTTTTCTTGCAGGTGTTTCATAACCCAACTAGGGAACATCATCATGGCTAGAAGGGAGTGGGGTTTGTAGGGAGGAGGAGGAGGAGGAGGAATGTAGATCCTTGGGCTCTATGAGCTAGGTGGTTTTCTTGCAGACATTGAATTAGGTAATTTCATCAGTGTTACAAGGGAGTGGGGTTCACAGAGAGGAGGAGGAGGAGGAGGAGGAGGAGGAGGAGAAAGAGAGGATGAGAACTCCTTGCTGCTCTTTGAGCTTAGTTGTTTTATTGCAGATATTTAATTACCCAACTAGGTAATTTCATCAGTGTTAGAAGGGAGTGGGGTTCACAGAGAGGAGGAGAAGGAGGAAAAGGAGGAGGAGGAGGAGGAGGAGGAGGAGGAGGAGGAGGAGAAGGAGGAGGAGGGGAACTAAGGGGTCCTAGCTGCTTTTTTCAGCTTAGTTGTTTTCTTGCAGACATTTCATTACCTAACTAGGTTATGTCATCAGTGCACTGGTATAATTCCTTGTCTAATTTGTGCAGTTTTCATCTTTCCATCACCTTCTTCCATCTGATTTCCATCACTCACTAGAGTAACCATCAAATTTTCAGTTAGCAGGACCAGTTGGCTTAGGACCCGGGTACTTACGAGACCGCCTGCTGCTACCCTATGCCTCCCACCGACCCGTACGCTCTCATAGAGAGGGTCTCCTCAGGGTGCCGTCCGCCAAACAATGTCGGCTGGCGGCCCGTAGGAGTAGGGCCTTCTCTGTGGGAGCATCGACGCTCTGGAATGAACTCCTCCCTGGTCTACGTCAAGTGCCTGATCTTCGGACCTTCCGTCGTGAGCTAAAAACATATTTATTCATCCAAGCGGGACTGGCATAAATGGATTGATTTTAAATTGGGTTTTAGTAGTATTTTAAATTTTAAATTCATTTTAATTCTGAGCCATTTAGTAATTTTATATTTTAAATCCGTTTTAATTGTATATATTTTGTATTTTACTCTGGCTGTACACCGCCCTGAGTCCTTCGGGAGAAGGGCGGTATAAAAATTTAATAAATAAATAAATAAATAAAAATAAATAAATAAATAAGTGAGAATGAAAAATGGAGATTGTACAATTCTCTGGCTTTCACCAGGATGAAATCTTTCTTTAGGCCCTCTCTTCTTGAGTGACAGTTCTACATTTCTACATTTCTGACACTGTATTTGAACATCCTGCAAAAGAGAAGTTGAAGGACACGCAAACTGTCTTTCCGATTTCCACATTTCTCTTGAATCTCAAAGTCAAACTTCCTTGATGTCATCTACCTTTCAAAGGGAGACAAGCTCAAAGGAAGGTGGACAGGTCTAAATATTTCAAAGATTTTGAAGCCTCCTAAACAAACAAATACTTTGAAAACCCAGATTTATAATTTAATCTGAAAAAGATATCATTGAGGGCCTTTGAACTTTCACCATCCATAAACAGGTCCATCAATCGACCTTCTGTGGCTTAGAATCTTTAGAATTCAGCTCTGCTTACGAATATAAATAACTTAAAAACACTTAACTGGATTCAAAAAGTATCCCATACATGTTAACACGTTCTCTTCCCAGCTTAAAGTTTGTGTGTCTTTAGTGGCCTCTTTTATATAACCTATATTTTACTTTGAATTGGTCTTTAGTTGGGAGTTGGCATTTAGGCTTTGAGCAATAAAATCATGTACATTTTGTACAAATCCAACTTGCACATTTTCAAAAGCAAACTCACTGGACGTTTTGGGAAATCAGTTGGGTAATGAAATTCAGCAAGAAAACAATTAAGCATCAGAAGCTGCCACAAAGAAGAGGGAGTCAAGCTATTCTCCAAAGCACCTGAGGGCAGGACAAGAAGCAATGGGTGGAAACTAATCAAGGAGAGAAGCAACCTAGAACTAAGGAGAAATTTCCTGACAGTTAGAACAATTAATCAGTGGAACAATTTGCCTCCCAGAAGTTATAAGTGCTCAAACACTGGAAGTTTTTAAGAAGAGATTGGATAACCATTTGTCTGAAGTGGTGTAGGGCTTCATGCCTAGGCAGGGGGTTGGACTAGAAGACCTCTAAGGTCCCTTCCAACTCTTTTATTCTATTCTGTTCTGTTGTGTTCTATTCATCAAGGACTGACACCCCTCCTCTTCCCCCTCCTCCTTTTCCTGAAAACCCCACTCCCTTCTAGCACTGATGATGCTACCTTGTTAGGTCATGAAACTTCTGCAAGAAAACCACCAAGCTCAGAGACCACCAAGGACCCCACGATCTTCGTCCTCCTCTTGGTCCTCCTTTTCCTTTTCCTGAAAACCACACTCCCTTGTAGCACTGAGGACATTACCTAGTTGGGTCATGAAAAATCTTTGACTGGCATTTTAATGTCACTCATCAACTTGAGCGCATCCCTGTATTTCAGTTGCATGTGGCAAACCAGTCATAATGTTCAATGTCAAGCCAAGTACTATTGCAAACCAACCAACCAACCAACAAACCCACACTTTTATCTCCCATAAAGCAGGTAATTCACCATCAAACACTGAATAAACAGGCAAGCTTTCATTGCTTCTTCTACCTGTGTCAACCCCAGCACTTAGATTTCCTTAGAAATGTCACTAAAACATCCAACCCTGCAATCAATGCCCATCAAATAGCTCTTTTCAAAATGCAGCATGAAACAGTAAATGAATAGTAATTACCCAACAACAAGCAAGGCCAAATTCTTCCTTTCCCATTAGTCCGTCATGCTACAAGGAGACTAAGCAATGACCGAGGAAGCGTGTTAGTTAATTTCTCCACTCTGTTTTTAACAACAGATCAAAATCCCAACAGAAGAGCCTAGGTTCTCTGGAGACGATGTTACACTGCCGTTGGGGTCCCATGTCACTCTCACTTATGATTTGTGGAGTCTTTGGTGCTCTCTGAGCTTGGTGGTTTGCTTGTAGATTAATTGTTCTCACTGTCAACAAATCTCCTTAGTTCTAGGTTGGAGCTCTTTATGATTAATTTCCATCAATTGTTTCTGGTCTTATCCTCCTCGCCTCTGTAGGAACCCCTCAAATATTGGGATGCTGCTATTCTATTCTATTCTATTCTATTCTATTCTATTCTATTCTATTCTATTCTATTCTATTCTATTCTATTCTATTCTATTCTATTCTCCTTCCTTCTTCTCTGCTTCTACTTATCCCATTCTCCTCCTTCTCCTCCCTTTTCTTTCATTTCTTCTCAGAGGTGAGTTTCAGCAGGTTCCGACCAGTTCTGGAGAACCGGTAGCAGAAATTTTGAGTAGTTCGGAGAACCGGTAGTAAAAATTCTGACTGGCCCCGCCCCCATCTAGTCTCTGCCTCCCAAGTCCCAGCTGATCGGGAGGAAATGGAGATTTTTGCAGTATCCTTTCCCTGGAGTGGGGAGGGAATGGGGATTTTGCAGTAACCTTCCCCTGGAGTGGGGTGGGAATAGAGATTTTACAGTATACTTCTCCTGCCATTCCCACCAAGTCACACCCACCAAGCCATGCCACAAGCCATGTCACACCCACCAAGCCATGCCACACCCACCAAGCCATGCCACACCCACCAAACCATACCCCAGAACCGGTAGTAAAAAATTTTGAAACCTACCACTGTTGTAGATGTTTCATTACCTGACTAGGTATGGTAATATCATCAGTATTGATGATGAGTGTGGGGTTTGCTCCAGTGGTGGGTTTCACATTCTTACCACCGGTTTGCTGCACGCACCTTCTTTGCACGCGCCCGGCCTCGAAAACATGTCTAAATAGGACGGCATTACATCCGGGTAGGTGGGCGGACCCACCCGCAGTCCCTACTACCGGTTTGCCTGAACCAGTAGGAACCAGCTGAATACCTGAATCAGCAAATCTCTGATTTGCTCCCTGTTTATATTCAGTAAGTTGTCCAATCAGTGTTGGTGGGGATGTGGTCTTCTTCTTAGTTGTTCCTTGGTTAGGGTATTGCTTGATTGTTTGTCTGGTATTAATCCCTGCTTATCTCAATATTGGCTACTGAAAAGGATGCATTTTGGTATAAAAAGTTATTGTCTCTTTTGAATAGTATGCAAATGTGGTTTATCTCTTTGTATTCTAGGAAACTCGGCCCTCAGATAAATCATCCCTTAATAGACCCAATCAAGCAAACAAACAGAATATAATACTCTAATCAAGGAAATACCAAGGAGAAAACCACATTAACCCCACACGATACTGTATATAAACAGAGAGCAAATCTCACTCCCTTCCGACACGGATGATGTTACGTAGTCAGGTAATGAAACTTCTGCAAGAAAACAACCAAGATAGATACTAGTAAGGAGAGCATCAAGGCCTCCACAGTTACATACTTTCTCATCTAATGGTATCCTTTTTGCTTATTTTAGGCATAGCTTCTTAGATAAGCCATGATGGCTTCAAGCAAGATATGGAATAGAATAGAATGGAACAGAACAGAGTTGAGTCGAGTCGAGTCGAGTCGAGTCAAGTCAAATAGAATAGAATAGAATAGAATAGAATAGAATAGAATAGAATAGAATAGAATAGAATAGAATAGAATTCTTTATTGGCCAAGTGTGATTGGACACACAAGGAATTTGTCTTTGGTGCATATGCTCTCAGTGTACATAAAGAAAAAATAAAATATAGTCATCAAGAACCATAAGATACAACATTTAGTGATAGTCATAGGATACTAATAAGCAATCAAATCATACTAGGAGACAAGAGAAACGATATAAGTTGTAGAGATACAAGCAACATGGATATAGCCATAAGTGGGAGGAGATAGGTTCTAGTAAGGATGAGAAGAAGAATAGTAATACAGTCTTAGTATTTAATTTGACAGTGTTGTTAAGCTCAGCTCGGCTCTTTGACATGGATTAAGGCATCACTGAGTATTTTGTTTTTAAGAGTCTGAGGCATCTCACTAAGCCAGGATTGATAGCATTTGATGGCTAGAGTCCTCCTTCATGTTTCTGAAATCTATTATGTCCATTATAGGATCTCCACTCTGATTTCCTAATTCCTCATTTTGCTGTTCTTCTTACATCCATCTTGCAGGAGTTTTTTGAAATCAAGTCAGCTGTTCTAGGAACGCTGTTTCCACATTCCAAACTTCAGAGCCAGCTTTTAAAATAATATTTCTGGTGGGTATATTCAATGAGGTTGACAGTACAGCCAATAGCACAGCATAGCATGGCATAGCATAGCATAGCATAGCATAGCATAGCATAGCATAGCATAGCATAGCATAGCATAGCAGAGAATGGAGAAGGAGAAGCAGTGGTGAGTTTCAATTTTTTTCACTACTGGTTCTTTCGGTATGGCTTGGTGGGCATGGCAGGGGAAGGATGCTGTAAAATCTCCATTCCCAGCCCACTCCAGGGGAAGGATACTGCAAAATCTCCATTCCCTCCCCAATCCATTCCCTCCCCATCCCCATTTCCTTCCAATCAGCTGGGATTTAGGAGGCTGAGAATAGATGGAGGCGGGGCCAGTCAAAATTTTTACTACCGGTTTTTTACTCTCCGAACTACTCAAAATTTCTGCTACCGGTTCTCCAGAACTGGTCAGAACCTGCTGAAACTCACCACTGAGAAGAAATGAAAGAAAAGGGAGGAGAAGGAGGAGAATGGGATAAGTAGAAGCAGAGAAGAAGGAAGGAGAATAGAATAGAATAGAATAGAATAGAATAGAATAGAATAGAATAGAATAGAATAGCAGCATCCCAATATTTGAGGGGTTCCTGCACCCACCTCAGCCACACCCATCTTGGCTCCCCGAGGTCAAACACAACCTTGATGTGGCCCTCAGTGAAATAGAGTTTGACACTCCTGTCCTAGACCCATTTTCTCAGCCCTCTTTCTGGCTCGTGCAGGACACAGGACCTCAATGGAAGGCAGACTGGTTGTAATAGTTTTATTCTGCAGGCCTAATTATCGCTTGGAGCAGGAGTCTCCAACCTCGGCAACTTTAAGACTTGTCGACTTCAATTCTGGGAGTTGAAGTCCACAAGTCTTAAAGTTGCCGAGGTTGGAGACCCCTGCCTTGGAGTCTGTACTGGTCCTATTTGGTTGCTATGACAAACCAGAGTGTTAGACTACTTTTAGGACCTGTATACAGAGGGCTGTGAAAATATTTACAGACCCCTCCCTCAAAACGATGCTATAGAGCACTGCACACCAGAACAATTAGGCACAAGAACAGTTTTTTCCCTAACGCCATCACTCTGCTAAACAAATAATTCCCTCAACACTGTCAAACTATTCACTAAGTCTGCATTACTATTACTATTAGTCTTGTCATCGTTCTATTGCCCATCTCCTCCCACTTATGACTGCATGACTGTAACTTTGTTGCTTGTATTGATACGATTTATATTGATTATTTCCTAATATGATCTGATTGCTTCTTTGTACCCTATGACTATCAATAAGTGTTGTACCTTATGATTCTTGACGAATGTATCTTTTCTTTTTATTTTCACTGAGAGCGTATGCACCAAAGACGAATTCCTTGTGTGTCCAATCACACTTGGCCAATAAAAAATTCTATTCTATTCTATTCTATTCTATTCTATTCTATTCTATTCTATTCTATTCTATTCTATTCTATTCTATTCTATTCTATCCTATTCTATTCTATTCTATTCTATTCTATTCTATTCTATGTAGTTTTGTTGAAATCAGCTCCCAATTGCTCTTTCTGCCTAAGAAAGGGAGGAGGAAAAAAAAGTTATATTGATTTTTTTTCCTCTGGGCAAGAAATATAAATCCCTCTCTTTGGGCAGACGAGGAGGGGGACTAAACCTAGACAGACATCTAAGGGATGAAACAGCCTTATCATGCATTTGCCATGGGACACGCCTGGGGCTTTGTTCAGATAGCGAGGTCCATGAGTTTGTGATGGATTACTTTATTTTTTTGATTCCTCTGCCAAGCAGGGCTGGGACATTTGGCCAATCTCCTTTTGTTCTGGAGATCTCTTTTTGGTTGATTGGTCCGGTTGGAATAAAACTAATTAAAGGTAGCGAGGATCTGAGGATATGCATAGTTGTTTCAAAAAGGGTTAACAAATTCTTGACTTAATCCTAAAGCTGCCTCCTCCTCCTCCTCCTCCTCCTCCTCCTCCTCCTCCTCCTCCTCCTCCTCCTCCTCCTCCTCCTCCTCCTCCTCCTCTCCTTCTCCTCCACCTCCACCACTACTACCACCACCACCCATAGGACAATGTTCAACAATCTCTCTTACCTTGAATATGTACCTCAAAGTTCTCCGACCTCCTCGTCCTTCTCCTTCTCCTTCTCCTTCTCCTTCTCCTTCTCCTTCTCCTTCTCCTTCTCCTTCTCCTTCTCCTTCTCCTTCTCCTTCTCCTTCTCCTCCTCCTCTTCTTCTTTGTCCTCCTCCTCCTGCTCCTCCTTCACCTCCTTCCTCTTCTTCTTCCCCTTCTTCTTCCTCTCCTGATGCTGCTCCTCCTCCTCCTCCTCTTCTTCATTCTTATGACTACTACTACTACCATGTTTCCCCAAAAATAAGACATCCCCTGATAATAAGCCCAATCAGGCTTTTGAGCGCATGTGCTAAAGTAAGCCTCCCCCTGAAAATAAGCCCTCCCCGAAAATATTTAAACGCAGAGCTGGAAATCAGGTAAGACGGGTGAGAGGAGCCCCATCTTACTCCACGCACCCCAAAATAATAAGACCTCTCCAAAAATAAGGCCAAGCGCTTATTTCGGGGTTCAACAAAAATGAAAGACAGGGTCTTATTTTCGGGAAAACATGGTCCTACTACTTCTTCCTCCTCCCCATCTCCTCCTCATTCTCTCCCTCCTCCTCCTTTAACTAAAGGTATTCTTCCAGAAACAATACAGATTTTAAGTTAAAATAAGGAAAAGGAATAAAAGTAATGCAAAAGTGAAAAGGCATAAAGAGAGCTAGAATTAGATGACATATGCTTCTCTCTTTGCTACCTTCTTGTAAAACACACCAATATCACCTTCCTAAATCTCAGCTTCTTTATGGCTGCGATAAATATTTGATTTGATCACCCTAAATATTGTCTGCTTCCTGTTCCGCTCCCTCTTCAATGGAAGCAACTTATTTTTCCATCGCAGTAATGAAAAAAATAAAGTAAATGTTGACACAATACTAATTCCCAGCATTAACCGAAAAACTTTTTTTTTAATTTATTTTTTTTTAATTTGAATTTATATCCTGCCCTTCTCCGAAGACTCAGGACAGCTTACATTGTATTAAGCAATAGTTTTCATCCATTTGTATATTATAATATATATATTTATATAAAGTCAACTTTATTGCCCCCAACAATCTGGGTCCTCATTTTACCTACCTTATAAAGGATGGAAGGCTGAGTCAACCTTGGGCCTGGTGGGACTTGAACTTGCAGTAATTGCAAGCAGCTGTGTTAATAACAGACTGCATTAGTCTGCTGAGCCACCAGAGGCCCCTTCTTCTGACAAGGAACTTGGATGAATCTCTATCAATGGACACAGATCAGGAGTCGTTTGAGGCTGATGGGGATGAATTTCAAAGCACCAAAGAGTGCCATGTTGCTTTTCCCCCATGGGCAATGTTGAGAGATACATTATGAGTTCAGCTTTATATAAAATAGAACAGAGAACATCAGATTTACAAGGGATCTTGGAGGACTTCTAGTCCAACCTCCTGCTCAACCGGGAGATCCTGTATCAGGGTTTCTCAACCTTAGCAACTGGGTGGACCTCAACTCCCAGAATTCCACAGCCAGCAGGATAAGAAGGAGCAGGTGGAAGATCACCTGGTTAGAGATCCAACCTAGAACTAAAGAGGAATTTCCTGACAATGAGAACAATTCATCAGTGGAACAACTTCCCTTCAGAAGTTGTGGATGCTCCATCACTGGAGGCTTTTAAGAAGAGGTTGGACAACCATTTGACCAGTATAGACTCTAAAAAGAGTGCAGAGAAGAGCAACCAAGGTGATTAGGGGACTGGAGGCTAAAACATATGAAGAACGGCTGCAAGAACTGGGTAGGTCTAGTTTGATGAAAAGAAGGACCAGGGGAGACATAATTGCAGTCTTCCAATATCTCAGGGGCTGCCACAAAGAAGAGGGAGTCAAGCTATCCTCCAAAGCACCTGAGGGTAGGACAAGAAACAATGGATGGAAACTAATCAACCTGGAACTAAGGAGGAATTTCCTGACAGTTAGAACAATTAGCCAGTGGAACAACTTGCCTCCAGAAGTTGTGAATGCTCCAACACTGGAAATTTTTAAGAAGATGTTGGATAACCATTTGTCTGAAGTGGTGTAGGGTCTCCTGCTTAAGCAGGGGGTTGCACTAGAAGGCCTTCCAACTCTTTTATTCTGTAATTCTGGTTCGTCATGCTACAAGGGCCGTGGTGGCTCAGGCTGTAAGAAGCCTGTTATTAAAACCAGCTGCCTGCAATTACTGCAGGTTCTAGTCCCACCAGGTCCAAGGTTGACTCAGCCTTCCATTCTTTATAAGGTAGGTAAAATGAGGACCCAGATTGTTGGGGGGGCAATAAGTTGACTTTGTAAATATACAGATAGAATGAGACTATTGCCTTACACACTGTAAGCCACCCTGAGTCTTCGGAGAAGGGTGGGATATAAATGTAAACAAAAAAAAAAAAGGCAACATATTCCTCTTCAGTGCTTTGATTAGTGTTGGGGGTGGGATGGTCTGTCTTAACAAACATTTTGAGACAATGCTGACAATATATTTATTTTGAGAAAAACGTCTTCTATCAAAAATTACTTTTTCTCAAGCGGAGCAAAGCAACAACAACAACAAAACAACAACAACAAAGTATTTCTCTTTCATTCAGGCACTTTGATTGATATTTTGTATTATGGCAACACTTGTTAAACTTAACTAGACATTGGAATGCTCCATCACATGCTAACTATATAGATTTTCAGCAAATATCAGACGTTGCCGCTTAGGGCTTTGTGCAAAACAGTAAAAAAAGCAAAACTGACAACCAATAATTCATGTTTAGTAGAATGACTGTATCTCTTTTGATTGAACAGAATGATGGATTGGGTGTTTTTTTTAATGTTTTTTTTTAAGACCATTTTTTTGAAAAAAATGGAAATACATTTGTGATGATCTTTTTGATATTATTTTGAAGGAAGCAGAAAGATGAATGAAGTGCCTCTAGGGTCAAACTGTCATTTTTTAAAATGGCCTTCAAGTTTCTGGATTTAAATTTCCATAACTCTCCAAACTGTTTGTCTCAAATATGCAACAAATAAAGTTTTTCCCAATGTGCTGAAGACCTTGTCAGACATTGCCAAATATGAGGATTACCAGGAAAACAGGATGATAGCACTCATTTTGGTTATCGTGATAATCAGAGCTAGTTTTCTCTCTCTCTCTCTCTCTCTCTCTCCTATTTATCTAATCCATCCATCTAATATCTATCTATCTATCTATCTATCTATCTATCTATCTATCTATCTATCTATCTATCATCTATCTATCTATCTATCTATCTATCTATCTATCTATCTATCTATCTATCTATCTATCTATCTATCATCTATCTGACATGACTTCCCTTCAGAAGTTGTGGATGCTCCATCAGTGGAGGCTTTTAAAAAGAAGTTGGACAACCAATTGACGAGTATAGACTCTAGAAAGAGTGCAGAGAAGAGCAACCAAGATGATTAAGGGATTGGAGGCTAAAACATATAAAGAACAGTTGCAGGAACTGGGTATGTCTAGTTTGATGAAAAGAAGGACCGGGGAGACATGATAGCAGTGTTCCAATATCTCAGGGGCTGCCACAAAGAAGAAGGAGTCAAGCTATCCTCCAAAGCACCTGAAGGCAGGACAAGAAATAATGGGTGGAAACTGACCAAGGAGAGATTCAACCTAGAAATGAGGAGGAACTTTCTGACAGTGAGAATAATCAACCAATGGAACAATTTGCCTTCGGAAGTTGTGGGAGCTTCATCACTTGAGACTTTCAAGAAAAGATTGGACTGTCATTTGTCAGAAATGGTATAAGGTCTCATGCTTCAGCGGGAGGACTAGATGACCAGGGTTGGACTAGATGACCTATAAGGTCCCTTCCAACTTTGTTGATCTGTTAAAAAAACCTGTTAATCCATCTATCTATCTATCTAATCCATCTATCTCTCTACTGGTATCTATCTATCTATCTATCTATCTATCTATCTATCTATCTATCATCTATCATCTCTGTCTGTCCATTTCTATCTCTCTTTCTCTCTCCCCGCTTTTCCCTCCCCCCGTCTCTCTCTCTCTCTCTCTCTCTCTCTCTCTCTCTCTCTCTCTCTGGTTGGCATGTGGATATTTTGCATTTCAAGTTTATTCCACAACTTTTATCAAGAACAGCATACTTTCAGTGAAATTTCCATTAAAAGGAAACCAATCAAATGGAATGCCCACTTATCCACACTTACAAAAAAGTTGTCCTTGTGGCAAGAGGGGTTACAAGCAGAGTTTCATTATTTTCTAAGCCTTTTAAAATAGACCTTCTGATTTCAAAGAATGAAATGGGAGTATGAAATAAGTCTTTATTTTGAGTTATTTTCATCTGTACACTTTGAAGAGTGTCTCTCTAGTGTCATGTTTATTTCATATCCTTCCACCGATTGTTGGTGATAATCTAAGGTCACAGGAGAAATAGAAACAGGGGTTGCTGAGAAATGCAACTGCAAATATGCATTTCTTGGGAAAATGGTTGTCTCTTTCTGTATATCTATCTAAGCCTTCTTAGCTGTATTGCAGACCCAAGATAGGAAATCGGAAAGGAATATGGTCAGGATAGGATGTGATTGTGAACTATAACCCCAAAGATGCTTTTTCCAAAGGCAACTGGACTACCTTGGTTTTTTTCTTCGAAGCTTCTCATCCAAAAGGCTTCTTCAGTTCTCAGAACTTCAGAAGCTTCTTGGATGAGAAGCGAAACACTTGGAAAAATTGCCTTATGGAAAAAGCGCCTTTGGGACAACCATGACCTGGTTGACTTGGAATCTCCATAGAGATGTGAACTACAGATTTCACTGGTCACCTTCTTACCAAAGATTCCATAGCAATGGTCTCCTATAAAGGACCACCCATATCTTTACAAGCATCAAGGCAGAAACTATGGAGACCTTGGTGCTCTCTGAGCTTGGTTGTTTTCTTGCAGACGTTCCATGACCCAATTAGATAACCTCATCAGGGCTAGAAGGGAATGGGGTTTGCTCTCATTTTATAGACCAGTGGCTTGCCCTGTTAGTCTTGGTGTAAGTGTTCTGGGTCAGGCTCTCCAACCTTGGCAACTTTAAGACTTGTGGACTTCAACTCCCAGAGTTCCTCAGCCAGCAAAGCTGGGAGTTGAAGTCCACAAGTCTTAAAGTGGTCACGGTTGGAGACCCCTGTTCTGGGTGGTTCCTTGATTGGGCTGTTGTTTATTATAGATTGCCACTGTGGAAATGGATCCAAGAATTTTGGCCCAGTTTTCAAGGAAATACAGAACATGCTATGTGCTACCTACTTGATGACATGCTACATATTACATGCACTTCTAATAGGAAAATTTTGCCAGATGTATTTGAGAGAGGCCAAGACTTTTCAAAGAATTGTTTTTCATTAAGTTTCCAACGTCTTAATGGAGAACCATCTTCTTCAAGTCTTGGAGAGATACTTCCGGTCACTGTAGACCAGGAGTTGTAATAGCAATAGCCCTTAGACTTAAATACTGCTTCACAGTGCTTTACAGCCCTCTTGTTCTGTCCCCCTCCCCACCTCACAGAGAAGATGCAGAGACGCGTGTCCTTCAGTCCTTTATATTTACAACAGACCTGACTTTCTGTAGTGGATGACAGACTTGGCAGCGACAGTGCAAAGGCCTGCCAAGTTCCAAGTTCCTTATCTCTTACGGATACAGAAGCCCATGTGTCCAAAATCCGTTGCCAAGAGCTCACAGAAAAATCCTTTGCACAGTCCAGGCCTTTTAACTCCCAAACGACCAGTCTACAGTTCACACTTGGTAGCTTTTTGTCTGTCACAAGGGCCAGATGGCAACTCCACCCGCCTTTATCCCCTGTGGGGTGTGGCTCAGTGACTCAGCAATCTCTGGGCCTGCCACACCTCTTCCTTTGCTGTGCATGCTTATCTTTTCATTGCTGCCTTGGGTCAATCCAGGATTGATCTTCAGCAGCTGGAACCTGAGGCGTTGCCAGGGAAGAGGAGGGTCCGGGAGAGGGAGGCCTTGTCAGCTCCTCCTCCTGGCCTGCAGCTGGAACCTGGGGCGGTGCCAGAGAGGAGGGTCCTGGAGAGGGAGGCCTTGTCGGCTCCTCCCCATCACTCTCAAGTCATCCTCCTCCATGAGGACAGGCTCGGGGGCCGGAGTCACAACACCTCTCTAAGCAGTTTACAGAGTCAGCATATTTCCCCCAATAATCTGGGTCCTCATTTTTTTACTGACCTCGGAAGGATGGAAGGTTGAGTCAACCTTGAGCCAGTGAGAATCAAACTGACAAATTGCGGGCAGCCAGTAGTCAGCAGAAGAGAAATGTTGACTATTGGCCACGTTAACTAAGAATTGTTGGTGATACATATGCAAACATCTGGAGAAAACCAACTTTTTTAATGGTATGGAAAATATGAAGCTGGGTTTATGTCTATGGGGATTCAGTCATCTAGGTCATGGTTGTCCCAAAGGTGCTTTTTCAAGAGGCAACTGAAGTTTGGAAGTTATTCAGTACTGAAGTTCTGAAGAAGCTTCTTGGATGAGAAGCGAAACATCTTCAAAGAAAAACCACGAGTCCAATTGCCTCTTGAAAAAGCACCTTTGGGACATCAAGCTGGGTTGTCCAATTCAGCATTGTCCTGTGGTCGAAGATATCACTTGGCACCATCCCAAAGTAATTCTGCTGATATTAAAGATTTGCTTACAGTAAGCGTCTGTTCTTACAGATGAACACATAAGTATTTTGATGCATGTACATACACATGAGTAAATATTTGAGCATCTTTAACTTCACTTGGCTCCAGTTTTTGTCAAGAGACAAGGCGAGAGCTTTCGAAATCATCTGGGGAATTAAGAAATGCCTGCTATTAATTCTTAGAAGAACAAATTTAGATAATGCAGCGTGTGTAGCCAACTTTGCCTGTGGCTAAGTTCTCTGGGGAATATTTATCTCCTGAGATGCCTAAGATGGACACATTAAAAAATGTTCACACGAGATACATTTATGCGGCTGGCATAAATATCTTGCCCAGACTTTTTTCTTAGCTGGGTTGTGTCAAACAATAGTAATTCTGACGCATCTGAGCAGAAAATTAGATTTCTTCTCATTCTGGAAACTGATCAGAAGGGCGCCATTCATACAGATTGGATTTTTAAAAATTAATTGCTCAAGAGGAAGAAACAAAACAGATTCCTGGCAGGCTGTAATCAAGCTGATCAAAATGCTATCAGAACTGATTGTCTTCTACAGATTAAAGACCATCAGTCTATCTGCCACGTCCAAAGGACGATTCTCGTTTGCTTTCCCTATTTGTACAAAACCCACATCCATTTACAGAGATAATATTGGAACCTGGGAGATCAAAAACAAATAGTTATTGATTCAGTTTCCAATAGCTGCTGTCACCTCAATCAATGACTCCTTTGAAATTACAATTAAAAAGAAAAGAAAAGAAGAAGACGCCAATTAAAACCATACGAACATTTCAAAGCTAGAGAAACAAGACAAAAAGCATCCCAAATAGATACAATGGGATTATAATTCAATTATGTGATTAAAGACTAAAATAAACGAACACAGGTAATCCTCGACTTACAACAGTTCATTTAGTGACTGCTCGAAGTTAGAAACGGCGCTGAGAAAAGTAACTTATGACTGCTTTCCCACACACATGACCCTTTGCAGCATCCCTGTGTGGTCACGTGATCAAAATTCAGACACTTCATATTTATGATGGTTGCAGTGTCCCCAGGGGTCACGTGATCCCCTTTTGTGACCTTTTGATAAGCAGAGTCAATGGGGAAGCCAGAATCACTTAAAAACAGTGTTACTAATGTAACAACTAGAATAGAATAGAATAGAATAGAATAGAATAGAATAGAATAGAATAGAATAGAATAGAATAGAATAGAATTCTTTATTGGCCAAGTGTGATTGGACACACAAGGAATTTGTCTTTGGTGCATATGCTCTCAGTGTACATAAAGAAAAAATAAAATATATTCATCAAGAATCATAAGATACAACACTTAGTGATAGTCATAGGATACTATTAAGCAATCAAATCATACTAAGAAACCATAAAAACAACATAAGTTGTAAAGATACGAGCAACATGGATATAGCCATAAGTGGGAAGAGATAGGCACTAGTAAGGATGAGAAGAAGAATAGTAATACAGTCTTAGTAGTTAATTTGACAGTGTTATGGGAATTAGTTGTTTAGCAGAGTGATGGCCTTCGGGAAAAAAACGTTCTTGTGTCTAGTTGTTCTGGTGTGCAGTGCTCTATAGCGTCGTTTTGAGAGTAGAAGTTGAAACAATTTATGTCCAGGATGTGAGGGTCATTAACAGTTAGACAGATGTGAGCAAGTAGTTGACCTTCAGACACAATGAGCTTCAACTCTCATGACCATTTGCAATGGGGCACTCTTGCTAGAACTGATGGGTGTTGACTCTCAACACAACCGGAGGATCAACGGTTCTACTTCTTAATTTCTCAGAGTTGAGATTGTCTGATCCAATAAGACTTCCTGTCTTTATAGTGACAAGTAGTCCTTGATGTATGACAACAATTGAGTCCAACATTTCTGCGGCTAAGCAAGACAGTTGTTAAGTGAGTTTTGCCCCATTTTATAACCTTTCTTGCCACGGTTGTTAAGGGAATCACTAAGGAGAAACTTCCTAACAGTGAGGACATTTAACCAGTAGACCAGCTTGCCACCAGAAATCATGAGCACTCCAACACTGGAGGTTTTAAAGAAGGGATTAGATAGTCGGTCACTGATCTGAAATAGCATATGTTCTCCTGATTGAGCAGGGGACTAGACTAGAAGATCTCCAAGGTCCCTTTCAGATTCCTATTCTATTCTATTCTATTCTATTCTATTCTATTCTATTCTATTCTATTCTATTCTATTCTATTCTATTCTATTCTATTCCATCCCATCCTATTCTATTCCTTTTGCTTCTCTTTCTCTCATTCTTATCCTTCTCCCTCTTCTTTCTCTTCTCCTTCTCCTTCTCCTCCTTCTCCTCCTCTATTCTATTCTATTCTATTCTATTCTATTCTATTCTATTCTATTCTATTCTATTCTATTCTATTCCTTTTGCTTTTACTTCTTTCATTCTTATCCTTCTCCCTCTTCTTTCTCTTCTCCTTCTCCTCTTTCTCCTCCTTCTCCTCCTCTATTCTATTCTATTCTATTCTATTCTATTCTATTCTATTCTATTCTATTCTATTCTATTCTATTCCTAGTGCCTATCATTCTATTCATCGACAACTGAAAATAGACAACTAAGTCTAATTCTCTCTATCAATGGATGAACGGATGTTCAAATCAACCGATTGTGTTTATCTATATACAGACACATCCAAAATCAGATGGTGCGTCAGAACTCTGTTTATTGAAGTTCTAATCATGCTAATCCATGGCTACGCAGCTGCTTTGTTCCAGAGAGCGATAGCTCCTTTCCTTTCTTCCTTTCTCCATTTCACCGAGTTCGTCTCTTGTTCATCAAAGAAAGATGAACAAAACCTGACTTTAATGCTTTACTAAGCTGTGGCACGATGGTCTCCTTTGGCGGAGCCATCCGTCTTCATGAATACATAACGCAGGTATTGCAACAAGGTGCAACCATATGGCTCTGCAAATTCGATCAGAGGGTTCATTATATCAGGTCCTTTCCAAATTTATAAAATTGTCACTGGAGAGGCGCAAGTATGACATTGGTTTTTAGACAAAGGACCCCAAACTCTCCTTCGAAAGCCATCTTTGGGGAAAACGCAACCTGTCCTCGGTCAGTTTGTCACAAAAATGAAAAGAAGCCAATGGGTCAGTAAACTAGGTGAGGGTGTACTAGAAAACCATGGACCAGATTTCCACTCTTCCTGGCTCCTTGCATTTCTTACTGGAATTTAAGCCACCTAGAAATGCAGGGAATAATTAAATGTTCTGTATAGATTTCACAGTGTTTTTGGTGTGCAGTTTAAGGTGCTCACCTAGAAAGCGGGAGGCAGTGAGTTCTAGTACTTTCTTAGGCATGAAAGGTGCTCACCTAGAAATCAGGAGACTGTGAGTTCTAGTACTGTCTTAGGCATGAAAGATGCTCACCTAGAAACCAGGAGACTATGAGTTCTAGTACTGTTGTGACTCGTCTTCCCTCCTCTCCTCAGCCGGGCCTCTCCCATCTCCAGCCGGGCCTTTTATCAGACTCCGAGTCTGATAATGAAGATGAACGGCCTGTCATGACTCCAGCCCCCGGCCCTGGCCCCATGCCCGGAGAGGATTCAACGAGTGAAAGGAGAAGCCCAATAAACCTCACTCATACAGCGTGTGTTCCTTTGGCTCAGCCTTCAGAGCAGGAAGCCAGCCAGGTGCTGGAATTACCTGGGCCTACTCCCTCTGACCCCTCCCTTTCCCAGATGCTGACAGGAGATCCAACTGAAGACAATTCAGGGTGGGTGGACCCTCGCTTCCGGAGATCTGAGAGGCGACACCAGCAGAAGGAAGAGTGGGGCAGGCCTGGATAAATGCTAAGTCATGGAGCCACACCCCACAGCCGATATAAAGGACCTGCTTTTGGCATTCCAACCTTGAGTCAAGCAAAGTCTTATCTAGTTTGCTGATACCGGACCCTATCGCTGAAGTCACAACTTGGACTCCTGCCTGCCCTGATAAACCTCGAAGGAACTTGGCAAGCTGCAGAGGCTTCGTTGCCAAGTTTGTTACGGGCTCCCTTGACTCGTTCGTCGGAGTGGGGGTAGGACACGCCAAGTACTGTTTTAGGCATGAAAACCAGTTGCAGCATCCCATGGTCACGTGATCACCATTTGTGACCTTCCCAGCTACCTTCTGAGAAGCAAAGTCAATGGGGGAGGCCAGATTCCCTTAACAACCATATGATTCACTTAACAACAGCAGTGATTTTCTTAACAATCATGGCCAAAAAGATTGTAAAATTGGTAAGACCCACTTACCAAACGGAGCACTTTTCTAACCTTTATTTGGAGGTGACAGAACTTCTTCAGCTCTGACTGGATGGTGGGGAACAGATGGAACGGATGGATCTTTCCATTCTCCTCCATCCAGTCAAAGCTGAAGAAGCTTCTTGGGTGAGAAGTGAAATGTCTTCAAAGGAAAACCAAGAAAGACCAGTTGCCTCTTGGAAAAAAAGTACCTCTGGGGCAACCATTTGTTTTATTTTATTTTATTTATTTATTTTGCCACAACAGTATATATAAGCATAAGCATGAAAATAACTATATAATATATAGGCATATATATATAAGCATAAGTATGTAATAACTATATTAATTGGACGCCCCTTACAGACCTCTTAGAAATGGGGTGAGATCAATAATAGATAGTTTTTGGTTAAAGCTTTGGGGATTTTGGGAAGAGACCACAGAGTCAGGTAGTGCGTTCCAGGCATTAATAACTCTGTTACTGAAGTCATATTTTCTGCAATCAAGATTGGAGCGGCTCACTTTAAGTTTAAATCTATTGTGTGCTCGTGTATTGTAGCGGTTGAAGCTGAAGTAGTCTTCAACAGGAAGGATATTGTAACAGATGATTCTATGAGTTTTTGTTTTTTTTATTTGAATTTATATCCCGCCCTTCTCCGAAGACTCAGGGCGGCTTACACTGTGTTAAGCAATAGTCTCATTCATTTGTATATTATATACAAAGTCAACTTATTGCCCTCAACAATCTGGGTCCTCATTTTACCTACCTTATAAAGGGTGGAAGGCTGAGTCAACCTTGGGCCTGGTGGGACTTGAACTTGCAGTAATTGCAAGCAGTTGTGTTAATAACAGACTGCATTAGTCTGTTGAGCCCCCAGAGGCCTAAACAGAGGTCCTGTCGAAGGCGGCGGAGTTCTAAGTTTTCTAAACCCAAGATTTCAAGTCTGGTGGCATAAGGTATTTTGTTGTATTCTCTGCCATCCATGACCTGGATGGCAGAGAATCTCCATAGACATCAAGCTGGATATTGTGCCCCTTGCAACTTTTACGTATAAATTATCCAATATACATTAATATGCAACATCCCTAATGGTGACATTAATATGGTAAATATATACATAGGAGATAGATTGGGTCCTGATTGACTACAGCATGACTTGTAAATGTAATTTAGCTTGGCCAAGGATGATTCTCTTTTGGAAATGAATATTTAAAACAAAACACGAGCCAATTTGGGGAGAAAGCGAGGGGAGCTTTGATTGAAAACACAGGCTGAGTTTAAGTATCACCCTAACGCAACGATTTGTGGGGGGGAGTCAGATGGGGTTGAATAGCAATAGCACTTAGTTTAGTTTAGTTTAGTTTAGTTAGATTTTTATACCGCCCTTCTCCCGAAGGACTCAGGGCGGTTCACAGCCAAAGTAAAAACAATACAATATACACAGTAAAAACAATTATAAAAATCTTATTAAACATCAGGCCAAATTAAAACTATTAAAACATAAAAACCCCAAATTAAATCAAAATATTAAAACTACTAAAAATTTATTTCTAAAATTTCTATGCCAGTCCTGCGCGAATAAATAGGTAGGTCTTCAACTCGCGGCGAAAGGTCCGAAGGTCAGGTAGTTGTCGTAGTCCTGGGGGAAGTTCATTCCAGAGGGTGGGAGCCCCCACAGAGAAGGCCCTTCCCCTGGGGGCCGCCAGCTGACATTGTTTGGCGGACGGCACCCTGAGGAGTCCCTCTCTGTGAGAGCGCACGGGTCGGTGGGAGGTAATTGGTAGCAGTAGGCGGTCCTGTAAGTAGCCCGGTCCTAAGCCATGGAGCGCTTTAAAGGTAGTAACCAAAACCTTGAAGTGCACCCGAAAGACCACAGGTAGCCAGTGCAGTCTGCGCAGGAGCGGTGTTACATGGGAGCTACGAGCAGCTCCCTCTATCACCCGCGCAGCTGCATTCTGAACCAACTGAAGCCTCCGGGTGCTCTTCAAGGGGAGCCCCATGTAGAGAGAATTGCAGTAGTCCAGGTGAGAGGTAACCAGAGCATGAGTGATCGTGCATAGGGCATCCCGGTCTAGGAAGGGGCGCAACTGGCGAATCAGGCGAACCTGATAAAATGCCCTCCTGGAGACGGTCGTCAAGTGATCTTCAAAAGACAACCGCCCATCCAGGAGAACACCCAAGTTGCGCACCCTCTCCATCGGGGCCAATGACTCGCCCCCAACAGTCAGCCGCAGCTGCAGCTGACTGTACCGGGATGCCGGCATCCACAGCCACTCCATCTTGGAGGGATTGAGCTTCAGCCTGTTTCTCCCCATCCAGACCCGTATGGCTTCCAGACACCGGGACAGTACTTCAACCGCTTCGTTGGGGTGGCCTGGGGTGGAAAAGTACAGCTGCGTGTCATCAGCGTACAGTTGGTACCTCACCCCAAAACCACTGATGATCTCACCCAGCGGCTTCATATAGATGTTGAACAGGAGAGGCGAGAGAATTGACCCCTGCGGCACCCCACACATGAGGCGCCTCGCGGTCGATCTCTGCCCCCCTGCCAACACCGTCTGCAACCGGTCAGAGAGATAGGAGGAGAACCACCAATAAACTGTGCCTCCCACTCCCAAACTCCCCAACCGGTGCAGCAGGATACCATGGTTGATGGTATCAAAAGCCGCTGAGAGGTCTAATAGGACCAGGGCTGAGGAATAACCCCTGTCCCTGGCCCTCCAGAGATCATCAACCAACACGACCAAAGCCGTCTCCGTACTGTATCCGGGCCGAAAGCCGGACTGGAATGGATCTAGATAGACAGTTTCATCCAGGTATTGGGGTAGTTGACGTGCCACCACGCTCTCTACAACCTTCGCCACAAAACGAAGATTGGAGACCGGACGATAATTTCCTAAAACAGCTGGGTCCAGGGAAGGCTTCTTGAGGAGAGGTCTCACCACCGCCTCTTTCAAGGCAGCAGGGAAAACCCCTTCCAACAAAGAAGCATTTATAATCCCCTGGAGCCAGCCTCGTGTCACCTCCTGCGTGGCCAGCACCAGCCAGGAGGGACACGGGTCCAGCAAACACATGGTGGCATTCAACCTCCCCAACAACCTGTCCATGTCCACTTATACTGCTTTACAGTGCATTACAGCCCTCTCTAAGCAGTTTTACAGAGTCAGCCTCTTGCCCCCAACAATCTGGGTCCTCATTTTACCTACCTCGGAAGGATGGAAGGCTGAGTCAACCTTGAGCCTGGTGAGATTCAAACTGCCAAAATGCAGGCAGCCTCCAGTCAGCAGAAGTCGGTTGCAGTACTGTACTCTAACCACTGTGCCACCGTGGCTCCGATGATAGCAGTCTTCCAATATTTGAGGGGCTGCCACAAAGAAGAGGAAGGTCAACTTATTCTCCAAAGCACCTGAAGGCAGGACAAGAAACAGTGGATGGAAACTAATCAAGGAGAAGAGCAACCTAGAACTAAGGAGGAATTTCCTGATAAATAAATAAAAGCCGCAGATATTAGCTCTATGATTTAAATGACAAAGTTCTGAAGACATCTGTAATTGAAGTAATGGATAGGACTCAAAAGAATCAAGCCAGAATTGTCTCTGCTTTCTTAATAGATTTGGGGAAGACGTGTTTTGCAATTAAATGAATACCCGTCTGAATTAATTTAAAGGTATCCACATTGATCTGATGAGTCATCAACCAGTCCATTCGGACCAGAGGTGCAATCAAACAGGCTTCCAATCAATCAATCAATCAATCAATCAATCAATCAATCAATCAAAATAGAGCTGGAAGGGACCTTGGAGGTCTTCTAGTCCAACCCCTTGCTCAAGCAGGAGACCCTGTACCTGTGATGGGGAAGCTATGGCACCAGTGGTGGGTTGCTCCCAGTTCTGTCCAGTTCTATAGAACCAGTAGGAGAACCAGTAGAACCAGTGGGCTCCACCACCCACCTGGATGTTGTAAATGACAATCTGCCCATGCGCAGAAGCATGTGCGCGCAGCCCCATTGCAAACCGGTCGTAAAGGTAAGTAGAACCCACCCCTGTATGCCACAGCTGGCATGCTTGCAGAGAGGGCTCTGTGTGCCAGCTGTCACCCCAGCCCAGCTCCACCCTGCATGTGGTCACGCCTCCCTCCGGCCAGCTTTTTCTTGGGGTCTCTGACGTGCATGCACGAGGGGGCGAGGCGCATGCGGGGTACATGCGTGCATAGGGGGTGCAGTTTGTTGCAGGAGGCTTTCCAGGCTCAAAATGGGGCATGGGGAGGGGCTCATGCACCCCCCCCACACACGCCCATTTTGGCTTCCAAGTTGAAATGTCTCTTCCAGGTCTCTCTCTCTCTCTCGTTCTCTTGCTTTGTCTCTCTTTCTTTCTCTTTCTCTTTTATTTATTTATTTATTTATTTATTTATTTATTTATTTATTTATTTATTTATTTATTTATTTATTTATTCATTCATTCATTCATTCATTCATTCATTCAATTTTTATACCACCCTTCTCCCAAAGGACTCAGGGCAGTTCACAGCCAAATAAAACAGGATAAACATAAGCAAAAATTAAAAACATATTAAAAAACTGATTATAAAATGGCCAAATAGGATTAAAACTAAGATAAAACCATCATAAAACCCCCACTTAAAAAATTCCATCAGGCTAGCCCCACATGGTGAAATAGAAAGGTCTTGAGCTCGCGTCTTTCTCTTTCTTTGTCTCTCTTTCTTTCTCTTTCTTTGTCTCTCTCTCTCTCTCTTTCTCTCTCTTTGTTTCTCTCTCTCTCTCTGTCCTGGAGATGAATGCTCTGAATAGGAGTGGATTACAAGGCCACCTCTTTCTAAGGTCAAAAGGTTTGCTGGACTGTCATGTACTTTCATGGCACTGTAGATCAGGGTGTCAGCATTCCAGAAATCCCCCCTCCCCCACTCTTTAAGTAAAAACTCTGAAGCGAATATCTTTCAAAGTTCTTTTACTAGGATAGGTAAACTGGCGCAACTGGGGAAATCCGGAGATTCGGGTCCACAACCACCACCCCTTGACCCCTCTGCCAATCGCATGCTCCAATCGCCAACCGTCCCATCTCGAGACATCACTCCGGCCACTCCTTCTCCAGATGCAGTCCTGGCCTGACCTTGACCAGCAGGAAGAATGTTATTATGTCTAATGGCCCTTTCTACTAATCCCCCACTCCCACTTTCCCACACGGGAGAAAGTGGCAGCGCGGAAGCCTTCGGCCTAGTATGGCTTCCAAAGCTGACAGGCATCCCCCCTCCCCCGCAGAAGAAAGATCACCCTGGAAAACAAAACAGACAAAATGCAAAAGGTGAGGTTAACGCCCAGTACTCACTCTCCTAACCCCCTCTCCCCCTTCCAAGAGGACCTTTAGGTTTCTCAGGGAATTTGTCATGAAATTGCTTGACTAGAGTATCAGCATTCACATCTCAACTTTTCATCCACGTAGCTTCCGACAACGGGTACTCCTTCCAGACACAGGGGTAGTATTCAATTACCTTCGCTACCGGTTCGCAAATTTGAGCGCACACGCCACCTCTGTGTATGCGCACAGCGTCAAAAACGGGACATGATGACGTCTGGGCAGGTGGGTGGAGCCTCCCGCTTCGCCCGAACCGGATAAAACTGGCTGAATACCACCACTGTTGTAGATCAGGGGTCTCCAACCTTGGCACCTTTAAGCCTGGCGGACTTCAACTCCCAGAATTTCCCAGCCAGCTTTGCTGGCTGGGGAATTCTGGGAGTTGAAGTCCGCCAGGCTTAAAGGTGCCAAGGTTGGAGACCCCTGCTGTAGACGTTAGATTGAGCTTCTATCACCAATGCCTTAAGAAAGTAGACTGCATTCAATAAGCGAGGTCCTACCTCTTTGTGAAAAGGTGGCTTCTGCAGTTTTCTGTGTGGTTCTCCAAAGTCGAGGAAGCGTGGGCCTCATTCCGCTTCTTCAAATTCCACCTGAATTATTTACCTTCAGTGTGACAAAGTTGTAGATTAAAAACAGTAGTAGTACAAATCAGGACATATACCTAGAGGGCAACGCTACGAAGCATCCTTCATGTCTTCTTTCTTGAATTACCGCGAAACCATTCATTTCTTTCTTCTTCCTCCTGTCCGTTTTGGAGAGAAAAAAAGAAACTCTCATATATTTCTTTTCAATGAAAAGACAGAAATGGCCCTTGAACGAAAACCGGTTGCACGGGGTTGGGTTGTTTCCCCTTCTCCCCCCCCCCAGTCTTCCAACTCCAGTTTTGATTTGTGAGGGACAACCCTGTAATATTAAGTCGCCGAAGGGATTGCAATTTGCAGGCTGATGTTTCCAACGTCCATATTTTAAAATCCACCCTTTTGTCCCTGCTAAAGAATGGTAAAATAACATTCCCCCCCCCCCACGGCATATATTCCCTGGAAAGATAATTATCTGCCACTTAGACATGAGGTGGCTGTATTTATTGCTACTATTAGTCTTGGCGGGCTTGTAAAAGGTAAGGACAGCTAACAAATCCACTCGGCATGTTGTGGAATCAGAATTATGCATATCCACCCCGCCTGCCCCCAAAACATCGGGCATCCATCTGAAGCGCTGCAGTGATAACAGCAGCACGGAAGGGCAGAACACGTAATTCCTCTGCAAAGCAGATGGGTACGTGAGACAAGACAGCTGTCACAAAGCAAAGCAATTGGAGATCAGACCCAACTGAAAGATTCTGCTTTTTCCAGATCACGAAATCCGAGCTCATTTAGATGAGAGGAGGAGTGGATATGTCTTTATTTCCTCTCTGTTGGACAACCAAATTCTCCAAAAGCCCTTCCTTCCTTCTTTCCTTCCTCCCACCCTCCCTCCCTCCCTCCTTCTTCCTTTTCCCTCCCTCCTTCCTTCCCTTTCCCTCCTTTCGTTTAGCCCTCCCTTCCTATCTTCCTCCCCTTCTTCCTGCCTTCCTTCCTTCCCTCCCCCTTTCCCTCCTTCCTTCCCTCCTTTCTCTCCTTTCCTTTCCCCCTTCCTTCCTACCTTCCTCCCCTTTTTCCTTCCTTCCTTCCTTCCTTCCTTCCTTCCTTCCTTCCTTCCTTCCTTCCTTCCTTCCTTCCCCTTCTTCCTCCTTTCCTTCCTTTCCTTCCTTTTCCCTCCTTCCCTTTTCCCTTTCTCTCCCTAGCTCCCTCCCTCCCTCCTTCTTTTTCCCTCCTTTCCTCCGTCCCTCTCTTCCTCCCCTTCTTCCTTCCTTCCCTCCCTCCTTCCTCCCTCCCTCCCTCCCTTCTTCCTTCCTCCCTCCTCCCTTCTTCCCTCCCTCCTTCCCTCCCTCCCTCCCTCCCTCTTTTCTTTCTCAGTCTTTCGTGCTCCCATCCTTCTCTTTTTCTTTTCCTTCCTGGTTCAGAGTTATTGAGGGAGTTTCTGCCACTCAAGGGGACTACAACCTGGATCCTATTGTGTCCCTCCTGGTCCAACCTCTTCCCCCACACACTGTTCCCCAAACAGGATTGTTTCAATAACAGCGGACATCCACCCTCTTCCCTTGAGCATTTCCTTCCTAAATAGTGAGGATAACACAATTTCCCAGCCAGAAAAAGTCCACCAAAATTCTCTCCTGCTTAGAAAGGCAATTCAAAAGCCCATTTTCTGTTCACCGTCCGAATGAAAATGGATGGGGGGGGGGGGGGGAGGGAAGAGAGAGGAAAATTTAGATGATTCTTGTATCTCCTCTCCTCCCCGCCCTTCCTATAGTCACTCTCCTCTCAACATCATTTGCAAGAAATAATTGATTTGGTTCCCTTAGTTGGTTGTTTCTTTCCTCAAGTGGAAATATAACAACTCGGCATAATTCTGTGTAATTTGTCTTTCTCCTCCCTGAGGATCCTTTGGAAACTGACTTTCTTTTCCTAGCGATGGAAATCCAAATATCAGATTAGTGCATTTGAAGTGATGACCTGCTTTCTGAAGAGAAGTTTTTCTAGCATGTCAACAAAATCCCCCCCAGCCCCCCCCGCATGGAAACGGGCGAGAGATCTGCAGGACATGAACCATCCATTCTGAATGGGGCGATCCTGGCTGCATGCTAAGCCCTCCTTCTCCTCCTATTTCTTTTCCTTCTCCTTGTCTTCCTCCTTCTCCTCCTCTTTCTTCTCCTTCTTCTCCTCCTTCTTCTCTGTCTCCTTCTCCTCCTCCTCCTCCTCCTCCTCCTCCTCCTCCTCCTCCTCCTCCTCCTCCTCCTCCTTTTCCTTCTTCTTTTCCTTCTCCTTGTCTTCCTCCTTCTCCTCCTCTTTTTTCTCCTCCTCCTCCTCCTTCTCTTTCTCCTTCTCCTGTTTTTCCTTCTCCTTTTCCTTCTCCTTGTCTTCCTCCTTCTCCTCCTCTTTTTTCTCCTCCTCCTCCTCCTTCTCTTTCTCCTTCTCCTGTTTCTCCTTCTCCTCCTCCTCCTCCTCCTTGCTGCAAGTAGCAAACGGGGCCAGGTAAAAAATGGATCAACACACACATGTCCATCCTTCCATCCATCCATCCATCCATCCATCCATCCATCCATCCATCCATCCCTTCTCCATTTTTATAAACATTTGATTGAATTTTAATCATAAGATGGGCAACAGATGCAGCTTGGTTTACCAGCATTGGACAGAAAATCTCTCCAGAATAATTTTGTATTTTTAACCCCTTTCTCTCCCTCCCTCCCTGCCTGCCTGCCTTCCTTTCTGCCTTTCTTCCCTCTCTCACTCTTTCTCTGTTCCTTCCCTCCCTCCCCCTCTTCTTTCTTCCTCTCTTCTGTTCCTTCCTTCTTCCCTCCCTGCCCCCTTTCTTCCTTCCCTCCCTTTCTCCCTTCCTTCCCTTCTTCCACCCTCCCTCTCTTCTCTCTGTCTCTTTCTCTCTCTCTCTCCTTCCTTCCTTCCTTCCTTCCTTCCTTCCTTCCTTCCTTCCTTCCTTCCTTCCTTCCTTCTTCTTCCTTCCCTTGTCCAACTTTGAGTCAGCCTGAGCAATTGCTGCTCCAGTTCTCCCATTGATTTCTGCTCAGAATGAGTTAGCCGAAGCCAGCCAGAAGAGGCGCCTTTAAAAGCTCACCCACCAAGAGCCACTTTTAATCAGGCTAGCATTGAGCTCTCACCTCTCTTGCACCCCCCCCCACCGTCCTTTAAAAAAAGAAAGAAAGAAAGAAAAAGAAAAGAAAACACATTGCAAAGCCCAAAACACTCAACTTGAACAAGGCCTTTTTAGCTGCAGTTTTATTTTTGAAAATCTCAGCAGAGATCAAAGGGGGAAAAAAAAGGGAGTCAAAGGGCCCATTTCGTGATTTTTCTACTTGACCTCTGCTGATTTATGGAGTTTCTCGGCAAAGCCTTGATTGCGTGAATGGAGGAAGAGAAAAACTCATCCTAGGTGTTCCATAAAAGGGATCGATGGGGTCACTGGATCCTATGGCCCTGCTCCTTTTCACACCCCATTTCCAAGTAAGGTCTCACAAGGGAACCCAACAGTACGTCAAAACAGCAAAGTATATAAAACCATCGAGAAATCCTGCAACAGAGCCTTAACTTTCCATGGAGAACTAGGAAGTCAACTTCCCTGAAGAGCTGGATCGCTGTGTGCAAGGCATCAAGGCTAAGTTTTCCAAATCTACCACTGCCTTCTTGATTTTTCTGGCATGTCAGGGCTGAAATAAAATTCTCCCCTCTGCAAGGAAACAGGCGAAATATCTGCAGGACTTTAATCACACATTCTGAACAGTGCAATCCTGGGTTTATGCTAAACCTCACCTCCTCCTCCTCCTCCTCCTCCTCCTCCTCTTCTTCCTCCCCCTCCTTCTGTTTCTTCTCCTCTTCCTCCTCCTCTTTTTCTTCTTCCTCCTCCTCCTCACTTCAAGTGGCCAGGTAAAAAATGGATCAAAGGGTTTACCGGATCCTATGGGTTTTCTCCTTTTCACATCCCATTTCCAAATAAGGTCTCACAATGGAACCAAATAGCACGTCAAAATGGCAAAATATATAAAACCATCAAGAAATCCTGCGGCCTCGCCTTAACTCTCCACAGAGAACTGGGAAGCCAAATGTCCCTGAAAAGCTGGATCGCTGTGTGCAAGGCATCGTGGTTAAGCTTTCAAAATCTTCTGAAATGGCAGATTCCAAAGCGATGGCACAGTGAAGCTCCCCTGACCTACCTAATCAGGAGAAAGCTACAGTTTCCTGCCACAAAATGAGACCCAACTTGGGGGGAGAAAAAGGATTGGAGTTTTGGAAAATGTTGCAAATGGAATGACCTGCAACCTCCCGATTTACCTTTTCAAGAGCAATATTTTGTCCTTCGCAACCTCCTAGATGAGTAGATAGCACAGAGATTGTCTATGGCAGAGGTCTCCAACCTTTGCAACTTTAAGACCTGTGCACTTCAACGCCCAGCTTTGCTGGCTGAGGAATTCTGGGAATTGAAGTCCACAAGACTTAAAGTTGCCAAGGTTGGAGATCCCTGGTCTATGGAGCTTCTCAGTCATCCAGGTCATGGTTGTCCCAAAGATGCTTTTCCAAAAGGCAACTGGATTTTGTTATCCCTTTGTGGGAAGCCTCCCACTCCAGGGGAGAAATGCTCCCGGTTCGGCCTGATTCAGCCGAACCGATGGTGATGACGGCTGGTGGTTCGGAGCTTCAGGCTCCACCCACCTGCCCGGTCATCGTTAAAACCAGGAAGTAAGATTTTATTTTTATTTATTTATTTATTTTATTTGTCAAACACAACAGTATATATAAGTATAAGCATGAACTAACCATACGAATTGGATACAATCAAAGGGAACATTAGGACAGGAACGGTAGGCACGCTGGTGCTCTTATGCATGCCCCTTACAGATCTCTTAGGAATGGGGTAAAGTCAAAAGTAGATAGTCTTTGGTTAAAGGTTTGGGTATTTTGGGAAAAGACCACAGAGTCAGGTAGTGCATTCCAGGCATTAATAACTCTGTTACTGAAGTCATATTTTCTACAATCAAGATTGGAGTGGTTCACTTGAAGTTTGAATCTATTGGGTGCTCGTGTATTGTTGCGATTGAAGCTGAAGTAGTCCTCGACAGGAAGGACATTGTGGCAGATGATTTTATGAGTTATACTCAGGTCATGCTGAAGGCAGCGGAGTTCTAAATTTTCTAAACCCAGGATTCTAAACATGTTTTTTACCCTCTGTGCATGCACAGAAGGGTTTACGCATGCGCAGAGGGTTGGCACATGCACTTCCGAACCGGTAAGGAGGGTAAGTAGATTTCACCCCTGCTTCCCCCAACCTCCTAGAAGAATGAAATATTTTGGGAAATATTAAAAAGGCAGAATATTATATTTCCCTAAAGGAGAAATGGAGAAACGTGCTCTTAAAGAAAGAAAGCAGTCTTCCTTAATAGCCCCCGAGCAGAAACTGAGGAGGCCAGCTTTTAGAAATGCAATTTTGGTAATCCATTCAAGGCAGGCTATTTCAAAACTTCTTGCAGCAAAGCTAGCAAAGGCAGAATGATAGGATTAGAAAGCAGCCCCTTGCCCAAGATCCAACACAGGATGAAAGCCATTAAGCCACAATAGGAATTGCCCAACACCCTTTCAGAACACAAGCCAGGGATGATATTCAGCCAGTTTGGAATGGTTTGAGCAAACCAGTAGTGGAGACTGTGGGTTGCCCACCTGCCCACTCACCCCGGCGTAATGCCATCCTATATAGCAGGGCTCTCCAACCTTGATAACTTTAAGCCTGGAGAACATCAACTCCCAGAATTCCCCAAGCAGCAAAGCTGCTTGGGGAATTCTGGGAGTTGAAGTCCTCCAGGCTTAAAGTTGCCAAGGTTGGAGAGCCCTGCTATATAGCCATGTTTTTGATGCCATGTTTTTGAGGCGCAAGCGGGGCAAATTGGTGGTAAGAATATGTAAAACCCACTGCTGACACAAGCCCCTTCATTGCACCACCCCCTGAGCAGCCCAAACTTCAAAGTCACAGCAACCTACAAAAGATCCCCATCCACTCATTCAACCCGTTGTGCAGCTGACCCAGAACTGTCTTTGTGGTTCTGTTCATTAAACCCTCTTTCCAATCAGCCCTCCAGGTTGTTTCCAGGGTTTTTCTCCCAACTTGGAACTGAACCCAATGGATTTTCCTTCTAACACCTTGAAAATGTTTTGCTTCTCATCCAAGAAACGTCTTCAGTTCTGGCTCGGAATGGAGGAGGATGGAAGGATGTCTATTCCTTTGCAGTCATCTGGTCATTGGTACTCTTTCTGAGAGTCGTTGAGGCCTCTTGGAGGTTTATCTGTGCCCTCAGGGTGTCCTGAATAGTGCAAATGGGTGTGGAGCCTTCTTGGAAATGCTGAAGAGGTTCTTATCTTCGATTCTTAGAATAATAGGTCTGGAAGAGCCCTAGTGGTGATCTGCTAGTCCGACATACTGCCTAAAGCAGGGCATCTTATACTGTTCAAGATAAATGCCTGTTCAATCTCTTCTTGAAAACCTCCAATGATGGAGCAGCCACAACTTCTGGAGGGAAGTCATTCCACTGATTAATTGCTCTCACTGTTAGGAAATTCCTCCTTAGTAGTCCGCCTGGACTACTGCAATGCTCTCTACATGGGGCTCCCCTTGAAGAGCACCCGGAGGCTTCAGTTGGTCCAGAATGCGGCTACGTGGGTGATAGAGGGAGCCACTCGTGGCTCCCATATAACACCTCTCCTGCGCAAGCTGCACTGGCTGCCTGTGGTCTTCCGGGTGCACCTCAAGGTGTTGGTTACCATCTTTAAAGCGCTCCATGGCTTAGGACCGGGTTATCTATGGGATCGCCTTCTGCCACCGTTTGCCTCCCACCGACCCGTGCGCTCCCATAGGGAGGGCCTCCTCAGGGTGCCGTCGGCCAAACAATGTCGGCTGGCGACCCCCAGGGGGAGGGCCTTCTCTGTGGGGGCCCCTACCCTCTGGAACGAGCTTCCCCCAGGACTTGGTCAACTTCCTGATCTCCAGACCTTCCGCCGCGAGCTGAAGACGTATTTATTCTTCCGCGCAGGACTGACATAGAATTAGTATTAGTATTTGTAATTTTAAATGGGGTTTTATGGTTTTATGTATTTTAATTTAGGGGCCAAATTTAATAAGTTTTTTAGCACTGTTTTTATTTGTATTGTATCCATTGATTGTTGATTTTATCTGGCTGTGCACCGCCCTGAGTCCTTTGGGAGAAGGGCGGTATAAAAATTAAATTATTTATTATTATTATTATTATTATTATTATTATTATTATTATTATTATTATTATTATTAGTTCCAAGTTGGATCTCTCTTTAATGAGCTTCCACCAGTGGTGGAATTCAATTTTTTTTTACTATCGGTTCTGTGGGCGTGGCTTGGTGGGCATGGCTTGGTGGGCATGGCAGGGGAAGAATACTGTGAAATCCCCATTCCCTCCCCACTCCTGGGGGAAGGATATTGCAAAATCCCTATTCCCACCCCACTCTAGGCGAAGGATACTGCGAAATCCCCATTCCCTCCCCACTCCTGGGGGAAGGATATTGCAAAATCCCTATTCCCATCCCACTCTAGGTGAAGGATACTGCAAAATCCCCATTCCCTCCCCACTTCTGGGGCCAACCATATTTGCCGGTTCTCTGAACTACTCAAAATTTCTGCTACTGGTTAGTTCTCCAGAACCTGTCAGAACCTGATGAATTTCACCCTTGGCTTCCACTCATTGTTGCTTGTCCTATCCTTGGAGAATAAGTCAACTCCCTCTTGTCTGTGACAGTCCCTCAAATATCGCAACAATCACATCACGGGATCTTGATTCTATCCCCCTGTTTATGCATCCTAGAACTGTGTTGGCTTTTTTGGCAGCTGTTGCACACGGATGGCTCCTATTTAAATGGGTTTCCACTAGGACTCCAAGATCCCTGTCACAGTTACTACTATTGAGCAAGGTACCACATATACTGTACCTGTGCATTTGGTTTTTCTTGTCTAAATGTAGAACCTTCCTTTTTTTCACCACTGAATTTCGTTTTGTTAGATAGCACCCAATGTTCAAGTCTGTCAAGATCCTTCTGTATCTTAAGCCTACCTTCCATAGTGTTGGCTATTCCTGCTAGCTTGGTTTCATCTGCAAATTTGATGAGTTTTCCATTTATTCCCTTGTCCATGCTGGGCCGATGTTTCCTCTTTGCATTGGGTAGACCAGGCCGAAGCAATGCAGGCCGGCCCCTTACATTTTCCAGGATGGCCCCGCAGGCTGGATCCGACCACAACTTGAGTTTGACACCCCTGGACTAGATGGTCCAAGATCCCATTTCAAGATAAAGTTTTGAGAGCTGGGTTAGACAAGTTCTATGGGGATTTTCTCCCTGTTTTTTTTCCCAGCCTTTGATGCAAAGCCATGGATATTTCCTTCTGTTCCACCTCTGCATTAACTGAATTTCCCGTGTTTTATATTCTTTAGAAGCAGAAGTGACCTGAATCTCTTAGGTACTTCAGAGACATAAAAGACCATTTCTTAATTAAAGGGGAGAAAAACAGACAGCCCACTTTCCAATCCTTCTGCCATTTTCTTCCAAGCCACAAATCTTTGTAATTTAATTTCTTGCTATGTGAGTACGGTAAATCTTTCTTTAAAAAACAAAATCCTTTTAAGGAGACACAGTTTATCTTGGTATATTTGTGTGTGTGTGTGTGTGTGTGTGTGTGTGTGTGTTATCATCAAGGAAGATCATAAAATTAAGAGCAGCTAATTTAATTTGTCAAGTACTTGGCCTTCGTATGCCATTTGGGGGTATTCACATAATATTATTGATTACAAGTAAAGGCTGCAGATGAATGTGATGGAGAGTTTGTATTTGTCAGTAAGAGGTGGCACATCACACACAGTGTGTTGGTGTGTTTGTGGGGAGGGGGCATACCTCCTCCTCCTGCACTTGAGACACAGGCGGAGTCAAGAGATTAGCTTTGAAAGGAACTGGGAGGGGTTTGGTTAAAGCAGAACTAAAAGTCTGCATTCTTCTTGTCTGCAAAGTGGATTGAAGTATGACGGTTTCCTTGAATTCATAGAAAGTGACTTCTACGTATGCATTTCCTCCTCATCCCTCCCTCCCTCCCTCCCTCCCTTTCCCTCCCTATCTATCTATCTATCTATCTATCTATCTATCTATCTATCTATCTATCTATCTATCTATCTATCTATCTATCTATCATCTCTATTTATCATTCTCTATCATCTATCTATCTATCTCTATCTCCTAACAAACAGGAAGCAGCAGGTGAAGCTAAGCAAGATCACATCAAATACCTGTGCAATTAGCACAGGGGCCCCCCAAGGCTGTGTGCTCTCCCCACTTCTCTTCTCTCTGTATACCAATGACTGCATCTCCAATGATCCATCTGTTAAGCTACTGAAGTTTGCAGATGACACAACAGTGATTGGTCTCATTCAAGACAATGACGAATCCGCATATAGACGAGAGGTCGAACGACTAGCCTTGTGGTGCAACCAAAACAATCTGGAACTGAACACGCTCAAAACCGTAGAAATGATGGTAGACTTTAGGAAAAACCCTTCCATACTTCCACCTCTCACAATACTAGACAACATAGTATCAACAGTAGAAACTTTCAAATTTCTAGGTTCTATCATATCGCAAGATCTAAAATGGACAGCTAACATCAAAAACATCATTAAAAAAGGACAGCAAAGAATGTTCTTTCTGCGCCAACTCAGTAAGCTCAAACTGCCCAAGGAGCTGCTGATTCAGTTCTACAGAGGAATTATTGAGTCTGTCATTTGCACCGCTATAACTGTCTGGTTCGGTTCTGCAACCCAACAAGAAAAACACAGACTTCAGAGGATAATTAGAACTGCAGAAAAAATAATTGCTACCAACCTGCCTTCCATTGAGGACCTGTATACTGCACGAATCAAGAAGAGGGCCGTGAAAATATTTACAAATATTTACAGACCCCTCGCATCCTGGACAACTACTGTTTCAACTACTACCCCCAAAATGACGCTATAGAGCACTGCACACCAGAACAACTAGACACAAGAACAGTTTTTTCTCGAAGGCCATCACTCTGCTAAACAAATAATTCCATCAACACTGTCAAACTATTTACTGAATCTGCACTACTATTAATCTTCTCATAGTTCCCATCACCAATCTCTTTCCATTTATGACTGTATGACTATAACTTGTTGCTGGCAATCCTTATGATTTATATTGATATATTGACCATCAATTGTGTTGTAAATATTGTACCTTGATGAACGTATCTTTTCTTTTATGTACACTGAGAGCATATGCACCAAGACAAATTCCTTGTGTGTCCAATCACACTTGGCCAATAAAAATTCTATTATATTCTATCTATTCTATTCTATTCTATCTAGTAGTGTTCCCCAAGGCAGCGTTCTAGGACCAACACTCTTCATATTATACATTAACGACCTCTATGACCATATTATAAGTGATTGTGTTCTCTTCGCTGATGATGTTAAACTATTTAACACTACCAACAATATGGCCACCCTTCAAAAAGACCTTGATTTTGTATCGGAATGGTCAAAAATTTGGCAACTCCAAATCTCAACCAGCAAATGCTCTGTCTTACACATTGGAAAAAAGAATCAGAACACTAAATACAAACTCGATGGACATTACCTTGTAGATGACCCTCACCCCGTTAAAGACCTTGGAGTTTTCATATCAAACAATCTAAGTACCAAAGCCCACTGCAACTACATCGCCAAAAAGGCTTTAAGAGTTGTAAACTTAATCTTGCGTAGCTTCTTCTCCAGAAAGATTACACTACTAACCAAAGCATACAAAACATTTGCTAGACCAATTCTTGAATACAGCTCGCCTGTCTGGAACCCATACCTTATTTTGGACATTAATACAATTGAGCGTGTCCAGAAATATTTTACAAGAAGAGTTCTCCACTCCTCTGATCACAACAAAATACCTTTTGCCACCAGACTTGAAATCCTGGGTTTAGAAAATTTAGAACTCCGTCGCCTTCGGCACGACCTGAGTTTAATTCATAGAATCATCTGTTACAATGTCCTTCCTGTTGAAGACTACTTCAGCTTCAACTGCAACAATACACCAGCACACAATAGATTTAAACTAAAGTGAACCACTCTTGATTGCAGAAAATATGACTTCACTAACAGAGTTGTTAATACTTGGAACACATTACCTGACTCTGTGGTCTCTTCCCAAAATCCCCAAAGCTTTAATCAAAAACTATCTACTATTGACCTCACCCCATTTCTAAAAGGTCTGTAAGGGGTCTGCATAAGAGCACCAGCGTGCCTACTGTTTCTGTCCTAATGTTCCCTTTGATTGTATCAAATTCGTATAGTTATTACATGCTTATGCTTATATATACTGTTGTGACAAATAAATAAAAATAAAATAAAATAAAATCTCTCTCTCTCTCTCTCTCTCATCTATCTTTCTATCTATCTATCTATCTATCTATCTATCTATCTATCTATCTATCTATCTATCTATCATCTATCTATCTATCTATCTATCTATCATCTACCTATCGTTCTCTCTCTCTATCATATATCTATCATTATGTCTGTCTGTCTGTCTGTCTGTCTATCTATCTATCTATCTATCTATCTATCTATCTATCTATCTATCTATCATCTACCTATCGTTCTCTCTCTCTATCATATATCTATCATTATGTCTGTCTGTCTGTCTGTCTATCTATCTATCTATCTATCTATCTATCTATCTATCTATCTATCTATCTATCTATCTATCTATCTATCTATCTCAATCATCTCTCTACTACTGTTAAATCTCAGGATACCGAATTTTACGATCTTTGTGGCTGTGAAGCAAATCACTGCAACGGTTAAGGGAATCATGCAGTCATTAAGTGGAGTTTCCTGCATTAGCTTTGCTAACGGTGACCATGTGACCCCAGGACACTGCACCATCATAAATTCACATCCAGGATTTTCATCCTGCTCATGACAAGAACCATGGCAGGGTTTTTTTTAAAAAAAAATACATAAATCAGAAATAAAGCTGCTTCTTTCCTCCTCCCTCCTCTGCTTCTTCCTCATGTGTCGTGCCCTAAAGACAGAGATGGTGTCATGCTGCTTCTTGCAAGTTGTTTTTAATATTCTTCCCCCCCCCCCCGCCTCCCTCTCCTCCTCCAGATTGTCCTTGGCTCAACAGCAGGATTAAAACGTATCTAATCAGTTAAAAAATAAAATGTCATTCATACCCCTGTGGCAGGGCAGCTTTTTAAAAGCAAAATAATGAGAGAACACAGGGCACTCTCAATTAGATCAGCAGTTACCCTACCTCGTGGCCTTTCTAAAACAATGCCAATATAGTTCTGTCACCACAAAAGCTCATAAAATTATTATTCAGCTGGAGGACGATTATCGAAATCGTGGCTTTTCATGCCTGCAGTTTTCGGGGGCTTCCCCCTTCCTTGACAGAGAATGGATGTTGTGCGTGTTTGCAATGGAGCAAGATGGAAGACAACTTTCCTGAGTCCTAAAAAGCACTTTTTAATTAATATTCTTCATTTGGGGGGAGGGAGAGAGCTTTTATTTTCTCCCTGACCTTTTAAGCCAACTCCTTTGCTAAAAATTGAATTCACACCGTGATAGAATCCGAGTGGAATTGATGGCCTGGTAATTCGACGATTATTTCGTCAGCTAGTTTGACAGCTGCAGCTGCCAAAAAACCTAGCGCAACCCTAGTCTGCTTTAACAGTGGGATAGAATCAAGATCATGTGAAGTGTTAATACCCCCTTATAATGCCTTGGTAAGGCCACACGTGGAATCCAGTGGTGGGTTTCAAATTTTTTTACTACTGGTTCTGTGGGTGTGGCTTGGTGGGAGTGGCATGGTTTGATGGGCGTGGCTTGGTGGGTGTGGCAGGGGAAAGATACTGTAAAATCTCCATTCCTACCCCATTCCAGGGGAAGGTTACCGCAAAAACCCCATTTCCTCCCAAGCAGCTGGGACTCGGGAGGCAGACAATAGATGGGGGCGGGGCCAGTCAAAAGTGGTATTTACTGGTTCTCTGAACTACTCAAAATTTCTGCTACCGGTTCTCCAGAACTGGTCAGAACCTGCTGAAACCCACCTCTGGTGGATTTCAAAACATCCAGTTTTGGTCGCCACGATGTAAAAAAAGAGGTTGAGACTTTAGAAAGAGTGCAGAGAAGAGCAACCAAGATGATGAGGGGACTGGAGGCTAAAACATATGAAGAACGGTTGCTGGAATTGGGTATGTCTAGTCTGATGAAAAGAAGGACTAGGGGGTGACATGACAGCAGTGTTCTGATATCTCATGGATTGCCATAAAGAAGAGGAAATCAACCAATGAAGCAGGAACAGGAGCATCTGATGGGGTTTCCCCCCCCCCCCACCAAGCAGGATAATTTCTTTTCCATTAGTTGATTCTATCTGTAGGAGCTTTGCGTGTCAGTCTTCAGTTTTCCTTAGGGTTCAATAGCAGCTTCAAGTTTCCATTGTGCAACCTAGTCTAACAAAGGGAGGGACTAGGGGCTGAGATGATAGCAGTCTTCCAGTATTTGAGGGGCTGCCACAAAAGAAGAGGGGGTCGACCTATTCTCCAAAGCACCTGAGGGCAGGACAAGAAGCAAGGGATGAAAACTGTTTGGAACCCTCACCATATCTCTGACATCAATACAATTGAACGTGTCCAGAAATATTTTACAAGAAGAGTTCTCCATTCCTCTGTAAAAAACAAAATACCTTATCCCACTAGACTTGAAATCCTGGGCTTGGAAAACTTGGAACTCCGTCGCCTTCGACAAGACCTAAGTTTAACTCATAGAATCATCTATTGTAATGTCCTTCCTGTCAAAGACTACTTCAGCTTTAATTGCAATAATACAAGGGCAACCAATAGATTTAAACTTAATGTCAACCGCTTTAATCTAGATTGCAGAAAATATGACTTCTGTAACAGAATCATCAGTGCTTGGAATACTTTACCTGACTCTGTGGTCTCTTCTCATAATCCTAAAAGCTTTAACCAAAAACTTTCTACTATTGACCTCACCCCATTCCTAAGAGGACCATAAGGGACGTGCATAAGAGCACAAACGTGCCTACCGTTCCTGTCCTATTGTTTTTCTTTTCTTCTATACCTTTATATACTATATAACCTTTCTGTATGATAGTTACATATATTGTTGTGACAAAATAAATAAATAAAAAATAAATAAATGTAGAACTATGGAGAAATTTCCTGATAGTGAGAACAATCAATTAGTGAAATCATTTGCCTCCAGAAGTTGTGGGTGCTCCATCACTGGAGGCTTTTTAAGAAGATATTGGACAACCATATGTCTGAAATGTTGTAGGGTTTCCAGCTTGAGCAAGGGATTGGACTAGAAGACCTCCAAGGTCCCTTCCAACTCTGTTATTCTGACAAATTTCCAGGTGTCCTGAAATAAATAAATAAAATGGTTTCTGAAGTGGGTATATGATCCATTTCACACTCCCTGCTTCCATGAATAAACTATGCAGGAGCCGGGTGCGTTTGAAAAATAGCTATAATATTCCTTGAGGAATCAAATTGAGGGCAATTTCTGCTACGCCCTATCAACATCGTTCGTGCATTCTGTCTTTCTTTTCAGTCGTGTATTTTTTGAAAAGTTGGAATTACTTTTCTATATTAGCTAGCGTCTAAGTCCCAAGGCAAAGCTGGGAACAGCTAAGATTTTGTTCGGCAATGATAATCAAAAAGAGAAGGAATCTAATAATTTGTCGCTTTGGAAAGCATGCACCACTTTTAAGCCATTAAAGGGCAATGTAAGGAAGGATATACTTATTTTTATTCAGTCGAGCTTGGGGCTGTAGTCTGCTTTAAGTAGGACCCAGATTGTTGGGGGCGATAGGCTGACTCTGTAAACTGCTTAGAGGGGGCTGTAAAGCACTGCGAAGCTATGGCTTATAGAATAGAATAGAATAGAATAGAATAGAATAGAATAGAATAGAATAGAATAGAATAGAATAGAATTTTATTGGCCAAGTGTGATTGGACACACAAGGAATTTGTCTTGGTGCATATGCTCTCAGTGTACATAAAAGAAAAGATACGTTCATCAAGGTACAACATTATATGTCTAAGGGCTATGGCTATTGCTATTTTCCTTCCTTCCTTCCTCCCTTCCTTCCTTCCCCATCCATCCATCCACCCATCCATCCATCCATAGTGCTGGGGTTAGGATGCTGTATTGCAGAGTCACTCTGTCCATTGCCAGCAGTTCGATTCTAACCGGCTCAAGATTTTATTTTTTATTTATTTATTTTTGTCACAATATATATAAGTATCATACAAAAAAGATTATATAGTATATAAACATATATATGAGTAAATATTAGGAGGAATAAGCATTATATATATAAGAAGAAGAAAAAGAAAAACAATAGGACAGGAACGGTAGGCATGTTTGTGCTTTTATGCACGCCCCTTATGGTCTTCTTAGGAATGGGGTGAGGTCAATATTAGAAAGTTTTTGGTTAAAGCTTTTGGGATTATGGGAAGAGACCACAGAGTCAGGTAAAGTATTCCAAACACTGATGATTCTGTTACAGAAGTCATATTTTCTGCAATCTAGATTAAAGCGGTTAACATTAAGTTTAAATCCATTGGTTGCTCTTGTATTATTGCAATTAAAGCTGAAGTAGTCTTTAACAGGAAGGACATTACAATAGATGATTCTATGAGTTAAACTTAGGTCTTGTCGAAGACGACGGAGTTCCAAGTTTTCTAAGTCTAGGATTTCAAGTCTGGTGGGATAAGGTATTTTGTTGTTTTCAGAGGAATGAAGATTGACTCAACCTTCTATCCTTCCTACGTTCATAAGATGTGGGGAGAAATTATTGGGTCCAGATTGTTGGGGGCAATATGCTGGCTCTGTAAACCACTTAGAGAGGGCTGTAAACCACTGTGAAGCAGTATAAAAGTCTAAGGGCTATTGCTATTCTTGACCAGGATGTTGTTGTTTTTGTGAAGCAGAAATCGTCATCGCTTTTGAAATTTTCACACACTCCTAGTTGGACCAGGTCATCCTGTTACACAAAATCAGTCTGCTGTATCAAATGAAGCCTTCTGGATGCTTGTAAGGTGTGGTAGATAAAAGGGACAAATGGGTTTGAGGGAACTAATCTAACGAAGAGAAGAACTAGGGGTGAAATGATAGCAGCGTTCCAATATTTGAGGGGCTGCCACAAAGAAGAGGGGGATCAACCTATTCTCCAGAATACCTGAAGGCAGGATAAGAAGCAACAGATGGAAACTAATCAAGGAGAGAAGCAACCTAGATCTAAGGAGGAATTTCCTGATGGGGGAACAATCAACCAGTGGAATGACTTGCCTTCCAAAATTGTGCATGCTCCATAACTGGAGGTTTTTTTTAAAAAAACAAAAAACAAAAAACAAGAGACAGGACAGCCACTTGTCTGGAATAATATAGGGTCTCCTGCTTGAGCAGGAGGTCCCTTCCAATGCTATTATTCTATAGTAAGTCCCTGCAAGCATTCAGATCTAACCCTTTAGCTAGATCAAAGATTTATAGGTGCGTGTCCACATCGGGGCTCCTGGTGTCATCCGTTGACCCAAGTTCTGTTGGACCACAGAAAAGTCAATCTAGCACATGAACGTAAGGTTGGATTAGAAGACCTCCAAGGTCCCTTCCAATCCTATTATTCTATGTTCTAAGTCCCTGCATTCAAATCTAGGTGCCTGTCAGTAGTGACGTTCAATTTTTTCCCCCTGCCGGTTCTGTGGGCATGGCTTGGTAGGAGGGGTCCTGTGACTGAGTGGGCGTGGTCAACTCGATGTCACTCACTCCCACACCCACTCAGTCACATGACCCTCCCCCCCACCAAGCCACACCCACAGAACCCAGTAAAATGTGTATATGAGCACGAGAAGGGCTCATAGTGAATACTGTGGCAGAGAGAATCCGTACTTTTCTCCCTCCATTCACTGCTGCTCCTTTATGGTCTTCTTAGGAATGGGGTGAGGTCAATATTAGAAAGTTTTTGGTTAAAGCTTTTGGGATTATGGGAAGAGACCACAGAGTCAGGTAAAGTATTCCAAACACTGATGATTCTGTTACAGAAGTCATATTTTCTGCAATCTAGATTAAAGCGGTTAACATTAAGTTTAAATCCATTGGTTGCTCTTGTATTATTGCAATTAAAGCTGAAGTAGTCTTTAACAGGAAGGACATTACAATAGATGATTCTATGAGTTAAACTTAGGTCTTGTCGAAGACGACGGAGTTCCAAGTTTTCTAAGTCTAGGATTTCAAGTCTGGTGGGATAAGGTATTTTGTTGTTTTCAGAGGAATGAAGATTGACTCAACCTTCTATCCTTCCTACGTTCATAAGATGTGGGGAGAAATTATTGGGTCCAGATTGTTGGGGGCAATATGCTGGCTCTGTAAACCACTTAGAGAGGCCTGTAAACCACTGTGAAGCAGTATAAAAGTCTAAGGGCTATTGCTATTCTTGACCAGGATGTTGTTGTTTTTGTGAAGCAGAAATCGTCATCGCTTTTGAAATTTTCACACACTCCTAGTTGGACCAGGTCATCCTGTTACACAAAATCAGTCTGCTGTATCAAATGAAGCCTTCTGGATGCTTGTAAGGTGTGGTAGATAAAAGGGACAAATGGGTTTGAGGGAACTAATCTAACGAAGAGAAGAACTAGGGGTGAAATGATAGCAGCGTTCCAATATTTGAGGGGCTGCCACAAAGAAGAGGGATCAACCTATTCTCCAGAATACCTGAAGGCAGGATAAGAAGCAACAGATGGAAACTAATCAAGGAGAGAAGCAACCTAGATCTAAGGAGGAATTTCCTGATGGGGGAACAATCAACCAGTGGAATGACTTGCCTTCCAAAATTGTGCATGCTCCATAACTGGAGGTTTTTTTTAAAAAAACAAAAAACAAAAAACAAGAGACAGGACAGCCACTTGTCTGGAATAATATAGGGTCTCCTGCTTGAGCAGGAGGTCCCTTCCAATGCTATTATTCTATAGTAAGTCCCTGCAAGCATTCAGATCTAACCCTTTAGCTAGATCAAAGATTTATAGGTGCGTGTCCACATCGGGGCTCCTGGTGTCATCCGTTGACCCAAGTTCTGTTGGACCACAGAAAAGTCAATCTAGCACATGAACGTAAGGTTGGATTAGAAGACCTCCAAGGTCCCTTCCAATCCTATTATTCTATGTTCTAAGTCCCTGCATTCAAATCTAGGTGCCTGTCAGTAGTGACGTTCAATTTTTTCCCCCTGCCGGTTCTGTGGGCATGGCTTGGTAGGAGGGGTCCTGTGACTGAGTGGGCGTGGTCAACTCGATGTCACTCACTCCCACACCCACTCAGTCACATGACCCTCCCCCCCACCAAGCCACACCCACAGAACCCAGTAAAATGTGTATATGAGCACGAGAAGGGCTCATAGTGAATACTGTGGCAGAGAGAATCCGTACTTTTCTCCCTCCATTCACTGCTGCTCCCTTTATGGTCCCCCCTGGCCCGCTCCCTCCCAGGGGTTGATGTACCTTAAAGCAGGGGTCTCCAACCTTGGCAACTTTAAGCCTGGCAAACTTCAACTCCCAGAATCCCCCAGCCAGCAAAGACCCCTGCCTTAAAGGGACAGGTTGCAGCAGCTCTGCTGTGAATGGAGGGAGAAAAGTTCAGATTCTCTTTGCTGCATTTAACGTTGAATTCTGTGGAATATCGAGTGGCCGGAAGAGGTGAGCGATGACCAGGCGAGCGGGTGAGCATGGGCTGGGTCAACCGTGGGAGATTATACTGGTTCAGCGAACTGATTCAAATCGTCCCTACTGGTTCCTCCGATCCGGTCGAATTTCACCCCGGTGCATGTCCACATCGGTGCTCCTGGTGTCACGCTTTGATCCAAGCCCTGTTGGACCACAGGAAAGTCAATCCAGCACACAAACATGGGGTTAGGATCACAAGATCTGGCCAGCGAATCACTGCAATTGTTAAGTGAATCACACAATCAATAAACAAACCATGCTTGTTCCACTGACTTTGTTGTTTTGAAGCTAGCTAGGAAGGGAACTAGGATCACAAGTGGTGACTACAGGACTCTGGGACACCACAACTGTCATAAATACATGCCAGTTGCCACACACCTAAATTCTGATCACGTGACTATGGTCATCACTGCAAGAACCCATCTTAAGTCACTTTTTTAAAGTGTTGTCGTAACTGTTCTGACCTAGGCTTCCCCAACAGCACAAAGCCAAGTCCTTGTCCCGACAAAAAAAAACTTTTATTTAATTTAGAGTAAATTCCTCTCCAGTAAAGTCTTTCTTCTCCCACAGTCTTTCAAGATAGTTCACAATTACTGACCTTTATCAGGCTTGGAGAGTGGCCAGGCCGATATCTTTCAGACTCCCGCAATACTTGGCAAGAATGCAGGAATGAACTAATTGTCTCCTGCAAACTCCACTCCCCTTTTGCTCCTTTTTTATTCCCTCTGGGAGGGGCCCTTCATCATCCACCCATGGCCTTACTCCCAAGTCAACCTTTGTTCTTTAGCTGTTCCCTTCGTCTGGCAACTCTGCGCATGCGCACACTGGGAACAGGCTGCAGCTGTTCATCTGCCTCACTGATGTCTGACTCCAAAGGCAGCTGATAACTGGCATACGGCCCTGGGCCCCTCTCTGCCTCCAACGCAGAGCCCTCATCAGAGCCTTCCCCAGACTCCAGGACTGGCCCATGTTCCTCCCCAACCTCTTCACTATCCGAATCTGCTGCCAGCTCTGCTGGTGGCCCACAACAGTAACTTTCAACAGCCATTAAAGCATAGTTGTAAGTCTTTATGGTTGTCACCATTACCTGTGTTGAGGGACATGCTATCTCTGGATATTGGGGCTCAAGACAAATAAGTTGTGTTGACGAATAAGTTCATCGGAAGTAAGAATTTGAAGAATTCATCCACAATTTCAGGAGACAGCTTCTCTCGGTGGTATTTGGGAATGATTCAATTCGATTGAAATTATAAACTTAACGCAAATGTGATGCGCCCATCCTCAGTATATTCCCCAGCCTCTTTTTGGGGGGTGGGGGTGGGGGTGGGAGGAGAGTGAAAACTCTCAGTTGCCTTTCTTGAGCTCTTAAGCTCAGCACTTCTTCCCCAATACCACGATCTCTCTTTGTATATATAAAAAATTGTTGACATGTGCTTGACAATTTCCCCCCCTGTAAATGACAAGGAAGGGGAAGCTACATTTTTTTTAGACAATCTGGGGATTTGGTTTTAATGCATACAAATGCCAAGTGGAAAGAGGATTTTCTTCCTGGTAATGAGGAATATTTCTGAAAAAGGACAGGAAAACTCGGCTGCTGATCGACGGGTTGTGTCTCTTTCGACGGTTATTTATGCACGAGCGGAGTGATGATTAGAACAATGCTCCGTCTGAATTGGATGTCACGGGTGGGGGAGGCATGCTTCACGTTGCAAATGTCAAGGCCCTTTGGGAATAAAAGGTGTAAAGCAGTGCCACCTAGAGTCACCCTAAGGATGGAGAGTCGAGTTTAGCCTCAGCATACGGCCACTGTCGGTTTGACTGGTTGCCCTTTTGTCATATGTCTTCTGTGCCCTTAGCTTGTCATCAGAGGTTGCTAACACACTGAACTTCCTTCCTCCCCTCCCCTTCCTTCCTTGTTTCTCCTTCCTTCCTCCCTCCCTCCCTCTCATTCCCACCTTTCTCTTTCATTCATCTCCTTCCCATCTCCTTCCTTCCTCCCTCCCTCCCCCTCCCTCTTTCCTATCTCCCTCCTTCCCATCCTCTCCTTTCCATCTCCTTCCTTCCTTCCTTCCTCTCCCTCCCTCCTCCCTCTCATTCCCACCTCCCTCCTTCCTTCCTCTTCCTTCCTGCCTTCCTCCCTCCCTTCCTCCCTCTCCCTCCTTATCATTCCCACCTTCCTCTTTCATTCGTCACCTTCCCATCTCCTTTCTTCCTCCCTCCCCCTCCTTCCTATCTCCTTCCTTCCTCTCATTCCAATCTCCTTCCTTCCTTCCCTACCTCCTTCCTTCTTTCCTTCCATTCTTCCTCACTTCCTCCCCCTCCCTCCCTCTCCTTCCTTCCTTCCTTCCTCTCCCTCCCTCTCATTCCCACCTCCCTCCTTCCTTCCTCTTCCTTCCTTCCTTCCTCCCCTCCCCCTCCCTCCTTATCATTCCCACCTTCCTCTTTCATTCGTCACCTTCCCATCTCCTTTCTTCCTCCCTCCCCTCATTCCTATCTCCTTCCTTCCTCTCATTCCAATCTCCTGCCTTCCTTCCTTCCTTCCCTACCTCCTTCCTTCTTTCCTTCCATTCTTCCTCACTCCTCCTCCTCCCTCTCCTTCCTTCCTTCCTCTCCTCCTCCTCCCTCTCATTCCCACCTCCTCCTTCCTTCCTCTTCCTTCCTGCCTTCCTCCCTCCCTTCCTCCCCCTCCCTCCCTATCATTCCCACCTTCCTCTTTCATTCGTCACCTTCCCCTCCTTCCTTCCTCTCATCCCAATCTCCTTCCTTCCTTCCTTCCTTCCTTCCTTCCTTCCTTCCTTCCTTCCTTCCTTCCTTCCTTCCTTCCTTCCTTCCTTCCTTCCTTCCTTCCTTCCTTCCTTCCTTCCTTCCCAAGCCAGAGGAACCCATCACATGCAAATCCCAGCCATTTCAGAAATGCCAAGAACATGTTGCATTTATCCCTTTTCGGCATTGTTCATATTTTCACACCATCTTGGGGGGAGGGGGGGCATGCCTACCAGCCCCCAGACCTTGTTTTCCCCTTGGCTGCCGCACATTACATTCCTTGCTGATGTTGTTTAACAGAGTGTTTTCCTCCATTCAACGATACACTTTAATTTGTTTGCACACAGCCGAGAGAACTATCGTCACCCAACAGGGGAAAAAGAGCCATCAATCCATCCGAAACATTCTGCCTTGAATGACTGCAGAATGCTTTTGCCACGCAGCCAAGAGCCAGCTCTGGCTGGTTGAGAATGTCAAGCGAGAACATCTTTTTGGCAAGAAGGCCATCTCGGAGAAGGAATATTGTCAAGCTTTAGTGGCAAACAAGGAAAGGCTTCCCTTACACAGGAGCCAAATACAGTGCTGGCTTTACATATTTAAAAAGCCCTCCAAAATTTATGTTCAGGCAGACCTCTTCTGGCCCCTTTGCAGCTCAAGAGAAGAGCAACAGACGTGAGACATCTCACCCTGCCAGAGCCAACTTTGAAAAGCCTCTTAGGCAATATTTTTTTTTTTCTTTTTGGTTGCAACTGAGAACATAAATCCACTTTCTGGCTCAGCCTGCCCTTCTTGAGAAAACCTGCGTTGAAAGGTCTGTCCATCCTGCGGTCGGCTATTTCAACCCTTCACCTTCGGAGTACAAAAAAAAAAAAGAAAAAAAAAGAATGAAATACGAGCAGGGAAAAGCCACCAACTTCTAACATCTTAAAACAGAGCCTAGAGAGATTTTTTTTCCTTCTCTCTGAAAATCGATCTGCCCTGGAACACAGGTAGAATTCTTTTCCACCTCGGCCACGGAATTTAATTTAGTTTAAATTTGAATAGCAAGCACTGTCTGGTACCAGCTGCCGTTCCCGGGGAGGAAATATTCCTTAATAACAAGCCATTTGCAGTATTAAGTTCTTTTTGAATGTTCAATTACTCGTCAAATACAAAAAAAAAAAGAAGAATGTTACTGGCTCCGCCGAGCCCTTTGGGAAAGTTCGATGGCTCAGTCTTTTGCCATCTGTCTCACAGCATTAGGAACATGATGGGCGGAACCAAGTTGCTATTTCTGGTTTTTAAAAAATGGAAAAGTGAAGGTTTGGGGTTTGTGTGTTTGTTTGTTTTTTGAAGTTTTCCACCACAGTAGGCCCTTATAGCAGGGGTCTCCAACCTTGGCAACTTTAAGCCTGGAGGATTCTGGGTGTTGAAGTCCTCCAGGCTTAAAGTTGCCAAGGTTGGAGACCCCTGCTTTATAGGGACATGGTAGCTCAGCGGCTAAGACGCTGAGCTTGTCGATTGAAAGGTCGGCAGTTCAATGGTTCAAATCCTTAGTGCTGCACAATGGGGTGAGCTCCCGTGACTTGTCCCAGCTTCTGCCAACCTAGCAATTTGAAAACACCTTAAAAAAATGCAAGTAGAAAAAATAGGGACCACCTTTGGTGGGAAGGTAACAGCGTTCCGTGTGCCTTTGGCATTGAGTCATGCCGGCCACATGACCATGGAGAAATCTTCGGACAGCGCTGGCTCTTCGGCTTTGAAACGGAGATGAGCACCGCCCCCTAGAGTCGGGAACAACTAGCACATATTTGTGAGGGGAACCTTTACAAATAACAAACCAGAAAGGTACCAGAAAAGCAAAATCTATCGTATATTTTAACGTATATTTAATCGTATATTTAATCAAATAAGCCATCTTGATAATAGCTGTTTAGAAATAGGAAATATTTATATATTATATGTTGTGTGCTTGTCAGATTGTGTATCATATATATATATGTGTATGTGTGTGTGTGTGTATGTTTTCTGAGATTTTCGTGGATGTTTGTATGTAGGTCTTTGGTTATTCGGGTTTTCTCCCACGTAAAATTGGAAGTGTCTTGGCGACGTTTCGACGAAGTCTCATTCTTTTTTTTTATTATTTCTTTTTGTCACAACAGTATACACAAACAATTGTCATAGATAAAACAACATATTTTGAAGAAAATATATACATATATGTAAAAAAATATGCATCAACTATATCAATTTGATATGATGAAGGGAACAATAGGACAGGAACGGTAGGCACTTTTGTGCTCTTATGCACGCCCCTTATAGCCCTCTTAGGAATGAGGTGAGGTCAATAGTAGACAGTTTTTGGTTGAAGATTTTGGGATTTTGAGTAGAGACTATGGAGTCAGGTAATGAGTTCCAAGCATGAGCAACTCTGTTACAGAAGTCATATTTTCTGCAATCAAGTTTGAAGCGGTTGACATTTAGCTTGAATCTATTTTTTGCTCTTGTAATATTGCGATTGAAGCTGAAGTAGTCTTTTACAGGAAGGACATTGCAATAGATGATTTTGTGTGTTAAACACAGGTCATGTTCAAAGTCAACGGAGTTGTAAGTTTTCTAATCCTAGGATTTCAAGTCTGTTGGTATAAGGTATTTTGTTGTTTTCGGAGGAGTGAAGAACTCTTCTAGTAAAATATTTCTGGACTCTTTCTATTGTATTTATGTCAGAGATGTGGTATGGGTTCCAGACGGAAGAACTGTATTCAAGAATAGGTCTGGCAAATGTTTTGTATGCTCTGGTTAGTAGTGTAGAGTTTTTAGAAAAGAAGCTGTGTAAAATTAGGTTTACAACTCTTAGGGCTTTTTTCGCTATGTAGTTGCAGTGGGCTTTGGCATTAAGGTCATTTGATATGAGAACTCCAAGATCTTTGACAGGGTGGGGGTCATCAGTTAGGTAATGTCCATCAAGTTTGTACTTGATGTTAGAGTTCTTTTTTCCAATATGTAAGACTGAGCATTTGCTGGTTGAGATTTGGAGTTGCCAAGTTTTAGACCAATTGGAAATTAAGTTGAGGTCTTCTTGAAGGGTAGAAGTGGTATTAAATAGTTTGACATCGTCAGCAAAGAGAACACAATAACTTGAGATGAGGTCGCAGGGATCATTTATGTATAGTATGAAGAGTGTTGGTCCAAGAACACTACCTTGGGGAATGCCACTTTTGACAGGAACAGGATTAGATATAGCGTTGCCAATTTTGACCACTTGTTGTCTGTTTGACAGGAAGGCATTTATCCAATTGTGACGAGGTCCCAAAATGCCGTAGGATTTTAGTTTGAGGAGTAGTTTATCATGTACTACTGAATCAAAAGCTTTGCAGAAGTCTATGTAGATTGCATCTATTGCTTTTCCTTGATCGAGGTTGGTAGTCCATATGTTTTTGCAGTGGAGAAGTTGTAGATTACAAGACATTTTTTTTTCATCTTCAGGCTGGTGTTTACAGCTTCGTGCTTCTAGGAGCAATGTTTGATATATATATATATATATAAAAGATAATAGCAGGCAAAATTTAACAGATATACAGAATTGGAAGGACCCTTATGCAAGTAATCCTCGACTTACTTTTGCGATTGAGCCCGACATTTACTCTGCTAAGGGAGACAGTGGTTAAGTGAAATTTGACATTTTTTGCCACCGTTGTTAAGTGATTCATTGCAGTTGTTAAGTCAGTCACACGGTTGTGAAGCGAACCAGCCTATTCCATTGACTTTGCTCATCAGAAGGTTGCAAAAAGAGATCGCTTAAATGACCCTGGGGCACACTGCCACCATCAAAAATGTGAGCCAGCAGTCAAGAGCCTAAATTTTGATCACGTGACTACTGTGGGGATGCTTCAATGGTTGTTAAGTGTGAAAAATGGTCCTCAGAACCCCTTGTAACGTTGGTCACCAAATTTATTTATTTATTCATTTTAGGAAATTTATATTGTGTGCCTATTTGCACACGGTGACTCAAGGTGGCTTACAGGAACATAAAAACACCATGTATAAAACAATAAAACTAATGAAAGCAAGTAATCACATAATAAATTAATAAAATATTATAATAACCTCCTCGCCCCAGTGACATTACATCACATGAGCCATTTAATGGGCTCCATCCCACTCTAGGTTCCCCAGGCCTGCTGGCAGAACCAGGTCTTCAGCGCCTAGCAAGCCAGGAACTGGGCCTGGCTAGTCTAGTGAAGAGAAGGACCAGGGGAGACATGAGAGCAGTCTTCCCATATTTGAGGGGCTGCCAAAGAGAGGAGGAGGGTCAAGCTGTTTTCCAAGGCACCTGAAAGCCAAACAAGGAATCATGGATGGAAACTGATCAAGGAGAGATTCAACCTAGAAATTATTATTATTATTTATTATATTTTTATATTATATAAATGTTTATTATTTAAGGAGAAATTTTCTGACAGTGAGAACAATCAACTAGTGGAACAGAAGTTGCCTTCAGAAGTTGTGGGAGTTTTATCACTTGAGACTTTCAAGAAGAGACTGGACTGCCATTTGTCAGAAATGGTGCAGGGTCTCCTGCTTGGGCAAGAGGTTGGACTAAATGACCTACAAGGTCCTTTCCAACTCCCCTGGTCCTTTTCCTGACTAGACTAGCCATGCCCAGTTCCTGTAACCATTTATTGTATGTTTTAGCTTCCAGACAGTGGCGAAATTCAATTTTTTTTACTACCGGTTCTGTGGGTGTGGCTTGGTGGGCATGGTGTGACTTGGTGGGTGTGGCAGGGGAAGGATACTGCAAAATCTCCATTCCCACCCCACTTCTGGGGGAAGGATACTGCAAAATCCCCATTCCCTCCTCACTCCTTGGTGAAGGATATTGAAAAATCTCCATTCCCACCCCACTCTGGGGCCAGCCCGAGGTGGTATTTGCTGGTTCTCCAACCTACTCAAAATTTCCCCTACCGGTTCTCTAGAACCTATCAGAATCAGCTGGAATTCACCCCTGCCTCCAGTCCCCTAATCATCTTGGTTGCACTCTTTCTAAAGTCTCAACATCTTTTTTATAGTGTGGTGACCAAAACTGGATGCAGTATTCTAGGGGTTGTCTTACGAAGACTTTATAGAGTGGTATTAGTACCTCCCTTGATCTTTGAAAGAGCACCTAATTCAACCGAGCTTTGGGTGAAGGTGTCATTTGGGCAAAGTGGCATATCTAACTGGCCCCGTCCTTCAAAATCCTGGAGAGACGTGGTTGTCCTGCTTTAAGCAGCAACTGGGGGGGGGGGGGGGAAAGGATTCTGCACATCTCGACTGTGGTCCCTCTTCTGACATCAATTGCTCTTTCCTAACTTTTTTCCCAGGGTTCCTCACACTACTAACCTTCTGGAAAGCCATTTAATTCTGAAGGTCCTTTGGGGATATGAGTTCTTGTCTGAGTAAGCTCAATCTTAAAACTCCCTCCAGTGCAACCCAAGCAAGATGCTAATTCAGTTGAATGACTCCTGCTACTTAATTTACACCTTTCGATGTGGTTCCAGGTCCCTTTTATCCCAACATGTGGCTTTGTGTTATTGTAAAAAAAAACACCAATCAGCCTAAAATCGCCGTACTTCTCAACCAAATACCAGTTCAAACCTGATTAGAATAGAATAGAATAGAATATTTTTATTTATAGACCGCCCTTCTCCCGAAGGACTCAGGGCGGTGTACAGCCAGGAATAAAATACAGAAAGAAAACAACAATACAAAACTAAAAACAACCCTTAAAAAACCTATTTGATATGGCTACTTATAGATAAAATATTACCCTCTAAAATTTACAAAAAATTTAAAACCCATAAAATCAATTTGATAATTTAAAATTTAAGCGAGTCCAGCAAGACGAAATAAATAGGTTTTGAGTTCGCGGCGGAAGGTCCTAAGGTCAGGTATTTGTCGGAGTCCAGGGGGAAGCTCGTTCCATAGGGTAGGAGCCCCCACAGAGAAGGCCCTCCCCCTGGGGGCCGCCAGCCGACATTGCTTGGCTGATGGCACCCTGAGGAGCCCCTCTCTGTGAGAGCGCACCGGTCGTTGGGAGATAGACGTTGGCAGTAGACGGTCCCGTAGGTATCCCGGTCCTAAGCCATGGAGCGCTTTAAAGGTAGTAACTAACACCTTGAAGCGCACCCGGAAGACAACAGGCAGCCAGTGCAGTCTGCGCAGGATAGGTGTTACATGGGAGATCCGAACTGCTTCCCAACTGCTATGTTGGAAGCCACCATATTCTTAACCATCTTTGAACATTCACATACGTGTCTCCTGCAGATGTTGGCTAACTATCTTCACTGAACTCATAGACAGTCCTTTGGCCAGCCTGTACTTGAGATTTCATTGGAGAAGAAGAACAAACTATTGATGAAAGTAAAGTATAAGAGAGCTTCTTCCAACTGGTACTTTCCAGATGTGTTGGATTGCAAGCTGTCCAGATGTGGAGAGGAACCAGATCTCTTAAGATCTTTGCAGCATCAGACATGAGGAAGGGAGAGAAAACTATGAGTCAGATTGGGTTAAAGATCTTTGGAATGTAGTTATTTTCTAGAGATTGGATGCCTGAGTAATGGTTGGCTGCTTCTAAGCAAGGATTTCCTTCTGTTATGTTCTGTTTGTGCATATGTAAACCCAGCAGTACAGAGTGAATTCACTCTCCTCCATGGGAAACAGACTCCTGATTCCTGGGATTTTCGCTGCTGGATGAAATGCACCATTGTGGCTTCCAGACTGTGCCTAGGCTAGATTCCAGGAGGGATATTTACAAGTTTCTCCCTATCTGAATTCCTGCCTGCAACGCCAGAGTTCTGGTTTAAGCTGGCCTTGCTTCTCGCGGGAAACGAACACATTAAGAATTTGCCATGCTTGTCTGCTGAATCCAGAAATTCTCTGGAACAATGTACTTTGCTGCATAATTCAGATCAGTTTCTGACTTTTCTTCTTCTTCTCTTCACCATACAAATAACACACCCTCAAAGGTACAGTGAAGCTACAATCCTAGGCAATTGCATTACAAGGCAGGACAAAAATAGGACCCGACCTAAGTAAGTGAAAGTGATGGATCTACAAAGGGTGAAAGACTTCTAGTCAGAAGAACAGAATAATAACAGATTTGGAAGGGGCATTGAAGTCCAATCCCCTACTCAAACAGGAAACCCTGTACCATTTGCAGACCCCTCGCATCCTGGACATAAACTGCTTCAGCTCCTACCCTCAAAACGATACTATAGAGCACTGCACACCAGAACAACTAGACACAAGAACCATTTTTCCCTGAAGGCCATCACTCTGCTAAACAAATAATTCCCTCAACACAGTCAATCTATTCACTAAGTCTGCACTACTATTAATCTCCTCATCGTTCCTATCATCCATCTCTTCCCACTTGTGACTGCATGACTGTAACTTTATTACTTGTATCCTTATGATTTATATTGTTTCCTAGTATGATTTGATTGCTTGTTTGTACCCCATGACTATCATTAACCTTATGATTCTTGACGAATGAATCTTGTCTTTTTATGTACACCGAGAGCATATTCACCAAAGACAAATTCCTTGTGTGTCTAATCACACTTGGCCAATAAAGAATTCTATTCTATTCTAGACAAATGGTTATCCAACATCATCTTAAAAATTTCCAGTGTTGGAGCATTCACAACTTGTGAAGGCAAGTTCTTCCACTGATTAATTGTTCAAACTGTCAGGAAATTTCTCCTTAGGTCTAGATTGGTTCTATCCTTGATCAATTTCCATCCATTGGTTCTTGTCCTACCCTCAGGTACCTTGGAGAATCAGTTTTATCCCCTCTTCTTTGTGGCAGCCCCTTAGATATTGGAAGACTGCTATCACGCCACTCGTAGTCCTCCTTTTCATTAAGCTAGACATACCCAATTACTGCAACCGTACTTTGTATGTTTTATCCTCCAGTCCCCTCATCATCTTTGTTGCTCTTCTCGGAACTCTTAGCTCAATCCTCGGAGTTTCCAATTAAAGGAGGGAAATGGCAAAAGATGGAAATGACATCATCACTAAGCCAAGGAGGAAATCAGACAGACAGTGGCATATTGCAGGGGTCAACAACCCCCAGGCTGCATGGGTAGCTGGCTGGAACATGAGCGCACACACGCACAGCTGAACTTGCATTAGCAACAGGCCAGTGGGCACTTGCATGTATGTGTGCTGGCCTGCTGCTCGCACCGCTCAGCTCCCCCTCTCTGCCCCCAGCAGCGAGGCCACCAAGCCGCAAAGGTTAGGAACCATTAGCATATTGGATGCATAAATTAATGAGGCCGAAACAGTTTCTATACTATGTGTTTGTTATGCAAAAGGACTTTTCAGGGCAGCCAATCCATAGTCTCGATTGACCTCGGTTAATGCTACACATAAGTTTTGGCATTTAGTGGTCTTTGGGGATGGGTCTTATTTTAATTCAAATTTTAGAATGACCCCTCAGTTTGGGACACCATCTGTGACTCATTCTATCAAGGGTGATTCCAACCCTTTGTCCCCAAAAAGATCCTGTGAAGGTCAGTCTGGCTTTACAAAAGCAGAAGCGGTGAGGAGGGTGGTGTGGTGAGGAAGGGACATTATGCACATTGCGACATCATTGTGCAACCAACATGACAATGAACACCACCATTCATGTCATTTGCAAGTGTTGGGCGCAAGACACCAAGGACAACATGATGAATTCCTCAGAGCAATTTCTTTATTGCTGTTCGCCTATAGACAGGAGTCTTGCCAGACTAAAGTACACTCTACATAATTACCAGCTATATCCTGTGAAGGTTTGGGGAGGATCCTGAGCTGCTTTCTGCATATCAAGGACTCAAATATAGGATCAGCCCTCTACCCATCTAGCAACAGAAACTCACCACATGGTACCTGGGAAGATTACATCACCCAGCAAACCTACAAAGTTAGCTAAAAAAAACCTCGCCCCCTTGGAGTCTGACCGCCAATGGGATACATTTCTTGTACAGGAACAGGAAACTCTAAGTGAGGCCCAACAGAGGGCATAAATCCGAGGCACTCCCAGCATCTCTTCCCTTTTCTGCTCAGGAACTCAAGCCATGTGATCCTGTCCATCATTAAACCATCTTTCCAAGCAGTCTCCATGTTTCCAGTGTCTTTTTCCCCACTTGGAACTGAACCCAGAAGGGTATTTCTTTCAACAGAAGGAAGGAAGGAAGGAAGGAAGGAAGGAAGGAAGGAAGGAAGGAAGGAAAGCAAGCTTGCATGATTCCATAGAGAGAATGTTGGCTGCATACCAAGAAGGATTAGGAATTAGTAATCTTAAAAAGCAGATGAGAATTTCTTGAAGTTCTTGGTGATCAAGGGTTTTCTTTTCTATCCCTTCCCTTGTAGCTTCGGTGACATTTAATTTGAGATATCTGCTTAGCTAACTTTTTCTTTCTGTGAGCAATTTGGAGTACATGTCTAGGCTTTATAAGTCAGCCACTCTGCATGTTGCTCTTAAAAAAACCGCCTTCATTGTGAGAGCTCCCGCTGAGTGATGAGACTTTTGCCCTGGGGGTCTCTGCGCTGCCCCACTGAGTATAAACCTCTCTTCCTCTTCTCAAAATATAAATCTATCTCACTGCTACAATGGGGTGCCTCGCGTCTCAGATCCTTCAAAAGACAGGGCGAGGTTTTAAAAAAACTGGAACCAGTTTTTCCTTTCTCAGCTAGCTGAAATTCCCACCAGGAGGTTTGACAGGCGTAATCCCAAAAACCTGCTTTTTAGTTTGCCAGAGAGAGTGGCTGGCTGCCTTTCCACTCATCCTTATACAGTAAAGCCACAGCTAATCACACACGTGCAATGCTGTCATAGCAGAACAGCTTGCTTATAGGTGTTTGGCTCATTTCTGCATTGGTGGTAGTGGTGGTGGAGGAGGAGGAGATGGAGGAGACGGAGATGATGGAGGAGGAGATGATGGAGAAGGAGGAGGAAGAGGAGGTGAAGGAGGAGAAGGAGGAAGAGATGATGGAGAAGGAGAAGGAAAAGGAGAAGAAAGAGATGATGGAGAAGAAGATGGAGGAGAAGGAGGAGGAAAGGAGATGATGGAGATGAAGATGGAGGAGGAGGAGAAGAAGAAGAAATAAATAAAATAAAAATAAATAAAATAAAAAAGAAGAAGAAAAAGAAGGAGGAGGAAGAGATGACGGAGAAGGAGAAGGAAGAGATGATGGAGAAGAAGATGGAGGAGAAGGAGGAGGAAAGGAGATGATGGAGATGGAGATGGAGATGGAGGAAGAGGAGGAGAAGAAATATATAAAATAAAAATAAATAAAATAAAAAAGAAGAGGAAGAGGAAGAAAAAGAAGGAGGAGGAAGAGATGATGGAGAAGGAGGAGGAGAAGAAAGAGATGATGGAGGAGAAGATGGAGGAGAAGGAGGAGGAAAGGAGATGATGGAGATGGAGATGGAGGAGGAGGAAGAAGAAGAAATAAATAAAATAAAAATAAATAAAATAAAAAAGAAGAAGAAAAAGAAGGAGGAGGAAGAGATGACGGAGAAGGAGAAGGAAGAGATGATGGAGAAGAAGATGGAGGAGAAGGAGGAGGAAAGGAGATGATGGAGATGGAGATGGAGATGGAGGAAGAGGAGGAGAAGAAATATAAAATAAAAATAAATAAAATAAAAAAGAAGAGGAAGAGGAAGAAAAAGAAGGAGGAGGAAGAGATGATGGAGAAGGAGGAGGAGAAGAAAGAGATGATGGAGGAGAAGATGGAGGAGAAGGAGGAGGAAAGGAGATGATGGAGATGGAGATGGAGGAGGAGGAGAAGAAGAAGAAATAAATAAAATAAAAATAAAATAAAGGAAGAGGAAGAGGAAGAAAAAGAAGAAGAGGAGGAGGCAGAAGAAGAAGAAGAAATATTAGCCTTTGAGAGAAATGCTACTATTAATGATAATAACTTGCTGGTTTCCACTGAAGAACCGTCCCAAAGTGTGCGGGTGGGTGGGTGGCGGAAAGAAACTCATTAAAACAATTGAAAGTGATTTACAATTCAAAGCAATTTGAGAGTTTTAAAGAGCCATTTGCAGTTTTAAACAAAGAGAACTCTCTAAAACGCCAGATGTTTCCACCATAAACCATCTTCAAACTTCATGACCCACGGCACTGACAAGGAAGAGGAGCAAAAGACCAAGAAGCACGGATTTAAATCAAGAAACGAAGTGAGGCCAAAGCTGGAAACTTAACAAAGGCAGATGCCAAACCCCATATGAATAAGAAGTAGACCTCACAGCTGGGTGCCTTGGTGGAAATTACACCGTAATTGTGAAAAATAGAGACTCTGCTATTACAGTGACTCTACTTTGCCAGGGATGATGATAAAAAAGAGAGAAGCCAGGAGAACAATGGTTCTTATGAACTTTCGCCTTACCATTGTAGAAAGTTAGCATCCACTTCTCTCCTGGAAGAATGGAATATTTTAGGAAATATTAAAAAGGCAGAATATTATATTTCCCCGGATGAGAAATTGAAAAACATGCTCTTGGAGACCGAAACTCCCTGCCCCCAGCAGATATTTTGGTGCCAGCCTATCTACAAAATAAAAGATCTTCAGCTCCAGGATGATGGGATTATCCTTCGGGGCAAAGCCATTCAGCCACAATAGGGCCTCTGGTGGCTCAACAGATTAATGCAGTCTGTTATTAACAGCAGCTTGCTTGCAATTACTGCAGGTTCAAGTCCCACCAGACTCAGCCTTCCATCCTTTATAAGGTAGGTAAAATGAGGACCCAGATTGTTGGGGGCAATAAGTTGACTTTGTATATAATATACATAGTGTAAGCCACCCTGAGTCTTCAGAAAAGGACGGGCTATAAATGCAAATAAAAAAAAAAAGAATTACTCTTCATTGCATTACCCAGCAAGATTCAACCAAGCCTGGGACACAGACAGCCTACAAAGTTAGCTATGACTCCCTGGGAGTCTGACAACAACCAATAGGATACATTTCTTGCACAGGAACAGGAAGTTCAAGGGCAAGGCCCAAGAGAGGGTACAAATACCCCTCTCTTTCTCTCTCTCCTCCATGTGGTCAGCTACCCAGAATCACGCATGCTTGGTGGTTCTGCTTCACCATTAAAACATCTTTCCAATCAGCCTCCATGTGCATTTAATAATAACAATAACAACAACAGAGTTGGAAGGGACCTTGGAGGCCTTCAGTCCAACCCCCTACCCAGGCAGGAAACCCTACACCATCTCAGACAGATGGTTATCCAACATTTTCTTAAAAATTTCCAGTGTTGGAGCATTCACAACTTCTGTAGGCAAGTCATTTCATTTATTAATTGTTCTAACTGTCAGGAAATTTCTCCTCAGTTCTAAGTTGCTTCTCTCCTTGATTAGTTTCCACCCATTGCTTCTTGTTCTACCCTCAGGTGCTTTGGAGAATAGTTTGACTACCTCTTCTTTGTGGCAACCCCTGAGATATTGGAACCCTGCTATCATGTCTCCCCTAGTCCTTCTTTTCATTAAACTAGACATACCTAGTTCCTGCAACCGTTCTTCATATGTTTTAGCCTCCAGTCCCCTAATTATCTTTGTTGCTCTTCTCTGCACTCTTTCTAGAGTCTCAGCATCTTTTTTACATCGCGGCGACCAAAACTGAATGCAGTATTCCAAGTGTGGCCTTACCAAGGCATTATAAAGTGGTATTAACACTTCACGTGATCTTGATGCTATCCCTCTGTTTATGCAGCCCAGAACTGTGTTGGCTTTTTTAGCAGCTGCTGCACACGGCTCGCTCATATCTAAATGGTTGCCCACTAGTGTCTTTCTCCCCACTTGGAACTGAACCCAGATGGACATTTCTTCCAACACCATTGTTGGAAGCCACTGACACTCTCTCCAATCCTTTGGATGGAAGGGTCATCCACAGGACCTCCTAACAGACACACTAGGTTCTATCCATCTAGCTTTCACTTTTTCACTGTCCTGATTGCTTCATTTTTCTCTTCTCCTTTGGTGCCTGGAAGGCAAAGCTTTTACAGTAGCTTTCAGAGAGGAATTGAGATGGAAGACAAAGCTTTCCATCAGCAAGGTTTTATCACCTTGATATCACAGCCGGTCATATTTCTCATCTGGTTTAGAACCAAAGTAATATATATATATATATATTGGATCCTGCCTGACCCAGATTGGATCCTGCCATATATATATATATGGCAGGATCCAATCATATATATATATATATATGAGCTTTCGAACTCATGGACACCACATTATAAAAAAGAGGTTGAGACTCTAGAAAGAGTGCAGAGAAGAGCAACCAGGGTGATTAGGGGACTGGAGGCTAAAACATATGAAGAACAGTTACAGGAACTGGGCATGGCTAGTCTAGTGAAGAGAAGGACCAGGGGAGACAGGATAGCAGTGTTGCAATATTTGAAGGGCTGCCACAGAGAGGGTGGGAGGGTCAAGCTATTTTCTAAAGCATCTGAAGGCCAGACACAGAATAATGGATGGAAACTGATCAAGAAGAGATTCAACCTGGAAACCAGGAGAAATTTTCTGAAAGTTGTGGGAGCTTCATCACTGGAGACTTTCAAGAGGAGATTGGACTGCTAGCTGTCAGAAATGGTGTAAGGTCTCCTGCTTGGGCGGCGGGGGGAGGGTTGGACTAGATGACCTTCAAGGCCTGAGTACTGGACAAGCTGGTAGTAAATCAACACTCCTGTTATTTGATGAGGGGGGCTGTTTCCCAGGCTTCAACCATTTCCCTGGTTGTTTTTGTGCCTGCTCGTCCAACAATCTTAGTAGCTGCAAAATTGAATGTATGTTGGATCCTGCAGCATTATCCTGGGATACGTATTCACTTTCATTCATGAAAAATTATATATCTGGTGACTTAGAAGATAGCCTCAAAATCCAGATGGATCTTGATCGCCTTGAACACTGGGCCCTATCCTAACAAAATGAAATTCAATGTACAGAAAAGTAATAGGCAAGAAAAACCAAATGTACAGGTACAGATTAGGTGAACCTTGGTTCAAGAGCAGTAATTGCGAGAGGGATCTTTGAGCCCTAGTGGACAATCACTTAAATATGAGCCAGCAGAGTGTGGCAGCAGCCCCCCCCCCAAAAAAGCCAATGCAGTCCCAGGTTGCATTAACAGAGGCATAGAATCAAAATCATGTAAAGTACTAGTACCACTTTATAAAGCCTTGGGAAGACCACACTTGGAATACTGCATCCCGTTTTGGTCACTATATTATAAAAAAGATGTTAAGACTCTAGAACAGCGGTTCTCAACCTGTGGGTCGGGACCCCTTTGGGGGTCGAATGACGATTTGCCAGGGGTCGCCTAAGACCATCGGAAATATGGGAAGTATACTTGCGAGTTGAAGAATCGCGCTCCAATGGTTGACTCCACAAGCCAGCTGCAGGCTCTTCAAATCGCTAGCCAAATTCGGCTTCAGGCGTGATCAATTAAAAAAGAGAGAAATCTTTGCTCTGATGTCTCCCTCTCAAGCCAGCTGCAATCACTCCCAATCGCTAGCCTAATCTGGCTTCAGGCACAATAAACTTAATAGGGGAGGAGGCTCCGCTTTAATGCCTCCGTCCTCAAGGCAATCGCAAGCAGTTCAGATCCCTAGCCAATACGGCTTCAGGCGCGATAAATTAAAAATGAAAATAATTTTACAGTTGGGGGTCGCCACATTGTGGGGAATTGTATTAAAGGGGCCGCAGCACTATAAAGGTTGAGAACCACTGCTCTAGAAAGAGTGCAGAGAAGAGCAACAAAGATGATTAGGGAACTGAAGGCTAAAACATAGGAAGAAGAGTTGCAGGAAGTGGGTATGTCTAGTTTGATGAAAAGAAGGACTAGGGCAACGATAGCGAACCTTTTTGGCACTGAGTGCCCAAACCAGAACTCTGGAACCTCAGAAACTCGAAGACCACCTGATCTTCGGGTTTCTAGCATGCGCATTTCTGCTGGCCAGCTGGTCTTAGTGTGCACCAAAGTGCCGGAAACCCAAAGACCAGGTAGCTGGCGCACACATGCACACTAGCCACCTGGTCTTCAGGTTTCTGGCATGTGCAAAGATCAGCTGACTGGTGCGTATGCGTGCACCAGAAAGCAGAAGAGCAGCTGGCAAACGTGCGAGTGCCCACAGAGAGGGCTTTGCGTGCCACCACTGGCAAGCATGCGATAGGTTCACCATGACGGGACTAGGGTAACATGATAACACTGTTTTATTTATTTATTTATTTATTTAATAATAATAATAATAATAATAATAATTATTATTATTATTATTATTATTATTATTATTATTATTATTATTATTATTATTATTATTATTATTATTATTTCTATACCGCCCTTCTCCCGAAGGACTCAGGGCGGTTTACAGCCAGGTCAAAACAACGATCAATAAATACAATATAAATAAAACCAATGTTAAAAAGCTTATTCAATTTGGCCCATCATTTAAAATACATTACATCATAAAAACCCCATTAAAAACCCCATTAAAATTACTAATAAAACTAATTTTATGCCAGTCCTGCGCAGAAGAATAAATACATCTTCAGCTCGTGGCGGAAGGTCCGGAGGTCGGGAAGTTGTCGAAGTCCTGGGGGAAGCTCGTTCCAGAGAGTAGGAGCCCCCACAGAGAAGGCTCTCCCCCTGGGGGTCACCAGCCGACACTGTTTGGCTGACGGCACCCTGAGGAGACCCTCTCTATGGGAGCGCACCGGTCAGTGGGAGGCAAGCGGTAGCAGTAGGCGGTCCCATAAATAACCTGGTCCTAAGCCATGGAGCGCTTTGAAGGTGGTAACCAACACCTTGAAGTGCACCCGGAAGACCTCAGGCAGCCAGTGCAGCTTGCGCAGGAGAGGTGTTATATGGGAGCCAAAAGTGGCTCCCTCTATCACCCACGCAGCCACATTCTGGACTAACTGGAGCCTCTGTGTGATCTTCAAGGGAAGCCCCATGTAGACAGCATTACAGTATCCAGGCGAGAAGTGACGAGGGCATGAGTGACTGTGCATAGGGAGTCCCGATCTAGAAAGGGGCTCAACTAGCAGACCAGGCGGACCTGGTAAAAAGCTCTCCTGGTAAATAAGCTCTCTTATTTATTTATTTATTTATTTATTTTATTTTATTTTATTTTATTTTATTTTATTTTATTTTATTTTATTTGTCATAACAGTATATATAAGCATAAGCATGAAATAACTATACAATATATAAGCATATATATATAAGTATGAGTATGTAATAACTATATGAATTGGATATAATGAAAGGAAACAATAGGACAGGAACGGTAGGCACTTTTGTGCTCTTATGCACGCCCCTCACAGACCTCTTAAGAAAGGGGTGAGGTCAATAATAGACAGTTTTTGGTTGAAGCTTTGGGGATTTTGAGTAGAGACTATAAAGTCAGTAGTGAGTTCCAAGCGTTAACAACTCTGTTGCTGAAGTCATATTTTCTGCAATCAAGATTGGAGCGGTTAACATTAAGCTTAAATCTATTGTGTGCTTATGTATTGTTGCAACTGAAGCTGAAGTAGTCTTCGCCAGGAAGGACATTGTAGCAGATGATTCTATGAGTTAAACTCAGGTCATGTCGAAGGCAGCGTAGTTCTAAATTTTCTAATCCCAGGATTTCAAGTCTGGTGGCATAAGGTATTTTGTTGTAAACAGAGGAGTGGAGAACTCTTCTTCTTGTAAAATATTTCTGGACACGCTCAATTGTATTCATGTCCGAAATGAGGTGTGAGTTCCAGACAGGCGAGCTGTATTCGAGAATGTTCCTATATTTGAGGGTTTGCCACAAAGAAGAGAGGGTCAAGCTATTTTCCAAAGTACCAGAAGACAAGACAATAAACAATGGATGGAAGCTAACCAAGGAGAGAAGCAACCTACAAGGAGAACTTTCCTAATGGTGAGAACAATTAACCAGTGGAACGGCTTGCTTGCAGGAGTTGTGGGTGCTCCGCCACTGGAGGTTTTAAAGAGATTGGACAGTCATTTGTCTAAAATTGTATAGGGTTTTCTGTTTGAGCAGGATGTTGGACCTCTAATCCAACTCTATTATTCTGTTAAACTTCATCTTTTTCTTTTTTTAATAGCACTTCATGTTGTCCAGCAGAGAGTCAGATGAGAATGTAGAGCTCTGTTAAAGGAGTTGAGGAAAGGTTCAGAAATTTGACAATTCCTTCTGCGGAATTAGCTTCCTTCGAAGACACGGTTGAATATGTTGAAATGTAAGAAGTTTTTGGTGGTGAAAATAAGCTTCTATTTTTGTCTTATTTTGAGTTGGGTTATTTAGGCAGGTCTTCTGGGGCCAGGCAAGGAGGACAGCTGTGGCTAGATAAGGCATAAGCTGCTGTGACAGGGCAATATCATGAAAGCCAGATCTATCAGCCCGTGAGTGATATTATGGTCTGTTATTTCACTCAGTGGTGAAGCAACAACAAACTTGAACTGAGTGGCTGCGAAGGAAACAGATGTTTCCAATATCATCAGGGTAACACAATATGACAGTTGCGGGGGTGGAAAATATGAAGAAGGACGTGTCACCTTCTCAAGCACTGCAAAGAGAATAGAAACTGGAGAAATGATGCCTTTGAAAGGTCCAACAAGGCAGATAGATGGTTGTGGAGATGGTGCCTACAAAGAGATGGGTAATATGTGATGGACTTCAGGAAAGGGGCAGTTTTCAAGAAAGGGAGAAGCATTTTCCAAGGGTGTGTGTGTGTGTGAGAGAGAGTGACCTTATCTCAAGTTATTGTGTTCTCTTTCCTGATGATGTCAAACTATTTAACACCACCAACAATACTACTACCCTTCAAAAAGACCTTGACTTTGTATCCGATTGGTCTAAAACTTGGCAACTCCAAATCTCAACCAGCAAATGATCAGTCTTACATATTGGAAAACAGAACCCAAACACTATGTACAAACTTGATGGACATTACCTTATAGATGACCCCCACCTTGTTAAAGACCTTGGAGTTTTCATATCAAATGATCTAAGTGCCAAAGCCCACTGCAACTACATAGCAAAAAAGGCTCTAAGAGTTATAAATCTAATTTTGCATAGCTCCTTTTCCAAAAACTCTACACTACTAACCAGAACATACAAAACATTTGCTAGACCTATTCTTGAATACAGCTCACCTGTCTGGAACCCACACCACATCTCTGACATTAATATAATTGAACGCATCCAGAAATATTTTACAAGAAGAGTTCTCCGCTTATCTGAAAACAACAAAATACCTTCTACCGCCAGACTTGAAATCCTGGGATTAGAAAACTTAGAACTCTGCCGACTCCGACAAGATCTGTGTTTAACACATAGAATCATCTATTGCAATGTCCTTCCTGTTAAAGACTATTTCAGCTTCAGTTGCAATAATACCAGAGCAAACAATATATTTAAACTTAATGTTAACCGCTTCAATCTTGATTGCAGAAAATATGACTTTTGTAACAGAGTTGTTAACACTTGGAACACACTACCTGACTCTATGGTTTCTTCTCAAAATCCCAAAAGCTTTAACCAAAACCTGTCTACCATTGACCTCACCCCATTCCTAAAAGGGGCGTGCATAAGAGCACAAAAGTGCCTACCGTTCCTGTCCTATTGTTTCTTTTCATTATATCAGATTAATATAGTTATTGCATACTTTTGCTCATATATATGCTTATGTGATGTGTTGTTGTTTTATGTTGATGCTTGTGTATACTGTTGTGACAAGAAAAAAAGAGAGAGAGAGTTAGGATAGCCTCTCCCTAGGATCTCCAAGAGTATATTTGCAGGAGTGGGATTCAGCTGGTTCGGACCAGTTGGTGTGAACTGTTAGCTCCAACAATCAGCTGAGAGTGAACCAGTTCGCTCCAGTGATCAGCGGGACCTGCCCATCTGCCCGCCCCTGCGCTATACAGACCTATATTTCCTTAGTTTGAAGCCCAGCTGATAGGCATGGTAGAGCGGATTGCTGTGCCTCAGCTGTTTTACTCACCAGGGCTGCAGTAGAAGGTAAGTTTTAGAGCTGTTTTCAAACATATTGCATGCGCGCAGAGCATGTGCTCAGCGAACCAGTTGTTACACCGGTTGAATCCCACCACTGTATATTTGTTAGGGCAGAGGTAGTTGTTCTGTCCTGCTCACACACACACGCACAAACACACACACATACACACTGATGTAAGGAGTCTTTATTAAGGCTTCTGACACTGAATTAGTATTTCCAAGCAACTTCTTGTGCCAGCAACCCTAATGAGTTCCATAGGCTACTCAAATGAAGCCAACACAAGTCCTCAAGGCCAAGGCGAGTCCAGTCCACTAGTCAAAAGCAAGTTTCCAAGGCAAAGGCAAGTTTCAGGTCAAAGGCAAGTCTCACAAGACAAAGGCAAGGGCAAGTCCAGAGGCAAAGTAAGGCAAGACAAGGCAAAGGCAAATCCGCAGGGCAAAGGCAAGGCCACAAGGCAAGGCAGGGCAAGGCCATAGCTGAAAGACATGATTCAAAGTTCAAGGCAAGAACACACTGCAAGGAAATGGACATGTTGTTCCCAGCATTGTCTCCATCTGTCAGCTGTGCTAAATAGACAGCTTCTGGTGCAGCCCATCAAGAGGCTGCCTCCTCATGGGTAATCTGACTGACCTTCACTGCTCCAGCTTTTTGTCTGTCCTAGGTATTCTTGGATCAGGTGCAGAAGGCAGTTCCCCTTCCTCATCGCTGACCGGCTGCAGCTGTATGCTTTCCCCACCTGAAGCCTCAGGGCTGTCCTGCTGCAGCTGTGCTTGAGCCAAATCCCTCTCAGATGGCTGCTTGGAGCCATCAACCAACTCCCCTCTTGATGTGCCTGGAACTGGTTCATCCTCCTCTTGAACTGACATCCAGAGAGCTACAGTATGTGGGGAAGTGTGTGGGGAAGTCATCATGCTAGTAAAAGTTTAGTTTGGCAAGACTAATGTCAAGCCCAGCCCAAGAAAAACACAGAACAATCCAGCTGAAATTTGGTTCTTGCTTAAACCCTGTAGACAGAATCTTGCCAGACTAAACCCTTTATTACTTTCACCCTGGGAGATTCTAGGGAGTAGCTAAGTTAAAGGTAAATATGTGCTAGTCATTCCCGACTCTGGGGTCAATGCTCATCTCTGTTTCAAAGCTGAAGAGCCAGCCCTGTTTGAAGACATCTCCATGGTCATGTGGCCGGCATGACTCAATGCCAAAGGCACACAAAACGCTGTTACCTTCCCACCAAAGGTGGTTCCTATTTTTCTACTTGCATTTTTTATGTGCTTTCGAACTGCTAGGTTGGCAGAAGCTGGGACAAGTAACGGGAGCTCACCCCGTTATGCAGCACTAGGGACCTTTTGATCGACAAGCTCAACATCTTAGCCACTGAGCCACCACGTCCTAGGGAGTAACTATTCTAACACTTTTAGCCTTTTGATACTGTCCATGGTTTTTTTTTGGCTAGAATACTTGAGTGGGTGGCCACTAAATTTGGGCAGACTCCAGGAGATTGGGGAGAATGGGTGGGTGGGTGGTGAATTATGGTCCATGGGTAGTGAAGAGTAAGACAAGGTTTAGTAACTCAAGAACAACACCACCATAACTCTCTTCCTCTGTCTCCTATCTAGCTCTGAGCTGAGCTGCCTCTTCTCTCCCCATCCTACAATGTGCTCCCTCCTTCCTGGGAAATTGCTGCTTCACTGCAGTCCCAAAGGTACTTTTTAAAAGAGGCATCTGGTTTTTCTGGTTTTCCTTTGAAGATGTTTCACTTCTCATGGGAGAAGTTTCTTCTTCAGAGCTGAAGAAGCTTCTTGGATGAGAAGTGAAATGTCTTCAAAGGAAAACCAGAAAGTCCAGTTGCCTCTTGAAAAAGGACCTTTGGGACAATCATGACCTGGATGACTGAGAATCTCTACAGACTTTTAGCTGTACAATTTGGGATGAACATCAGTCAAATGGCGTGGGAGCAGGAATGGGTTTCCAGAGGAAAAAATGCAGACTACAAGAACCATTTGCACTATTCAGGTGACCTTGAGGACAACATATAAACCTCCAAGTGGCCTCAATGACCCTCCAAAAGGATGCAGATGACCAGCTGTCTGCAAGGAATATAAATCCTTCCATTCCCTACCACCCAATCAGAGCTGAAGAAGCTTCTTGGGTGAGAAACGAAACATCTTCAAAGGAAAATCAGAAAAAAAAAAAGCACCTTTGGGACAACCATGACCTGGATGACCGAGAATCTCCACTGACCTTCAGTGCAGTCCATCCCTCCATCTTCTCCCCTCTGTAGGCGCCATCCCTCACAGTGATCCAGGCTATTCTGCAAAAACCAACATGATGTAGGAGATGAGCGGACTGAGCCTGAGGGGAGGGTCAAATGTTTCATCAGTCTGGAGTCTTTATACCTGCATAAGAGACCTAAATCCAGCCCCCCACACCTTGAAGTCGGTTGACTTCAATTTGCCTTGACCATCAATAGAAGAGATTCTTGTGTACAGGTGGCACAGAAGAAACTCATCGTTCTTTTGAACTCTATCCTGGCTCCTGATTTTTTTTGCACTTGGCACAAACCATCTAAAAGAAGCAAGGAAGATATTTCAAAAGAAGTAACCTGATTTTTTTAGTAGTGGGCAAGCTGGCCTAGTTTAAACCCCGAAGGTGTTTGGGAAATCAATGCAGTTTAAGTCAGCCAACCGAGTCAATTCATAAAAATCTCTCCCAGGAGAGTGGATGAAACCCCCCCTCCCAAAAATTACGGTAAAGACCCTTCCCATGAGGCCACACACCCCAATCCTACATAATCATTATCTGTTCTTCTGGGCTCCCCATCGTGGTTTCACCTGGGTTTAGGAATAACTTAGTTTACATTTGACAATAAAGGCAAACAACTTAAAAAAATGATAGATAATAAAGCAGCACATCAACTGGAATTTATCAGACAGCCAAACCATTGGAATCCTTCCAGAATTAAGACAGTCACCCAGTTTTCTGTCTGCTGCTAAAGAAAGGTGTCACTTTCAGCCACTCAACAGATGTGTTTGCAGATTGCCCGCAGCTTTTCTTTCTATCGTTTTCTCTGGCTTGCTTTGTTTTTAAATCTGGGAGGGAGGACTGACGGGGGGGGGGGGGACGGGACTATGACAGGACCCTATCCTTCACCAAGACTGTAGGATCTTACTGTAACGCTCTCTACATGGGGCTCCCCTTGAAGTGCACCCGGAGACTCCAACTAGTCCAGAATGCGGCTGCGTGGGTAATAGAGGGAGTAACTCAAGGCTCCCATGTAACACCTTTCCTGCGCAAGTTGCACTGGCTTCCGGTGGTCTACTGGGTGCAATTCAAGGTGTTGGTCACTACCTTTAAAGCGCTCCATGGCATAGGACCGGTTATTTACGGGACCGCCTGCTGCTACCAATAGCCTCCCACCGACCCGTGCGCTACCAAACAATGTCGACTGGCGACCCCCAGGGGGAGGGCCTTCTTTGTGGGGGCTCCTGCCCTCTGGAACAAGCTGCCTCCGGGGATACATCAACTCCCTGACCTCTGGACCTTCCGACGCGAGCTAAAGACCTTTTTGTTCCATCGCGCTGGCCTGGCTTGATGTAGTTTTAATGTGGGTTTTATTATAGTTTTAGTTTGTTTTGGCCTAATTGAATTAGCTTTTTAAAATTGTTTTTAAATTTTTGTGAAATCTGTTTTTATTTGGCTGTAAACCGCCCTGAGTCCTTTGGGAGAAGGGCGGTATATAAAAAATTAAATTAAATTAAATTAAATTAAATTAAATTAAATTAAATTAAATTAAATTAAATTAAATTAAATTAAATTAAATTAAATTAAATTAAATTAAATTAAATTAAATTAAATTAAATTAAATTAAATAAATAAATAAGACAGCTTATCATCCAGTTGCAATAATTCCACATTCAGCCATTTCCACGCCCTGTAGGAAGTTAGCACCCCTACTATTAGGAAAATGAGATATTTTAGGAAATATTAAAAGGGCAGAATATTTCCCCTAAAAGGGAGGCAGAAACTCAGACACCCACCCCCCACCCTGGCCACCTTTGTCAATGGGCCATTAAGACCTGGGGCAGTCTATTCTACACAACAAAAATCTACCCCCTGCATGCAGAGCCATAGTAGGAATTGCCTAAAGCCCTTTCATTACATCATCACCCAGCAAGAGTCAACTAAGCCTGGGACTCAACCTACAAAGTTACCCCTGCATGGCCCCATGGGAGTCTTACAACCAATCCAGTGGTGGGATTCAGCCGGTTCTCTCCGGATTGGGAAAACCGGTAGTGGCAACTGCGGAAGGCTCCGCCCACCCGCCTCGATGTAATGCGCGAGCACTCTGCACGCACAGAAGGCCGTGTACATCCGCAGACATTTGCAAAACGGTAGGGAAGGTAAGTGAATCCCACTTCTGAACCAATCAGAATGCAAGCTTAAATTCAATGCCGAACAGAGGGTATAAATACCTCTCTCTCTCTCTCTCTCAATCATGTGCTTCTTTTTGCCCAGAACTTCAAACCATGCGGTCCTGTCCACCATTAAAAAAACCATCTTTCCAATCAGCCACCATGTTTCCAATGCCTTTCTCCCCACTTGGAACTGAACCCAGAAGGATATTTCTTCCAACAGCCCTAATTCATTTCCCAGTAAATAACTTGATCACACCCAGGCAATATTGAAATTAGATGTTGGAGCCTTCAAAGTAACTATTTGTCTTAATGGTTTATCCCACCCTGTCCCTTTCAGGGTGATCCCAGAGACCTCATTCAGAAGGAAGATCGTAAATTCCTGACACTGTTGTGTGGAAGGGATGCAATTCAACCTGCAAAGTATTTACCTATCTTTCTGTATTACGATCAGAGGACACCGAACGACCGACTGCCTGCTCTGATAAATACCAATAAAGCTTTGCAACGATTTTCAAGGTGTACAAGAGCTCATAGCCGCATCTTTAAGGCCCTGTGAGATGAGAGATAACCAGGCTGAAGAGCTTAATGAGTTTGGGCGATTTATCCAAAAAGGAGACTCGCTTCATTGCGTTTTTGGATAAATCACGGTTCTGGCTTTTGCTTGCTTGCTTGCTACCAGCTTCCAATTAGGGAGGTGCAAATCAATAAAAATCCCTCTTGGATTAATTCTTGCATTACAGAGCACATCTGGAAAAAGCCCCCCCCCACCTAAATAATTAGAGAAGGGAAGTAATCTCTAGATAAAAAATAAATAAAATGAAATTGCATTCATAGCTTTTTCTTTTTTTCAAAATATGGAGGGAAGGAGTGACATGGTAGAGTTACCTTAAATCAGGGCTCTCCAACCTTGGCAACTTTAAGCCTGGAGGACTTCAACTCCCCAAATACCCCAGCCAGCAAAGCTAGAATTCTGGGAGTTGAAGTCCACCAGGCTTAAAGTTGCCAAGGTTGGGGACCCCTGCCTTAAATCATGCTATTGGGACGAATGTGTATAGAGCAGGGGTGGGTTCTAAATTTTTTTACTACCGGCTCTGTGGGTGTGGCTTATTTTGTGTGTGGGTGTGGCTTATTTTGCGGATGTGGCTTGATGGTCATGTGATAGTGGGCGTGACTTGATGGTCATGTGACTGGACAGGCATGGCCAACTCAATGTCACTCACGTCAAGGAGTCCCTCACCTGGCCCCTCCCCTCCCTGCCATTCCTTGTCACACCCAGCCTCAACGTATCTATAGTTCTGTAAAAATGTTCACCTTTTTTCAATTTTATTATCTACATACTATAGATGCACTTTCATGGACCGCTGAAAGGAGGAAATGGCTCACATGCTTCGCCCAAGAGTGTGATAGGCAACAGGCTTTTAAGGGGCTGCCAGAAAGAAGTCAGGGAGGGGGGCAATGTATTTTCCAAAACACCAGAAGGCAAAACAAGAAGCAATGGATGGAAACTGAACAAAGAGAGAAGTAACCTAAAACTAAGGAAAAACTTCCTGACAGTGTGAACCAATATAGGTGCAGAAATATTTCAGTCATAATTCCACATATAAAATACCTATCCGCGTAATACAACCTTGCATATTGTTCAAAACAGTCATTAGTAATATGGCTGATGTTTGACAGCAAGCCTCAAAGTCAAAGTTCACAAGAGTCCTTCTTTCTCTGTATGTATACAAAACATCACACACCAGGAATAGCATATTAGGATGGACTTATGCAGTGGTGGGTTTCAAAATTTTTTACTACTGGTTCTGTGAGTGTGGCTTGATTGGCATGGTGTGGCGGGCGTGACAGGGGAAGGATACTGCAAAATCCCCATTCCCTCCCCACCCCACTAACCTGTTCTGGGAAGGAATCAAACTCCTCCCTCTTCATTTCCCCAAATAAAATATTACTCCTAAGAAAAGGCTCCCAGAAAAGCAAGGAAAAATCAAGCTGCTAACAAGGAACCTGCCTGATTCCACATTCCTGCCAGCTGCATAAAGGAAACTTTGTAAGCAGAAAACAGCTACCGGTGCTTAGAGATAATAAAAAGTGGAAGCCGGAATTTCGGCTCCATTAACAAGCAGGCAGAGAAGTCATTTAAGACAGGATATTTCACAATGGAAATTGCTCAAACCTTTTTAGAAACACAAAGCCCATGTTGCACAAACCATAAAACTTCAAAGACATAGAACCATATAAGAATCCTTCATTTATCCAGTTTGTTGTTCAGCCAGAAGTGAACTGCTTCTGCAAGTCAAAACCTCCTTCCAGCAGCTGCGTCAATTTAAAGTGATGGAGACTTTTTTCCCCCTTCTTCTTATTTGCCAAGCAATCTCCTGGCTGAGACGTGAGTCCTGATTTTTTCATTTTAGCTGATCAGTTGGGAGGCTTCTTGGCTTCTCAATTTAAAGCGACAGTGTCTTGTTTTTTCCCCCTCTTCTTTGTCAAGTGGGGCCTGATTTTTTCCTTCTAGCCGATCAGCTGGGAGTCTGGAGGCAGCGAATAGATTGGGGGCAGGGCCAGGCAGAGTTCTCCAAACTATTCAATATTTTTACTACCAGTTCACAAGAATCGGGGAGAACCGGTAGCAACCCACCACTGGTATAGATCTCTCTCTCTCCCTCTCTCTCTCTCTCTCTCTCTCTCTGTTTCTCTCTCTCTCTCTCCCTCCCTCTCCCCCTCTCTCTGTGTTTCTGTCTGTCTGTCTGTCTGTCTGTCTCTCTCTCTCTTACATACACACACACACACACAGTGTTGAAATTCAAGATCCTCAAAAATGAAGAGAAAATGAAAAAATGAGATATGCAAAAATGATCACCACATCAGTTAACACTTAGTTGGATAACCTTTAGCATGAATTACGGCCTTACAGCGTCTTCCCATGGAGTGAACCAAGTCTTTTAGTTCTGCAGCTGTTATATGAAACCAAGATTGAAGGATTGCTTCTATTAACTGGGTTTTATAGCTGGGTCGCTTCTGACTAACAAGGTTCTTTAGTTGGCTCCATAGATTTTCCATTCGGTTAAGGTCTGGGCTATTCTCAGCAGTGGAATAGGATTATCTTGAAACTCAAAAAAAGGGGGGGGGGAAAAGTTAGTCACCAAACCTCAAAAATACACTTTTCCCAAAAGGTTTCCACAATTTTGGCCACTACTGTACAATCCATTACACCAGCAGAATAAAAGGATGGAACAGTTTCTCCATCAGGGTTAACTTCCAGCTGTGTGAACCTATTCTCATGATACTCAGCAATGGATCTGGATGAAAACTGAACTCTACACTCAGTTGGAAATGGCCTTGGTTGGAAACCCTGGACCAAAACTCTTCCCCCATTGCTTCTCCAGGTATGGATTCCATCACAAATGATGGTGTCACTTCATGCGTGAAGTTATTTCTCCATCCACCTTCTTCTCTGGATTGTTAAAAGATTCTTACATTCAGTATTCTGATCCAAGACCGCTAAGTCCCTGAGGAATTTCCTACTCATTTACATTCTACTTTATTTTTCACCAGGCACAGGGAATGTTAAGTGAAACTAACCACATTGTGTCTGTAACCACATTAATTAATGAACCATCTTTCACCTTATTGATGCAGTGAAGCATGGTTAACTTATTCCAATGCATGAAACAAAAATTTGCATAAAAGGTTAGCCACAAGAGGGCTTAATCATTGTACGGCCAACGGCTGATCTACAAAGTTTCAATCTTGACATCCTTTACCGGGTTTTGAGTCAACAAGGGACAAGGGACACAGTTGTACTTTTGTAGAGTAGCATGTTAGATATCATGTTGCTATCATCAGCCTGTATAACCAAAGATGTGATTTACATATCTGCTTGAAGATGTCATAAGGAGGCATAGAATCAAAGACACACGAATAGCGGTAGGTTTCAAATATTCTTACCACCGGTTCACGCTGTGCGTGCCTTCCGCCCATGTGTGTTGTAACCCAGGCCCAAGTAGGTAGTAATAAACTTGGTCCGTGGAAAAATAAACTTTATTCAAACAGCTGGGAATTACTTCATTCCCAGCGTCGCTCTAAAACAAATGCCTCCCAACACAAATTCCTCAGTTATCTCACAAACCTTAGTCCAATTAGGCAAACTGCCAAAGGCCCTTCCTGGCAAATGTCCAGAAGCCACAAAAACAAAGACATACATGAAGCAGAGGATACAGCTACAACGTTGTTTTCCAGCAAGCTGAAACACCAGTGCTGGTCTGTTTTAAGCCTTATGGGAGGGGCCAATCATCTCTTGGCCCTACTCCTGAGTTGTCCTCTCTGCTTGAGCTGCTCTTGCCTTTTGGCAGCTCTTCTCATGCGTGCATTAGGAACAGACTCCTCCTGTTCCTCTGCCTCACTACTATCAGTCATTGGAGGCTCTGGAGTCCGCACCTCACTTCCCGATGGCCCTGGCTTCACCTCGGCCTCATCGCTGTCCAACTCCGTTGCCAGCTCTGTAGGCTGCTGACAGACCACAACAATGTGCTTGGCCTTCTGTGCATGCGCTTTGCTTGCATGCAAGCCTTCCATGCATACACCCGGCCTCAAAAGCATGGCTAAATAGGACAACATTATGCTGGGACAGGTAGGCGGGATCATCCACAGCCACCGCCCCGGCTGAATACCACCTCTGCACATGAAGTATTAGTACTGCTTTATAAAACCTTAGTAAGGCCACACCTGGAATACTGCATCCAGTTTTGGTTTACCACATTACAAGAAAGATGTTCAGATTTTGGAAAAAGCGGAGAGAAGAGCAACTAAGATGATTAAAGGCTTGGAGACTAAAACATATGAAGAACAGTTGCAGGAATTGAGTCTGGCTAGTCTAGAGAAAAGAAGGACTAGGGGTGACATGATAGTAGTATTCTAGTATTTGAGGGTCTGCCAAAAAGAAGAGGAGGTCAACTTATTTTGTAAAGCACCAGAAGGCAAGATAAGAAACAATGGATGGAAACTAGTCAACCTAGAATTAAGGAGAAACTTCCTACCAGTGAGAACTAACTAGTGGAATAGCTTGCCTCCAGAAGTTGTAGTTGCTCCATCACTGGAGGTTTTCAAGAGACTTGGACAGCCACCTGTCTGAAATGGTATAGGGCAGGGGTGTCAAACTCGATTTCATTGAGGGCTGCATCAGGGTTGTGTTTGACCTTGGGGGGCTGGAGTGGTTGCAGCCAAGATGGGTGTGGCCAGCTTGACATCTCTTGTGCCAGGGGCCGCTGTGGAAGTCCGAGAGCTCTGCCCAGGGGTGGGCTTCAAAAATTTTAGCAAGGGGTTCTCTGCCCGATTGCTGGGTGGGCATGCTATGGTGGGCATGGCCTAGGTGGCCTCCTGCACCATAGCGGGAGGTGGGTGTTTTTGTCCTCCCCGGGCTCCGGAGGCTTTCCTTGAACCTTCAGGAGGGCAAAAATGGCCTCCCCAGGTTCCAGAGGCCCTCTGTTTCTGGCCTTCCCAAACTTCCAGTAGGCCCATTTTTTCAACCTCCCCAAGCCTCCACATGTACCCTGCACTTACCTGCATCCAAAACTGGCCACATGGGGACTCCTGGGAGGGTGGGGCAGGGTGGGAGGGGCCGGCCAGGAGTGGGATTTGGGGGGTTCTCTGAACTGCACAGAATCTTAGCTAGAGGTTCTCTTGAACCCCATCAGCCCACCCCTAACTCTGCCAGAGAAAACAGCCTTCTGTACCCCTCTGCCAGTGAAAATGGAGCTTGGGAGGACCCACATGTAGCCCTTCCAAGTTCCATTTTCGCTGGCAGAGGCACCACGGGCCAGTCCTTCACTGTTTCCAGGGTGGCCCCATGGGCCAGATCTAAGCACCCCATGCGCCAGATCTGGGCCCCGGGGCCTTGGGTTTGCCACCCCTGGTATAGGGTCTCCTGCTTGAACAGGGGGTTGGACTAGAAGACCTCCAAGGTCCCTTCCAGGTCTATTCTGATTGATTGATAATGGTTCACAATTGCCCGCACTACAAAGTTTGGAAAGTCCAGCTTTGAAAAACAGCCATCTTGGTTGACAGCCAGTAGATTCAGGCAGCAAACAGTCATGCATCAAACTTGCTTGCAGTGTGCACACGTATGCCAATTCCTCAAGGAGCAGAGTCGAGCCAAAGGTGGATAGTCAATATTTGGAATTGATTTGGACCGATTCCAAGGGTCAAATTGATTGGGTGAATTGAATGGATCTGGACTGAGTCAGACTCTTTCCTGCATGTGTGTTTTAATAGCCTGAACGATTTGTGAGCTCTGTAAAATGGCTGTCAGCCTTACCGTGTAAACGGAGGTGGTCTCCGATGAGCTAATTCTACTTTCTCGTAAAGCTAAATGAAGAGCGTCCCGAATCTGTTGCTTCGTCTCACTGATGAGAGGTCAATCAAAACCATTCAAAGTAGAGCAATCGGTGGGTGATTTAATTTAGTCCCATGCCCTCTATGCTAAGTCATCTAAATTTTTTCCCCATTTGATGAACATCAGTTCCAGTGGTATGAAAGAAGGATGGAGCAGTCATTGTTAGGCACAAAGAATCAGGTTTGAAATAATGGGGGAAAAAGGAATCAGGACCACACCCAGATAAATCAGAATCAGAACAGAGCTGGAAAGGGGCCTTCAAGGTCTTCTAGTCCAGCTCCCTGCTCAAGCTGGAGATCCCATACATTTTCAGACAAGTGACTGTTCAGTCTCTTCTTAAATACCTCCAGTAATGAAGCGCCCACAACATCTGAAGGCAAGATATTCCATTGGTTAATTGTCCTCATTGTTAGGAAGTTTGTCCTTAATTCCAGGTTGTTTCTCTCCTTGATGAGTTTCCACCCATTCTTGTCCTGCCCTCAGGTGCTTTGGAGAATAGCTTCACCCCCCTCTTCTTTGTGGCAGCCCCTCAAATATTGGAACACTGCTATCATGTTCCCCCAGTCCTTCTTTTCTCTAGACTAGCCAAACCTGAAACCTGCAGCTGTTCTAAATACGTTTTAGAAAGTGGTGGGATTCAAAATTTTTACTACCGGTTCCATGGGCGTGGCTTGGTGGGTGTGGTATTGCATGGTGGGCGTGGCTTGGTGGGCGTGGCAGGGGAAGGATACTGTAAAATCTCCATTCCCACCCCACTCCAGAGGAAGGATACTGCAAAATCCCCATTTCCTCCCGATCAGCTGGGATTTGGAAGGCAGGGAATAGATAGGGGTGGGGCCAGTCAGAGGTGGTATTTACCGGTTCTCTGAACTACTCAAAATTTCCGTTACCGGTTCTCCAGAACTGGTCAGAACCTGTTGAATACCACCTCTGCCCTACATGACCCTCTTAGGAATCTGCCAGCAGCCAATAGCATATTAAAGGACATGTTCTTGCACAGGAATAGGAAGCTCAAAGGCAAAGCCCAAAGAAGGTATAAAAACCTCCAACTCCATTTTGTCAGCTGCCCAGCAGAATCAAACATGATTCTGCTTCATCAATAAACCATTTTTCTAGTCAGCCTTCGTGTTTCCAGTGTCTTTCTCCCAGCTTGGAACTGAACCAGATGGATATTCCTTCCAACAGGAATAACAGCTACACTCATAGTTTATTCCCTTTCCGGAAAATTGCAGCGTTACCCACTTCCATCTCCTAGTTGTCCTTCTCGAAGGAGGGCTATTCAATTCTCACTACGTGCTACAAATTAAACAAAGGAAAAAGCAAGCAAAAGGAACAGTTCTCTGATTTCTCTATTCTCTCCATAATTAGTGTCTGCGTGACTTCTTCTATTCACCTGGCACCTCACATCATTCTATTAAAGGCTGGAAGGAACAAAGGGCTACAAGCTATTGAACTATGAAATCCACGCCATCGTGTCTTTCTAAAGATAAGTGTGTGCGTGTGTATGCATGTATGTGTGGTGGGAGGTGGGGAAGTTTGGTCAGAGCAAAAGACCAGTTTTAATTGGTGCTCACTTAAACACACACACACACACCCAGTCACACACAAATTGTATTAGATGGAATCTGTCTGCTATTAAATTTTGAATTTTGTGCATTAGGAAATTAGAAATCCCCTAGGGTGGATGTGGATAAGTTAGTTTCTCTTTGCTTTCATTTTTCTTTCTGATTGGTGCATCTGAAATTCTCTCCACTAAATTGACTCAGCACCTGGTTGTCACTCGAAGCTCTTTCAGCTTTTCCCCAAGCTAAACAAAACCAGATCCTTCACATCTTTCTCACAATGTTTTTTCTTCTTCTTCTTCTATGCATTGGCTGGGCTCCTAACTTCTGCTATGGGGTGATTTGTCAAAACGACCGTGGGTACGTTGAACAAACCGTAATGATTTTCGTTCGCTCATCACACTAAGGGAGAAACTGCAGAGGCAAACCAACCACTCCATAGCTGGGTACAACCTGCAAACTCCTGCGTTGAGTGTGGTAGCTGAGGAGCAGTCAAGATAAATGAGATATGTCATCTTGGTTTCAGTCGGTGAAGTACAAATTAGGGTTGGTCATCTGGAAGCCAACAAATGTCCTGCATTTTGAAGGAAAATGCTAGAAACCTGAAACTGACTTGTGTTGGGCCCAAACCCAAACCCAAACCCAAACCCAAACCCAAACCCAAACCCAAACCCAAACCCAAACCCAAACCCAAACCCAAACCCAAACCCAAACCTCACCCCAACCCCAACTCCTCCCCGATGGCAAACCTATGGCAAGTGTGCCACAGCTGGCACGCAGAACCCTCTCTGTGGGCATGCAAGCCATCACCCAGCTCAGCTCCACTGCGCATGCGCGCCTCCTGCTGGCCAGTTGATTTTTGGGATGCGCAGGGGGTGTGGTGCATGTGGGAGACGTGTGCGCATGCACAAGTGGGGGGGTGTCGCACAACGATAAAAAGGTTAGCCATCACTGACCAAAACCGATACATGGTGATTCTTCCAAGCTGAATCTTGCAGACTGAGGACTATTTGGGAACTATTAGGGAGGAACCATCCTCACCCACTTTCTCTCACACAAACTATCTGGACTGAGTTCTCTCTTACTACTCGGGAATGCAGCGCCTCCCTCTTGGGAGTCCAGACTACATTCCACCACATCTTCCACATGCCTCTACAGCAGGGGTCTCCAACCTTGGCAACTTGAAGACTTGTGGACTCCAACTCCCAGGATCCCTCAGCCAGCTTTGCTGGCTGAGGAATTCTGGGAGTTGAAGTCCACAAGTCTTCAAGTTGCCAAGGTTGGAGATCCCTGCTCTACAGTACACTCTGGGAACCATTAGGGAGAGTCTGTCTTCACGCTTTTTCTCTCACACATAATATCCAAGTTGAATTGCCTCTTCCTCCTCTGGAATGCCTGGCCTTCCTTCTGGGGAACTATCTCTTTACTACATCCATTCACAACTTGCCTCAGGCTTCCTCCTTCTTCAAGAGGGGCTGGGGGTGATAATTTGCACCTGTTGTGCTTCGTCCTCCCTCCTCTCCTCAGACGGGCCCCTCCCTCCTCCTGCCGGGCCTGCTATCAGATTCAGAGTCTGATAATGAAGAGGAACAGCCTGGCATGCCTCCAGCCCCCAGCCCTGGCACCATGCCCAGACAGAATGTCAGGAATGAACAAACAAACCTCACTCCTACAGTGTGTGAGCACAAAGTCAGCCATGTGCTAGAATTGCTGGCAGCAGATCCAGAGGAAGGGAATTCACAGTGGACGGATCCCCGCTTCCGGAGATCTGAGAGGCGATGTCAGCAGAAGGAAGGGAGGGGCAGGCCTGGATAAGTGCTGAGTCATGGAGCCACACCCCATGGCCTATATAAAGGATCTGATTTTTGGCATTCCTTGAGTCAAGCAAAGTCTCATCTGGTTTGCTGAAGTCACACCTTGGATTCCTGCCTGCCCTGAGAAATCTGAAAGGAATTTGGCAAAGCTGCAGAGGCTTCGTGGCCATGCTTGATACAGACTTCCCAGACCCAGTCGTCGGAGGGGGTGTGGGACATGACAGCACCCCTCAACACTGGTGTACCAACTTTCCAGCAACCTGATCTTGGAGGTCACCATCTGGAATGGTGGTATGTCCCCACACCCTCGTAGGTACGGTCTGTCTAGTTTATTGGATGTAAAGCTCTTATATTTCTCACTTCCTGCTTCTGAGAAATATTTTACTCTTAGAACATTTTAGAATAGAACAGAGCTGGAAGGGACCTTACAGGTCTCCTAGTCCAGTCCCCCCGATCAAGCAGGAGAACCTATACCATTTCAGACAGATGTTGTCCAAGATGTTCTTCATATGGTTTAGTCTCCAGGCCTTTTGATCATCTTAGTTGCTCTTCTCTGAACTTTTTCCAAAGTCTCAGCATCTTTTTTGTAGTATGGTGACCAAAATTGGCTGCAGTATTGTTGAACAGAGCCCATTGTTCAAGTCTGTCAAGATCTTTATGGATCCTGAGCTTCAGTGGTGGGTTTCAAAAATTTTCGCTGCTGGTTCGGTGGGCGTGGCTAGGTGGGGGGGGCATGTGACTGAGTGACTGTGGCCAACCTGATGTCACTCACACACATGCCCATTCAGTCACATGACCCCCCCCCCACCTAGCCACACCCACAGAAAAAGGCAGGAAATTTTTTGGATTTCCTCCTTTGACCAGTCACCCCCGTTTCCCCTCCTTTAGTGGTCCTGACCCTAGCCCTGCTTCCTCCCTCATCTCCACCTCTTTGTTCTGCCTGCTTACCTTCCACTGCCACTGGTCCAGAGTCTGTAAGGCAAGCTGAGTGGAGTTTTCGGTGGCCCCCAGCCAGCCGCTGCTGCTGGAAAGTGGCTGGCAAAGAAGCAGGCCGCCGAAAAGTACCGGAGATCAGGGAAAAAGCTGCTGCTGTTGCTGCCATGTTCTTCGCACACGTGCATCCCATTGGACTTGCAAAAGAGATTTCTTTGCCAGCCACTTTCCAGCAGCGGCGAACAGGGGACCAGTTCAGGGGCGTGGCCAGCTGGCCATCGCTTTCGGTTCAGCCACTTTGGCCAAATTTCCACCAATGGTTCGTGCAAACTAGTGCGAACTGGCTGAATAACACTTCTCCTGAACTTGTCTTCTGAGGTGTTGGCTATTCCTGTCAACTTAGTGTCATCTGCAGATTTGATGAATTCTCCTTCTATTCCTTCATCTAACTCATTTATGAAGGTATTGAGGAATACTAGGAACCTTATGGTACTCCACTGCTTCCTTCCTTCCATATAGATGTAGTTCTGTTAAAGGACTTCTTGTCGAGTACGGTTTGTCATCCAGTTACAAATCCATCTGGTGTCCGTCCATCCCACATTTTTCTAGTTTCCCAAGAAGTAGGTTGTGGTCTCCGTTGTCAAATGCCTTGTTGCCGGTCTAGGCTAGCAAGCTTCAATAGTTTGCCTGAATGCCTATACTGTAACTGTTTTTCCATTGCAGCAGAGAAAGACTAGCAGGAGGTAAATTAAAAATAAAAGCAAAACAAATACACACCAAGCCTGCCTCATAAATATTCCCCGGAATGTAAAATATGAATGTGTTGTAGTTGCCAAGAAGTTGGGTCAGTGAATGAAGTCGTTAATCAGGATTTAGCAAGCTGAAGTCGTTTTTTTTTCTCCACTGGGGAAGATTTGGTCTCCAAAAGCTGAGGATTGGACACAAAGAACGGGGGTTTGAGGTTTTTTATTTTTTATTTTAAAAAAGCTTTAATGCTCCTTCAGTCCGAGGCTCTTTGACTAAATCTTCTCACCCATTCTGAAATTGCGGCTGAGGATTTTTCTAAATCCCCACCTCCAAGTTTAAATTGAATTATAGACGCTGACAAAGGCATCTAGGATGAGCCAGGGAGGTGAAATTAATCTACATTCCAGTTTAGCATAAAAGTTTGGGAAGGTAGAATTACACCGCAGGGGAAAAAAAACATGGTTTCGGAGGTTCGGCAACAGTTGAATGTTGAGGAACGTCTTGATGTTGCTTGGAAGTCCTTCAAGTGGGGGAGTAGGGTGAATTTTCCAAACAGTAGCAGCTTACTCTTTTCATAATCCTGATCCTCACAACCAGTAAATAATTAAGGAAAAAAATTATCTCCTGTCCTTTCCTTGACACACAGCTGAGAAACTCATGCTGACTTTCAACTTGACTTTGATTTAATTATCTGTATTCTCTTCATGTTATCCCAGTGGGGGGATTTGGCCTGTTCGGGCTGGTTTGGACAAATCAGTAGTTAAATTGCTGGCTGGCTCCGCCCCGCCCCTTCCGGGAGTCCCCATATGCCTGATTTTGGCTCCCAGGTAAGTACAGGGAGGTCTCCTAGGCCCAAAACTCCCCCACTCTGTGGCCTGGTTTTGCTCACAAGATGCTGCAGGGAGGCTTACTAGCCCCAAAATGGGCGGGGGGGTCGCATCCCCCCGTGGCCCGTTTTTGCCCCCAGGCGGGTGCAGGAGGCCGAGTGCTGTCTGTCACACCCCCTGGCCACGCCCATCCTGGCCACGCCCATCCACCCGGTCATTAAGGCAGAGAACCAGTTGTTAAATTATTTGAATCCCACCACTGTCCCAAAGGGTGATTTTCCAAAAGGCAACTGGACTTTCTTTCCCTCGAAAATGTTTTGCTCCTCATCCAAGAAGCTTCTTCAGTTCCATGAAACAGTAACGTCTCTTCTGTTTTCAAGGAAAAAGAACCAAGAACGTTCTTTGGGACAACCACGAGCTGAATGATTGAGGATCTCCATCGATGCTTTTCATGTTAGATCTTCAAAGTAGTCCAGACAAGAAGCCCAACCAGAAATACTAACTCTATCTTAATTGTAAGGTTATAGTAACAGAATTTTGCAAGTCTGAAAGTATAGGTAGTACTCAAGTTATGATCACAACTGAGTCCAAAATTCATGTTGCTAAGTGAAACACTTGTTAAGTCAGTTTGTCCCATTTTATGGCTTTTCTTGCCACATTATTAACAGCATCTGCTTGCAATTATTGCAGGTTCAAGACCCACCAGGCCCAAGGTTGACTCAGCCTTCCATCCTTTATAAGGTAGGTAAAATGAGGACCCAGATTGTTGGGGGCAATAAAAGTTGACTTTGTATATAAATATACAAATTAGAATGAAGACTATTGCTTGACATAGTGTAAGCCGCCCTGAGTCTTCGGAGAAGGGCGGGATATAAATGCAAATGCAAATAAAATAAAATAAAATTTGTTAAGCGAACCACTGCAATGGTTAAACTAGTAACATGGTTGTTAAGTGAATTTGGTTTCCCCCTCGACTTTGCTTGTCAGAAGGTTGCAAAAGAGGATCAGGTGACCCTGGGACATTTCAATTGTCGCAAATGTGAATCAGTTGTCAAGCATCCAAATGTAAATCACGTGATCACGGGGATGCTGCAACGGTCGTAAGTATGAAAAATGGTCATAAGTCACTTTTTTCAGTGCCGTTGTAACTTCAAACAGTCACTAAGTGAACGGTTGTAAGTTGAGAACTGTCTATACTGTATTTCTCCTCTTCTTCCCTACTACTCTCTGGAGAACTAAGCGGGGGGGGGTCCTTCCCACATCCCTTTTCCTTTGAGGGCAGAGATGGTTGTCTTGATTGCAACTTTTCATCCGGTCTCCCAAGGTCCCATTAAAGTCCCCCAATTGCATTTCTTCAGAGTGGCTTCCCGGGGTCACACTTTCTCCATTTTATATAACAATTTCCTAAATTTGCTTCCAAGCTTTGTTTGAGACAACAAATAAGGCTCCGTTTGTGAGGCTGCACAATGCAAGTGGCAAAAGAAGGAAGTGGGGGAAAAGGTTGGCTGGTAGGAGGGCAGTGCTGGGATTCAGCCGGTTCGGACCAGTTTGGGTGAACCAGTAGTTAAATTGCTGGCTAGCTTCACCCCTTCCCGTCCTACCCAGAAGTTTCCATGTACCTCATTTTGGCTCCCAGGCAAGTACAGTGAGGTCTCCTAGACTCAAAGTGGGCACAGGGTGTGTGTGGCACACACCTCCACCCCCGTGGCCTATTTTCACTTCATTTCCACAGGGAGGCCTCCTAGGCCCAAAAGAGGGTGTGGGGTGGCAGGACTTCCCCGCTGGGAAGTTTTTGCTCCCAGGGGGGTGCAGGAGGCTGAATGCCCACCCAGCCGGTCATTAGGGCAGAAAGCCTCTGGCCATGCCCACCCAGCCGGTCATTAGGGCAGAAAACCGGTTGTTAAATTATTTTAATCCCACCACTGTAGGAGGACAATTGTTGAGGACAATCTGTTCATTCCTCCTGTTCATGGAGCCATCATCCATTCAATGCAATTAACAGAACAGAATATCAGACTTGGAAGGGACCTCGAAGCAGGGGTGAAATCTAAAAATTTTCCCTACAGGTTCTGTGGGCGTGGCTGAATTGGTGGGCGTGGCTTGGTGGTCAGGTGGCCGGGTGGGCGTGGCCAATAACAATAAATAAAAATAATAAACCTAGTACGCAAAGCAATAAGAGATACCAAAAACCAACTTTCACACTTTGCACACACACAACACAACACAACACAACTGACACACACACAGACAAAATGCCACATACAGCTTTGTGGGATTTTGTGTGTTTGTGTAGTTAGAGTGAAACACTACAGAAACACCAAATCTCAGAAAGCTGCACAAATATTTTATTTTACTTATATTTTTAGGTAAAAGCAGCTAAATTTGAAACTTCTTTAACTTTAAATTGCTATGTCTAAAAAAAAAAAAACCTAAAACAACCCACAATTAACTATTTTTTTAAAGCTCCCCCCCCCCACAGTTACTTACCCAATTGAAGGGACAAGGCAGGCAGATTGAGTTGCTCACTGATGAGATGGATTACAGGCAGGCAGATTGAGTTGCTAGCTGATGCAATTGATTGCAGCAGCTGCAGCAAGGCAGGAATAACGAGCGAGACCGAAAGAAGCAGGAAGCTGCCAAGCAAGCAAGTGGGGACAGGACGATTGGGTGGGCATGGGCAGGGGGGTGGGGTCAGGGATTTTTACTACTGGTTCTCCGAACTACCCACCCCCATTGCTACCGGATCGCCCGATCTGATCCAAACCGGGAGCATTTCACCCCTGCCTTGAAGGCCTTCTAGTCCAGCCTTCTGCTCAAGCAGGATACCAGGGGTCCCCAATCCCTGATCCATGGACAGGGCCAGAAACCGGGCCATGCAAACAAGCAAAGCCCCAACTGTGAGATGCAGTCTGCATTTGAAACCACACCCCTCCAGTCCCCAGAAAAACCTCTCTCCATGGAACCTGGGGGCCATTGCCTTTCAGACAAGTGGATATCCACTCTCTTCTTAAAAGCCTCCAGTGTTGGAGCAGCCTACAATTTTCAGGTTCCACTTGTTAATTGTCCTCACTGTTAGGAAGTTTCTCCTTAATTCCAGGTTGATTCTCTCCTTGTTTAGTTTCTATCTATTTTTTCTTGTCTGGCCTTCTAGTGCTTTGGAAAATAAATGGACCCTCCTTTTCTTTGTGGCAGTCCCTCAAAAATGGTGTAGGAAGTTCGCACCCTCCCCTCCCCTAGAAGAATGAAATAGTCTAGGAAATATTAAAAAGGCAGAATATTATATTTTCCCTAAAGGAGAAACATATTTCTAAAAACATAAACTCAGAGCTTCAGCTCCCTGCCGCCCCGCCACCGCAACAGATATTTTGGTGCCAACTATCTACAAGACAAAGGCTGGGCCAGCTTATCTACAACACAAAAGACATGGCCGTCAGAACATGAGAGGATTAGCCCTCACTCAAGATCCAAACCAAGACAAAGCCATTAAGCCATAATAGGAATTGCCCAAAGCCCCTTCATTACATCATCACCCAGCAAGATTCAACCAGGCTTGGGACTCAAGACAACCTACAAAGTTACCCCTGCATGGCCCCAAGGGAGTCTGACAACCAATCAGAATACATTTCTTACATAGGAACAGGAAGTTTCAAGGCGGGGCCCAAGAGAGGTACAAATCTCTCTCTCTCTCTCTCTCTCTCTCTCTCTCTCTCTCTCTCTCCCTCTCCCCCCCATGTGTTCTTTTTGCCCAGGACCTCAAATCATGTGGTCCTGTCCACCATTAAACCATCTTTCCAAGCAGTCTCCATATTTCCAGTGTCTTTCTTCCCACTTGAAATTGAACCCAGATCAGTGATGAAATTCAATTTTTTTACCACGGGTAAATCCCCATTCCCTCCCCAGTCCTGGGGGAAGGATATTGCAAAATCTCCATTCCCACCCCACTCCTGGAGCCAGCCAGAGGTGGTATTTGCCGGTTCTCCGAACTACTCAAAATTTCGGCTACCGGTTCTCCAGAACCTGTCAGAACCTGCTGGATTTCACCCCGACCCAGATGGACATTTCTTCCCTCAATGGGAAGACTGCTGACATGTCACCCCTCGTCCTTCTTTTCACTAAACTAGATGTATCCAGTTACCCTACTTCAGGGGTGTCCAAAGTTTTTTGAGTGAGGGCCAAATACAGAAAAATAAGCAAAGGCCCGGGCCACGGGCGGGGGGGGGGGGGCTAAAATTTTTTGTACCAGTTCTGTGGGCGTGGCTTATTTTGGGGTGTGGCTTGGTGGTCATGTGACTGGTGGGCGTGGCTAACTCCTCATGTGACTGAGTGGATGTGGCTATGGGCATAGAAACCTAAATACATAGAGACCTAAATACTGACAGCGGCTACCAGTAATCCTCGGCTTGCAACCACTCATTTAGCGACCAATACAACAGCACTGAAAAAAGTGACTTACCACCAGTCTTTGCATTTATGACCTTCGCAGCATCCCCAGTTACATCAAAAGTCAAGCTTTTGGCAACCAGCATGTATTTACTGGGGATTTTCCGCCGTCCGTCGGGAACTCTCTTCCCACTGAGGGAGACACAGCAGCCAATGGAGGGACTCCGGGGAGGCCCAGGCGAGGCCCGCACCGCTTCCTCGCAGCCACTCAGGTGTGCCACGCGGCTCCCACCCAGGCCAGAAAGGGACGGGGCTAACTAGGGGGCGAGAGTGGGCGGGCACCGGCCCCTCCTCCGAACGCCGAGTGGCGGCGTGGCGCGGAGCGGCAGGCGCGGCGGCCAATGGGAGCGGGCGAGCTCGGCCGCGTCACGGGCCGGCACACGGGCCCGCGGCTGAGGTAAAGCAGAGTGTGGCGGGCGCCGCGGCGCTGCCGGCGGCGCATGGAGGCGATGCTTTGCTGCGACCGGCACGTGGTGGGCCCGGCGGGGGCAGAGGCCGGGATGCCGGCGAGCGGCGAGGGCGGGCCTCGGCAGCTGCGCTTCGCCGACCCCGGCCCGGGCAGCGGTGGCAGCCTGAGCCCGGACAGCAGCAGCAGCAGCGCCGGCGGCAGCCGATGCTGCTGCGCTGGCGGGAACGGCTGCTGTGCGGGCGACGGGGGTGCCGAGGAGGCCACGGCCACGTCGGCGACGGCGACGCGTCACGACTGGCCGGGATCGGCGGCGGCCCAGCTCAAACTCCTGCCCATGAACGACCAGATCCGGGAGCTGCAGACCATCATCCGCGACAAGTAAGCGCCCCCTGAGCGCGTGCAGAGCGCCGCGCCCGGAGAGGATCCCGCGCGGGGCTGGGAAGCAGAGCGCCTCGCCCGCCTGGCTTCCGGGGCTGCAGCCCCGCGTGGGGACGATGGGCGTCGCCGCCCGCCCGCCTCTTCCTCTGTCTGGTGGGCCGGGCTGGAGCCATGGGCGTCCTGGGCGCCCCCTACAGCCCAGTGGCGGAATGGCCGGCCCGCAGCCCCGGGTGGGCGGGGATCGCCTCAGCGGAGCCACTCCGCATCTGCAACCGGGCGAGCGGCGGCTTCCTTGGGGGCCAGGACGGGGGCCGCACCCCACTGTCCACCGAGAATTTGCTGCGGGCCAATAAAAACTGACCCGCGGGCCGCAGTTGGCCCGCGGGCCGTAGTTTGGACACCCCTGCCCTACTTGTTAAATAGGATGACTTGAGAATCTTTGAAATCCTGATTCCATTTTGAAAATGAATCCAATTAGGCTCAGTCATTTGAACTGCGTGGCCAAATCTATCTGGATTGTAACGATCGGTTTGGAATGACTTCTTCTGCCCAGACATTATTAAAAATATTATTTGGGGAGATTTGAGATTTATCTTTCTTTGCCATTGCTACGGCCAGCCCTGATGTTTTATGTTTGCAATTCAGCCCCAAGCAGCTCAGCTACAGAGCGTGGAGCAAGGAAGTACATTTGTTTTTCTCTTACTTTTCTTTCGCTTTGTAGAAAATCAGCACCCACCTTCCTAGAAGAATGAAATATTTCAAGCAATATTTAAAAAGGCAGAATATTATATTTCCCTAAATGAGAAATGGAGAAACATGTTTTTTTTTTAGAGGCAGCTAACAGACTCATCTTTCTTAATGGCCCCCAGCAGATAATGAACTGGGGCAGCTTTTAGAAATGCAGATTTGGTAATCCATTCAAGACAGGATACCTCGAAACTCCCAGTAGCAAAGTCTGAACAAAGACAGAATGGTAGCATTAGCCCCTCACTCAAGATCCAACACAAGCCAAAGCCATTAAGCCACAACAGGAATTGCCCAACACCTTTTCAGAACACAGGCCCTTCATTACACCATCTTAGAGCAGTGTGCGGTGCCAGCCAAAAAAGCCAATGCAATCCTAAACTGCATTAACAGAGGGATACAATCAAGATCAAGGGAGGTACTAATACCACTCTATCAAGCCTTAGTAAGACCTCTAGAATCCTGAATCCAGTTTTGGTCACCACACTATAAAAAAGATGTTGAGACTTTAGAAAGAGTGCAGATAAGAGCAATCAGAATGATTAGGGGATTAGAGGCTAAAACATATGATGAATGGTTGCAGGAACCAGGCCAGGGGTGAAATCCAGCAGGTTCTGACAGATTCTGGAGAACCGGCAGCAGGAATTTTGAGTAGTTTGAAGAACCAGCAAATACCACCTCTAGCTGGCCCCAGAGTGGGGAGGGAATGGGGATTTTGCAGTATCCTTCCCCTGCCACGCCCACCAAGCTGCACCCACCAAACCACACCATGCCTACCAAGCCACACCCATAGAACCAGTAGTAAAAAAAAATTGACCAAGGAGAGATCCAACCTAGAAATGAGGAGAATTTTTTTGACACTGAGAACAGTCAACCAATGGAATAGAAGTTGCCTTCAGAAGTTAATAATAATAATAATAATAATATCAGAGTTGGAAGGGACCTTGGAGGTCTTCTAGTCCAACCCCCTGCCCAGGCAGGAAGCCCTACACCATTTCAGACAAATGGCTATCCAACATTTTTTTAAAAACTTCCAGTGTTGGAGCATTCACAACTTCTGCAGGCAAGTTGTTCCACTGATTAATTGTTCTAACTGTCAGGAAATTTCTCCTTAGTTCTAGGTTGCTTCTCTCCTTGATTAGTTTCCACCCATTGCTTCTTGTTCTACCCTCAGGTGCTTTGGAGAATAGTTTGACTCCCTCTTCTTTGTGGCAGCCCCTGAGATACTGGAACACTGCTATCATGTTTCCCCTAGTCCTTCTTTTCATTAAAGTAGACATACCCAGTTCCTGCAATCGTTCTTCATATGTTTTACCCTCCAGTCCCCTAATCATCTTCGTTGCTCTTCTCTGCACTCTTTCTAGAGTCTCAACATCCTTTTTACATCGTGGCGACCAAAACCGAATGCAATATTCCAAGTGTGGCCTTACCAAGGCATTATAAAGTGGTATTAACACTTCACGTGATCTTGATTCTATCCCTCTGTTTATGCAGCCCAGAACTGTATTGGCTTTTTTGGCAGCTGCTGCACACGGCTGGCTCATATCTAAATAGTTGTCTACTAGTCCACTAAGTTGTGGGAGCTTCGTCACTGGAAGCTTTCACGAAGAATCTGGACTGCCATCTGTCAAAAATACTGTAGGGTCTCCTTGTTTGGTTTCCATCCATTATTCCTTGTCTGGCCTTCAGGTGCTTTGGAGTATAGCTTGGTCCCCTCCTCTCTATGGCAGCCCCTCAAATATTGGAACTCTACTATCATGTCTCCCCTTATCGTTCTCTACACTATACTAGCCTTGCCTAGTTGTAACTGATGCCAAGAGCACATATATTGATTTTTTTTTTTAACTTTGGCTTTACAGCAATCCTTTTTCCATAACTGAGGCTCTACTTCTGGTGACTGTATAAACTTACAGGTAAAAGCTAACGAGATTATAAATAGCATCCACCGCAAGAAAATAAAACAAAATAAAACTAGTCATCTTTGAAGCCAGGCATACATTTTATATGCCTCCTAGAACTCAAAAGTTTTATGGAGCAAGTCAAGCCCGATATTCCTTCCTTTGTTTAAAAAATCTGCTCTTATAAAAGACGCTTTCCATCTTTTGTGCTTGTCTAGTGGGCAAACAACCGTGTAAAATATTTGACTATAGATCCTACATATTTATATATGCATACATTCTCTCTCTCACACACACCCCTACAGAAAGAGAGAGAGAGAGAGAACGAGAGAACGAGAAAGAACAATAGACAGAAATAGAAATATTCCTTGATTTACAACCACTAAGAATTTCAATCCCTAAGCAAGACAGTTGTTAAATGAGTCACATTCAATTTTACAACCCTTTTTTGATACAGTGGTTCAACAAATCACTGCGGTTTTCCTCCTCCTCCTCCTCCTTCTCCTCCTCCTCCAGCTCACTCCTAAAAGATGTGTAAACTGTATGGTTCCACATACATAGCACTCTTTTTTTTTTAATTTGCATTTATATCCCGCCCTTCTCCGAAGACTCAGGGCGGCTTATACTATGTCAAGCAATAGCCTTCATCCATTTGTATATTATATACAAAGTCAACTTAATTGCCCCCAACAATCTGGGTCCTCATTTTACCTACCTTATAAAGGCTGAGTCAACCTTGGGCCTGGTGGGACTTGAACCTGCAGTAATTGCAAGCAGCTGTGTTAATAACAGACTGTCTTAGCAGTCTGAGCCACCAGAGGCTAAACTGGAATTAGCAATAGCGCTTAGACTTATATACCGCTTCACAGTGCTTTGCAGCCCTCTCTAAGCAGTTTACAGAGTCAGCCTCTTGCCCCCAACAATCTGGGTCTTCATTTTACCCACCTTGGAAAGACGAAAGGCTGAGTCAACCTTGAGCCAGTCAGTTGGCACAATTACCCTGCAATAGTGTGCACCATGGGATGAAGGAAGGGAGGGAAGGGCGGAGGAAGGGACAGACAGACGGATGGAAGGAAGGAAGGACAGAAGGGAGGGAAGGCCTGAAGGGAGGGAGGGAGGGAAGGAGGGAGGGAAGGATGGAAGGGAGGGAGGGAGGGAGCACTTTACGGCCTTCTCTAAGTGGTTTACAGCAGGGGTCTCCAACCTTGGTCCCTTTAAGACTTGTGGACTTCAACTCCCAGAGTTCCTCAGCCAGCTTTGCTGGCTGAGGGACTCTGGGAGTTGAAGTCCACAAGTCTTAAAGGGACCAAGGTTGGAGACCCTTGGTTTACAGAGTCAGCATAATGCCCCCAATAATCTCAGTCTTCATTTTACTGACCTCAGAAGGATGGAAGGCTGAGTCAACCTTGCCAAGCCTGCGAGACCCAGTTAAGTAGTTTGTATTTGGTGTGTGGAGCAAACCTTACAAAGATCAGAGCTACTCTGGATGAATAGGACCACCAAGGTAGTAGGCACAATGTGGTTTCTTTGTTATTTTGTGAAAACAAGCCGTTGTCTTTTGCTAAGCCAGGTTCAAGGGAAAGATTGCTCCCTGTCTTGTGAACTCCGCCTACGAAACCCCCATAAAGTGAGTTCATCTGGGTGTTCACGCCCAGTTTAGAAAAACTGTGGATTTCTCTGAGGGGCAGAAATACGGAGAGCTGAAAGCACGAGAAAAGAAGAGCACCATTTTTGAGAGCCAGATGTGTAAATGATAGTGATGCAAGGCCCACCTGATGTAAGGCCATCACTCTGCTAAACAAATAATTCCATCAACACTGTCAAACTATGTACTGAATCTGCACTACTATTAATCGTCTCGTAGTTCCCATTACCAATCTCTTTCCACTTAGGACTGTATGACTATAATTTGTTGCTGGCAATTCTTATGATTTATATTGAAATATTGACCATCAATTGTGTTGTAAATGTTGTACCTTGACGAAGGTATCTTTTCTTTTATGTACACTGAGAGCATATGCACCAAGATAAATTCCTTGTGTGTCCAATCACACTTGGCCAATAAAATTCTATTCTATTCTATTCTAAACCATTTTCTCAGTATTATTATTACTGGATGGAAACTTATGTTGGTGGCTGGGAGATATTAATGGGAACTTGTTCCATTTATCTCTAATTCTTTGGGCACGTATCCAATCCTCACAAACCGCGTTAATGCTGAACAAGGCATCTTCAGAATAGAAGCTGCTTCTTTTCACCTTCTTCTCACATTATAGTCTAGATTTACACATGACCTTTAAACAGTATTATAATTTCCTTGGCTAGGCTTTGCCAAGTATGTGAACCCAAATGTTATAATGTTTAAATCATTCCTTATGGCAGAGTCGGAAAACACACGGCCCATGTACCACCTCCGGTCTTCAAGAACACTTTTCTGGGCCCTGGAGTAATCAGAGGGGTCTATGGGGAAAGGTGAGAAGGCCAAATTATGAAAGCATCCTTGGAACACGGTGATCAGTGATGGGATTCAGCCGGTTCTGTCCGGTTTGGGTGAACCGGTAGCACCGACTGTGGTAGGCTCCGCCCACCCACCCAGAAGTAATGCAGTCCTATTTAGCCACGTTTTTGAGGCCGTGCGCATGTGAAGAAGGAGCGCATATGAGCAAAGAGGCAAGTGTGAGTGAAGAGTGCACACACTCGCATTTGCAAACCAGGAGGGAAGGTAAGTGAATCCAACCTCTGATAGTGATGTAAGGCCCACCTCGTTCACGAACATGTAAAAGCAGACTTGGGGTCTTGAGGATGATAAACCTAATCGTCCATTGGCCAAACTCCTTCCCTGTGGACAGTCCTATTGTGGGAATGCTTGATGGGAATACTTGATGGGAATACTCTTAATATTACTCCCTGGAAGTAAGGAGGCTGTCAGTTTTGGAAGGAAATTTTCTTTCTTGCTTCTTAACTGCCACATATTTTAGCTTGGGAAGTTGGGAGGGGGTTGTTGTTGGAGCGGTAGAAAGTTAGTCATAACAACATTCCATTTTCAAGGACATCCTGCATCTGATGGAGACTGCCTGAAGATTGTATCCAGTTGAGTGTGAAGAGTTGATTGGACAATGTGATGAACTTGTGGGCGTGGAGCAGGGCTGTGAACTGTCAACTGGGTGTGGAAAACCTGGAAGCTTTCAGTTTCAGATTTTCCCAGCTGTGCCAACATGACATCTCTAATAAATTGGAACCTCAAGCTTCAGAGTTTTATTTTGTTGGGAGTGTTCCTTGGAACCCTAACATTGGCTGTGAAATGGGTTACTCAATAGGCATATAGGAAGAAATATTTTGGGAAATATTAAAAAAAGGAGAAATGGAAAAAAATATCTTAAGAGAGGCAGAAACCAGCTCCACTTCCCTTGCCCCAAGCAGAAACTGAGGAGGTAAGCTTTTAGAAATGTAAATTTGGTAATCCATTCAGAAAGACTGGGCCAGACGGAAACTCCAGATAAGCAACAAACAAAAGGTTGACAAAATTAACTCAGACACCCAGGATTTGTATTTCCTCTTTTGCCTATAGAACCAGCTATGACCCCTACATGACCCCTACATGACCCCCATAAGAATCCAGAAGGTATAAAAACCCACCCACTTCGAACTCCATTTTGTCAGCTGCACCAAAGCCACAAACCCTGGTAGCTCTGTTCATCAATAAATGGACCCACTTTCCAATCAGCCTCCATCCTCCATTTGATTTCCAGCGCCTTTCTCCCAGCTTGGAACTGAACCAGATGGATATTTCTTCCAACAGGCACATAGAGATAAAGAACGTCTACATACCATTCAAAACAAAAAGACAACCAAGCCAAAAAGGAAACAAAAAGAACTAAACATCTCCTCACCAGCAATCAACACCCAGATGAGCAGAGATTGAGAAGATTAATACTAGACCAACAGTCAAGAAGCAAAAAAATACTCCAGTCAAAAAACTACCAGATAAATAATCAAACGGTCAATAACCTAATCAAGGAATCACCAAGAACACTCCCAGCCAACAGTGACAGGGCCAACCACTAGTATATAAACAGAGAGCAAACCTCACTCTTTCCTGATAGTGTTATCTAATTGGGCCATGAAACATCTGCGAGAAATCAACCAAGCTCAGAGAGCAACAAGGACCCCACAGTCCTACTCTGCTTCTCCTTTTCCTCCATTCCACAAATCCAGTGGTGGGATTCAAATAATTTAACAACCGATTCTCTGCTCTAATGACCGGCTGGGTGGGCGTGGCCATGGTGGGTGTGGCCATGGGGTGTGACAGGCAGCACTCGGCCTCCCCTCCCCCCGTGCCTCACTCACCCTCACTCAGTCAAAGACCTTGGAGTTTTCATATCAAATGATCTAAGTGCCAAAGCCCACTGCAACTACATCGCCAAAAAGGCTTTAAGAGTTGTAAACCTAATCTTGCATAGCTTCTTCTCCAGAAAGATTACACTACTAACCAGAGCATACAAAACATTTGCTAGACCAATTCTCAATTACAGGTCGCCTATCTGGAACCCACACCTTATTTTGGACATTAATACAATTGAGCGTGTCCAGAAATATTTTACAAGAAGAGTTCTTCACTCCTCTGATCACAACAAAATCCCTTATGCCACCAGACTTGAAATCCTGGGTTTAGAAAATTTAGAACTCCGCTGCCTTCGACAAGACCTGAGTATAACTCATAAAATCATCTGCTACAATGTCCTTCCTGTCGAAGACTACTTTAGCTTCAACCACAACAATATACGAGCACACAATAGATTTAAACTTAAAGTGAACCGCTCCAATTTTGATTGTATAAAATATGACTTCAGTAACAGAGTTATTAATGCCTGGAATGTACTACCTGACTCTGTGGTCTCTTCCCAAAATCCCCAAAGCTTTAACCAAAGACTATCTACTGTTGACCTCACCCCATTCCTAAGAGGTCTGTAAGGGGCGTGCATAAGAGCAGCAACATGTCAACCGTTCCTGTCCTAATGTTCCCTTTGGTTGTATCCAATTCATATGGTTATTTCATGCTTATACATATATATATTGTTGTGTTTGACAAATAAATAATTAAATAAATAAATTTTGGGCCTTCTTGCAGCCTCCTGGAAGCAAAAATGGGCCATGGGGGGAGGGGCTGGGTCACACCCACCCGTGCCGTGTTTTGGGCCTAGTAGGCCTCCCTGCAGCCCCCTGGGAACAAAAGCAGGCCATGGGGGGGGGGCGTGCCACATCCCCTGCACCCCATTTTGGACCTAGTAGGCCTCCCTGCACTTACCTGGGAGTCAAAACAGGGCATGTGGGGACTTCTGGATGGGGTGAGGCAGGGCAGGGCCAGCCAGCAATTTAAAACCTGTTCGGCCCAAATGGTGCAAACCGGTTGAATCCCACCACTGTGACAAATCCCACTCCCTTCTAGCACTGACGATGGTCCCTACTTGGCTCATAAAACATCTGCAAGAAAACAACCAAGCTCAGAGAGCACCAAGGACCCCACAGTCTAAAATTTCTAGCTTTTTCCTCACTGCTGGTTTCTCACCCCACAAACCAAAATCCCACAGACTCATATAGGCTCAGCCTCCCTTGCCCCCAACAACGAATGACGTTGAGACAGTCTCTAAACTCTCATCGTGCAATTTGATAATTCAGAATGCTAGGCTGTTAGCATACCATTGACACCTAGTGGCAGTCAGAAAATACTAAATGCATCGTCGTAGCCTAGAATTTGAAATAGAATCTCTTTACCCTGAGAGAAATGAAGAGTGCTGTCCCCCTTGTAGCCTCTTGGTAACCCAGTTCGCTGTAGGTATTATTTCAAACTGAATTTGCAGAGGCAACCTCTTGCCCAACTCAGGAATGTCAGACTACCCAATGATGAAAACACTCAATAATACCTATATGGTTGCTAAAGTTGATGGAATTGACTGAGATAGGAAAATTGACAGCCTTGCTTACAGGAAAAAAAAACCCCATTGATTTTAACTTCATTAAATTTAACTTCATTAATGCTAGCTGGAAGCCTCTTGTAGGCTTTTTTGTATGGAACAGGAAAAAAATGAAATTATGACGAATGAAATTAATGATTGGTAATATTAATAGATTATAAAAATGGATGTTGTGTTGTACAAGCAGAATAAGAGTATAATGCAAATTTCATTTATATCCGATGTAAAAGAAGTTGGAAGTTTATCCTATTTTTTTTTAATTTCTGTTTCTTTCGTTCTTTGGTTGTATTTTTGTCCTCTTTCTCTCTCTTTGCTCTTTCTTGTCTTCTATTCTTTTTCTTGATTAATAGGTCCCGTTAGTTTTTCTCTTTTTGTTTAAAATTTAATCAAGCTATTTTTTAAAAAAGAGAAAATGATAAGTTATTTACAGAAGACACTTCTGTAACTTGAGACCCAACAGGATCCAGAGAGAAAATATTTCCAACAAGAATCTCCCTTAAATATGTTAATTATAAGTAACCCAGAGATTAATTAAGACATTGGTCTGAGCAATAGATTTTATTCCTGAAAGATTTCACGGTCCTATCATCGCTTCCTTCATCCAAGAAAGACTTTGTGCATTCTGCATAGTTCACAGCGTCCTCTTTCATCTGCTTTTCACGCTGTTCCTTACACTGACATTTATTGCACATAGTATCAAAGGAGAAGACACAATTCTGTCTGCATTGCAAGTAAAAGGATGGTGCACCGGGAACAGGATGATGGTATTTGTGTAACACGTTTGAACAGGTCAAGTAAAGATTGTCAGCCCCCCAAGAACCAAGAAAGATATGCAGAATTATTTCTGAGCAATTTCTTTTATTGTTCCTGACCTATAGACAGAATCTTGCCAGACTAAAGCAACTACTTGCATCACTAAAGATAGACTCTGTGAATTGAAAGGGAGGAGCCTTCTTAACTCTCTTCCTTCCAACCAAACTATCTAAACTTCACAGTCTTTTGGTCCTCTAGAGTGCAGCCCCTCCCTCCTGGGAATCCAGAGCTACATTCCACAACAAAGATTCTGCAGGGTTTGAACAGCGAATGCTAAGGGAACTTAGACTTAACTTTGGCTTTTATGTGGTTGAGCATCTGTTCTGAGTTCAGGTTAGCTTGTAATTTAGGTGTGGCCTGAGTCTTGAAAATAGGTCAACACAGCTTCTTTTCCCTTCTTCAGGAATTGGCAGCTTGGGATGCAAGAAGAGGTAAAGAGACAAAACTCACAGCATTAGAATAACAGAATAACAGAGTTGGAAGGGACCTTGGAGGTCCTCTACTCCAACCCCCTTCTCAAACAGGAGACCATATACCATTCTGGATAAGTGGCTGTCCAGTCTTTTCTTGAAAACCTCCGGTGATGGAGCACCCACAACTTCTGGAGGCAAGTCATTCCACTGATTACTTGTACTCCATGCTAGGAAGTTTCTCCTTAATTACAGGTTGCTTCTCTCCTTGATTAGTTTCCATCCATTGTTTCTTGTTTTTCCTTCTGGGTGCTTTGGAGCAGGGGTCTCCAACCTTGGTCCCTTTAAGACTTGTGGACTTCAACTTCCCAAGGCTGGCTGAGGAACTCTGGGAGTTGAAGTCCACAAGTCTTAAAGGGACCAAGGTTGGAGACCCCTGCTTTGGAGAACAGGTTGACTCCCTCTTTGTAGCAACCCCTTAGATATTGTAAAGACTGCTACCATGGTCCTTCTTTTCATTAAAGTTGTTGTTAGTTGTGAAGTCGTGTCTGACCAATCACAACCCTATGGACAACATTCCTCCAGGCCTTCCTGTCCTCTACCATCCTCTGGAGTCCATTTAAGCTCACGCCGACTGCTTCAGTCATTCCATTCAGCCGCCTCATTCTTTGTCGTCCCCTTCTTCTTTTAGACATACCCAATTCCAGCAACCACTCTTTGAGGGGGAAGAAAATACAGAATTGAGAGACTTTTTGTCAAAAACTAGAGTTTTTTGGGTGGCTACATTTTCTGGCAGTCAGGTTTGCTTTTTTAAAGGTTTATTTATTATTATTATTTCTGGCCCACTTTCCTTCCTCTCTTCAGATTAACAGATTAACAGAGCTGGAAGGGACCTTGCAGGTCATCTAGTCCAACTCCCTGCCCAAGCAGGAGACCCTACATCTGCCTCTAACTAGGATTGAACTCACAACCTCCTGACTATGAGGCAAGAGCTCCACCTCTAGGCCACCAGGTCTTCCTCCTGAAGTTGGCATTGAAAGTAGACTTCTTCTATGGAGGCATTGCCGGAGGAATCCATGCTTCTCCTTTAAGAGCTCTGCTTTCAGTTCAAAGACTAAATAGCATCTCCTTCTCTTTCTTTCGATACCTAGGAAACTGAAAGTCTCCGTCAGAAGGACGATGATTGCCAGTTTTGCCATTCCGGGAACCTGTGAAAAGGATGAGATATTGTCTCTGTGGAGCAATATTTAATGTCTTGCAAAGAACTTGGATTCGTAAAGAACTACAAGAGGGGAGAGGGACTTCATAAATTACGGAAAGAGACATGGAGATCCTGCCAGTGATGGAAAAAGTACTTCCTTAACGAATGGGGTCTTTCAGCTTTGGACTGATTGGCCAAACTGGGTAACTTTAAAGATGTGACTCTCCTTAGCAATTCCTTAACAATCTGATGGCCATATTTTTTTAAAAAGATGTAGAAAGTGCAGAAAAGAGCAACCAGGATGAGGGGCCTGAGGCTAAAACATATGAAGAACGGTTGCAGGAACTGGGCATGTCTACTCTAGTGAAGAGAAGGACCAGGGGAGACAGGATAGCAGTCTTCCAATATTTGAATGGCTGTCCCAAAGATGAGGAGGTCAACCTATTTTCCAAAAGCACCTGTTTTGTCTCCTTCCCCACTTCGGAGTAACGAGCTGGCCTTCAGCCAGTGGATTCATGGCTCTTATCAGTCCTGGCAGAGAAATTGCAGCTGCCTGTCAAAGTTCAAACAAATGACTCACAGAGTAAGACTTCAGCTCTCTTTGAAACGGTTCAGCTAATCTTTTGCTCCCCATGGAGTGCAAGCAGTCCCAAAGCTCCTTATATATATCCTGTGGGGTGGGGCACGTCCCTTTGAAGACGTGCCCCACCTTTAATCTTCTGAAGCGCGGGTTAATCCAAGCTTGATTATTATTATTATTATTATTATTATCAGCTGGGTCTGAAGGCGTAACCTGAGGAAGGGAGGAATGAGGGGATGACGGCCTCATTATGTCCTCCGACTGGCCTGGTTCTGGCTCCTGGAGCCAGACCAAAGGAATCGGTGCTCCTGCGGTAAGCCTTACCGGCCCTTCCCCCTCACTCTTGGAGTAACTTTTGGGCATGGGGCCAGGTTCGGGGGCTGGAGTCACAACAGCAAGGCAAGGCAAGAGGCAATGGATGGAAACTAACCAAGGAGAGAAGCAAGAACTAAAGAGAAATTTCATAACAGTGAGAACAATTAAACAGTGGAACGGCTTGGCATCAGAAGCTGTGGGTGCTCCATCACGGGAGGCTTTTAAGAAGAGATTGGACAGCCCATTTGCCTGGAATGGTACAGTCACTTGTCTGGGATGGTATAGGTCAGTGATGGCGAACCTTTTCGGCACCGAGTGCCAAAAAGGGAGCACTTTACACACGTGCACACACACACAAAGGCCAGCTGATTGTCGCGTGTGTATGTGTGCCAGTAACCCAGAAGAGGAACGGACAATGCCGCACATGCCAGGTGACATGGCTCCGTGGGCCACTTTGGGCACGCGTGCCATAGGCCTGCCATCGTGGGTATAGGTTTTCCTGCTTGAGCTTCTGGACTAGAAGACCTCCAAGGTCCCTTCTTATTCTACTCTACTCTACTCTACTCTACTCTACTCTATTCATTTCTGTTTCTATTTCTATTCTATTCTATTCTATTCTATTCTATTCTATTCTATTCTATTCTATTCTATTCTATTCTATTCTATTCTATTCTATTCTATTCTATTCTATTCTTATTCTTATTCTTATTCTTATTCTTATTCTTATTCTATTCTATTCCATTCCATTCTCTCCTGCTTGAGCAGGGGACTGGACTAGAAGACCTCCAAGGTCCCTTCTTATTCTACTCTACTCTACTCTACTCTACTCTACTCTACTCTACTCTACTCTACTCTATTCATTTCTGTTTCTATTTCTATTCTATTCTATTCTATTCTATTCTATTCTATTCTATTCTATTCTATTCTATTCTATTCTATTCTATTCTATTCTATTCTATTCCATTCCATTCCATTCCATTCCATTCTCTCCTGCTTGAACAGGGGACTGGACTAGAAGACCTCCAAGGTCCCTTCTTATTCTACTCTACTCTACTCTACTCTACTCTACTCTACTCTACTCTACTCTACTCTACTCTACTCTACTCTACTCTATTCATTTCTGTTTCTATTTCTATTCTATTCTATTCTATTCTATTCTATTCTATTCTATTCTATTCTATTCTATTCCATTCCATTCCATTCCATTCCATTCTCTCCTGCTTGAGCAGGGGACTGGACTAGAAAACTTCCAAGATTCCTCCAACTCTGTTATTCTGTAACTTCTATATATAAGAGAGCAGTTAAGTTGTCTGTTGAGTAGATTATTGATTGCAACTGCCAAAACTGAACTTCAAAAGAAACAGAAGGGCAAAAAAAAAAAGAACCCAGTAGACAATTTCTGGGAAATCTGGGTCATGGGATTCTCAAGCTTAGCTTTAACAGCCATCTCCTTGGTGGTGTGTAATCATTGTGGCTTGGATGAAACCCCTGGAGAAGATCTCAGACAGCAACTTCTCCATCGGAGGAGCTATTTAAAGGAAGGATTTTGTAGCTATAGCATTGGAAGTAGGCAACGTGCTGTTTAGTTGAAAAGAAAAAGGGTGGACATCTGCTAAATCAATTAATCAATCAAGATTTCCTACAAATAATCTCTTTGGCTCCAGGCGGGCATGGAGATAAATAAAACCCAGTGCGATTGGATTTGGGAACCACTAAGAATGCAGTGTGATCAAGTGAAATTTAAGTCCTTCAGTCATCACAAAGCGGGTTGGTACCTTTAAAAAACTTTAATTTTGTGTATTTATCAAGGGAAAAGTTTTTTTGCGCTTGTTTTTTTTTTCCCTAGGAAATTATGCATCAGATTTGTCTGTGATTGAAAACAAAACAAGGGGGGGTGGAAATGATTGAGCATAAAAATGGATGGAAGGCAGGCAGTGGTCCAGAAGCAGATACAATCCAAAACCTTCACATCATGTATATGTAGTACCTCATTGAACAGTAGTAACTGTGAGAGGGATCTTGGAGTCCTAGTGGACAATCACTTAATATGAGCCAGTAGTGTGTGACACCTGCCAAATAAGCCAACACAGTTTTAGGCTGCATAAACAGAGGGATAGAATCAAGATCACGTGAAGTGTTAATACCACTTTATAATGCCTTGGTAAGGCCACACTTGGAATACTGCATCCAGTTTTGGTTGCCATGGTGTAAAAAGGATGTTGAGACTCTAGAAAGAGTGCAGAGAAGAGCAATCAAGATGATGAGGGGATGGAGGCTAAAACATATGAAGAACAATTGCTGGAACTGGGCATGGTTAGTCTGATGAAGGAAAGAGTTATGGGAGACATGATAGCAGTCTTCCAATATCTCAGGGGCTGCCACAAAGAAGAGGGAGTCAAGCTATTCTCCAAAGCACCTGAAGGCAGGACAAGAAGCAATGGGTGGAAACTAATCAAGGAGAGAAGCAACCTAGAACTAAGGAGAAATTCCCTGACACTGATTAATAAGTGGAACAACTTGCCTCCAGAGGTTGTGAATGCTTCAACACTGGAAGTTTTTAAGAAGATATTGGATAACTGTTTGTCTGAAGGTGAAATTTACTTACCTTCCCAACCAGTTCGAAAGTGCATGTGTTGTGTCACGTGTACGCACGGACCCTCTGCGCATGTGCAGAGGGTAAAAAACAGGTTACTTCATGGTTAGCCTTTGAACCATGTATTTATTTAGGTTTAGGCACCGCCCAGCTAACAACATGACTGTGAAAAATTATTTGCATTTGGAAACCTCCTACTTTTAGGTTTATACATAAAAAAGGAAGAGAAGGGAGAAGCCTCAAAGAGAGGCTCAGAGGAAGGCATCTATGGATGAGAAGAAGAAGACGGCAGCGACTTAATGCTTAGAATAATTCAAGAGCAACATCTTGGAAGAGACACAGCTTTATCAGGGTTCCCCTGGGCTCTAGTGTTTGTATGTAATACTCTGCGGTTGCTTATCACAGCCCCGAAAACGAAAGGAACAGGCAGCACAACTTAACGAAACCATGTCAGCAAGAGAGAGGTGTTTTAAGAACATATGTATTTCAGATGCATAAATTGATTTGTTTGCTTTCACGTCTGGGACATAGAGGTGTGATCAATCAAATGTCAGCATATTCCCGATGAAATTTGGTCTGGAATATTAAAGTGGGTTTTTTTTATTTTAAAAAAGTGGTTCCTATTTGAAGAAGTAGGAAAATATAGAGTAGAGTAAAAATGGAATGGAATGAAATGGGGAGGGGAGGGGAGAGAGAATAGAATAGAGTAGAGTAGAGTAGAGTAGAGTTCAGAATAGAATAGAATAGAATAGAATTCAGAATAGAACAGAATGAATAAGAAAGAATAGAATGAATAAGAAAGAATAGAATACAATTCAGATTAGAACAGAACAGAACAGAACAGAAGAGAACAGAATTCTTTATTGGCCAAGAGTGATTGGACACACAAGAAAATTGTCTCGGTGTACGTAAAAAAGAAGCTTTCAGTGTACATAAAAACAACAAAGTGATGTCATAGCTCATAAATCATAACATACAATCATAATCATAAGAGCCAAACAATGTGATAAATCATAAGATACCAATAGGTATCCAAAAGGTAGCAGGGAAGATGAGAAGATGAAAAGGATAACAGCAATACAGCCCTACTACATTGGTAAATGTTTCTTTAGACATAAGACGTGCTGTGAGAGTTACAAAGCGTAAAGGGAGGACTAGAAGACCTCCAAGGTCCTTTCCAACTCTGTTATTCTGTATTCTTTCCCGAATCAAGTAGTTTTAATTTGGCAAACATCCATCCCCCTTACTCAGTCTACCTTTCGCTGTTGTGTCTTGAATGAATGTTGGTGTTTTTTTAAAAAAAAAATCAGATGGTTCACCTAAAGTTTACTGTAAACAAATCCATAAGTTGGACATGCAACAATTAAAATATGCAGAGTTATACAGGTAAAGGTTCCCCTCGCACATATGTGTTAGTCATTCCCGACTCTAGGGGCCGGTGCTCATCTCCGTTTCAAAGCCGAAGAGCCAGCGCTGTCCGAAGACGTCTCCATGGTCATGTGGCTGGCATGACTAAATGCCAAAGGCACGTGGAACACTGCTACCTTCCCACCAAAGGTGGTCCCTATTTTTCTACTTGCATTTTTTACCTGCTTTCGAACTGCTAGGTTGGCAGAAGCTGGGACAAGTTGTGGGAGCTCATCCCATTACATGGTGCTAGGGATTCGAACCGTTGAACTGCCGACCTTTTGATCGACAAACTCAGTGTCTTTGTCACTGAGCTACCACGTCCCTATGCACAGAGTTATACCCTCTGTAAATTCCAAAATGGTTACAGTTGGTTCATAGCATGTTCCTCCTCCAAGGTCAAAACCGAAAGATCCCAGTCTTTAAGGATGCATGCACCATTTAATCATCCATCACTAGCAGGATCTCAAGATCCCTTTCAATAAGAGGATTCCTAAGAGGACCATAAGGGGCATGCATAAGCGCACAAACGTGCCTACCGTTCCTGTCCTATTGTTTTTCTTTTCTTCTTCCTATATATATGCTTATACCTCCTTATATTTACTCATATATGTGTTTATATACTATATAATCTTTTGTATGATACCTACATATATTGTTGTGACAAAATAAATAAATAAATAAATAAATAATTTATGACAGGGATGTCAAACTCAAGGCCCATGGGCCACATCCAGCCCATGAGTTGCATGGATCTGGCCCATGGACCCGCCCTGGAAATAGCGAAGGACCGGTCCGCAGTGCCTCTGCCAGCAAAAATGGAGCTCATGGGTGACATTCCCAAGCTCCATTTTTGCTTGCTGGCAGAGGGTTGCAGGAGGCCACTGAAGCTGAAAATTGAGCTCGCAAGGGTAGTGGATGATACTCCCAACTCCATTTTCACTGGCAGAGGGTTGCATGAGTCTGGGAACCTGTTTTTACTGGCTGAGTGCTTGGGCCACCACAGGGCCCCCAACATGAGTGACATTGAACTGGCCATGCCCCTCCCGGCCATGCCCGCCCCAGCCCCCCAAGGTCAAATGCCAACCCTGATGTGGCCCTCAATGAAATCGAGTTTTATACCCCTGATTTATGACACGCTTCCTAGATGTGTGACCCACAAAAAAAGAAAACCTATTGATCTCAGTGACGCTTACTCCTTCCCTGCTCAAGCCAAGCTGCATTAGATAGCTTAATTGGCCAACTCCTTGTGTATTAACAGAATTCTTAGTGTTTCATCCTCCCCAGGGGTAAGAAATAGACTTAATTGGCTTTGAAAACAATCCTGTAATTAATATGAGAAAACAGTCTGTTCAGAGGTTGAGAAATCACTTTCTTCCGAGCTATTTTACAAACAGCTTGATCTCACGGAGTAGCTGCTGACTCCAACCTCCAATGTGGTTTTGGAAATGGTTTTTTTGGGGTGTGGGAAAAGCACCCTCTCTACTCGGTAAACTCTCCAAGAAGTTACAGTGAACCGAAGATACGCAATCAGCTTTCCATGGTTTCACTGCAAATGAGTTTGGAGGAAGGCATAATTGCTATGTCATCTAGCTATAGTTATATGAAAAGTTTGAGTCTTCACCTTGAAGATAAGGCTTGCCTGCTCCTTATCAGCGTGTGGCCCTCGGAAATGGCAGATTCCATTTAGATAATTTCAATCCTGATGACCTTGGCATGTGTCCTTTTAGACAGAAGAGATTAGGAAGCTGGCAATAATAGCCTTTCTCCTCTTTCTCTCGGTTTCTCCTTACAGCTGATGTAAGGAGAGAGGTTTGCGAATAAAGCCAATTTCTTGAGGATTAACCTCTAAAAAAGAAAGGATTCCCCTCCCCCCAGCCTTTAACACAGCCACCTCTTTTTCCAAGAGGACACAGCTGCTTTAAAGGTGCTGGGCTTTCATTCACTCCGCCTTTTCCAAGGGTTTGCACAATGATTAAGATCAGAGAGAGAGAATTCAGAGGGATGAAGCTTTGGGGCTATAAGTTCAATTCTTGGACAAGAAGTAAGGGTGTATCAAGAAGGGAGAATATTTGTAGCTTAGGCATGAACGGTGGGGTCCCTGGCGCTCTCTAAGCTTGGTTATTTGCTTGCAGGCGTTCCATTATTAGGTAACAACTTCAGTACTAATGAGAAGGTGGGCTTCTCCCTTAGCACCAATGTCATTTTTTAATGGGGTTATGAAATGCCTGCAAGAAGACAACCAAGCTTAGAGACCACACAGTCCTTCTCCTCCTCCCAAACCCCACTCCATTCTAGCACTATTTCAGGTAATGAAATAACTGCAAGAAGACAATCAAGCTCAGAGAGCACCTCCTTCTTCCTCCCCTTTCTAGAACTGATGATGTTATCTAGTTGGGTCATGATAGCAATAAAGGTAAAGGTAATATGTGCTAGTCGTTACTGATTCTAGGGGGCGGTGCTCATCTCCGTTTCAAAGCCGAAGAGCCAGCGCTGTTCGAAGATGTCTCCGTGGTCATGTGGCCGGCATGACTCAATGCCAAAGGCACACGAAATGCTGTTACCTTCCCACCAAAGGTGGTCCCTATTTTTTCTACTTGCATTTTTACATGCTTTTGAAACTGCTAAGTTGGCAGAAGCTGGGACAAGGAACGGGAGCTCACCCCGTTACATGGCAGCACTAGGGATTCGAACCACTGAGCTGCCGACCTTTCAAGCCGAACCACTGAGCTGCCGACCTGACAAGCTCAATGGCCTAGCCCCTGAGCCACCTTATGATAGCAATAGCACTTAGATTTATATAGTGTTTTTACAGCCCTCTCTAAGTGGTTTTACAGAGTCAGCCTCTTGCCCCCAACAATCTGGGTCCTCATTTTACCCACCTCAGAAGGATGGAAGGCCAAGTCAACCTTGAGCCGGTGAGATTCGAACTGCTGAACTGCAGCTAGCAGTCAGCTGAAGTAGCCTGCAGTGCTGCACTCTAACCACTGTGCCACCTCGGCTCTATTGAAGAAATGTCTTCAAGAAAACAACCAAGCTCAGAGAGCACCAAGGACTCAGGTAACAATGTATTTGACATTAAAAAAAAAATAATAATCTGGGAGGGGACACATTACTTCATAGGTGAGGTCTACAGCTTCTTATTTGGAGCCATTTCTAAGAGCCTCATCATCCTTTTCTTTGTTGTGTGAACCTTTATCCAGTCAGAGAAATAGGGGGAAATCAACTCCCCCTCGCTAAACATGAAGTATCCAACTGGCTTCAGATCCCCCCCACAGTTTCTCATGTCAGCCACAAAGTTTGCCCCCCAAATTCATTGTCTTTGAGCCAACAGAAATAGCCAAGACTTTATTCAAGACATTATTCAAGCACGTATCCATTCACAGGAGAAACCTATGGGCAAAACTACATCCACAATGGTCCCTGGATAAAAACCACTCTATCGCATCAGGGAGAGAAGAGATAAAGATGTTCTCATTCACAAAGCCCTATTGATTTTTGGGAGGGGGAGGGGGGCAGGGGGGGGGGTCACTTCCAGCAGCCAAGGATGTCTGGTAACAAGCCACTTGTACAAGGGGTGTTGTTATATTGATAGAAAGTCAAAGGTTGCAAGACAAATGACTTGTTCCGTGAAGGCTCTGTTCAGGAAGAGAAGTAATTTTAAGATAGCCTACCAGAAAGGGAGTAATTTTAAGTCAGGAAAACAGGAGCGAGATCGATTTAACCCCTTGTTACCTGCATCCTTCTGTGCAGGAGAAGCCCATCCCGTTCCTTTCAGGTTGGGTAGAAAATTTTGGTATTTCAGTTCTCCAAAATTCCATCTGCATGGCCAAATGTCTCCAAGTAATTCCAGCACTGATGTCTAAGCATCTTGCTGAAGTCTCTCTCTCTTTCTCTGTCTTTCTCCCACTCTCTCTCTCTCTCTCTCTCTCTCTGTATCTCTCTCTCTCTCTCTGTATCTCTCTCTCTCTCTCTCTCCCTTCCTCCCTCCTCTCTGTCTTTCTCTCTCCTTCTCTCTCCACCTCTCCCCTCCCTCTTGCTCTCTCTCCCACCCTCCTTCTCCCTCTCTCTTTTTTAAAAAAAAAATATTTTTATTATGCAGTTTTCTTCATTTTACATCACAGTTACAAACTTTGCAACAGCAATATACTGGTACACATCCACATTTTTTTTCTTTTACATTATATATTCTATTATGTCTCTTAATATGCACTATCATATTCATAGCTATTGTTTCCATATTTCTAACACAAATCTCTATATGATTATCATTCTATGTATTTTATTTTACATTTTTATAAAATCCTACCATAATATTATTATATTTGTTATAATATATTTATATTTATTTATTTATATATATCAGAATAATCAGAGAAGCCATCGAGATAGAAAAACGCCCACACAGCATGAACAAACGAGATGATACCTCCCGCCTACCAGTCATTTGGAAACCCGCCCTTATTGACAAACGAGTCCCTAACACGAGGAATGACACCAGACCCACACTCACGAGGTTCACACAGGATGTCACCACCACACATGCACCCAGAAAGCAGACCCAAACCCACACTGATCAGGAAGCACGACCAAGGACCAGAAGCCAGACCGCAGCTGCAACATTAGCTATTTCAAACCCCTCCAATCCATACATATAGCAGACAGACACCCACTATGAAGATGTAGCATGACCACAAACACGAAGCCAAACAACAGCAATGCAGCTCACCAGCTCAACTCCCCCTGCAACTCAGACTAATCTGAACACAACCAAGCCCCCACCCAAACAGGACACACCCCCATCCAATCAGAGCACAAAAAAACCCCCATCCAATCAGAGCACAGCCAAGCTCCCACACAATCAGTTCAAACCCCCACTAGCAGTTAAAAAGGAAGAAACAGCTGCAATCACACATTGCTCCCAGAAGCACGAAGCTGAAGCCTGAAGATGACGAATGAGACTTCGTCGAAACGTCGCCAAGACACTTCCAATTTTATGCGGGAGAAAACCCGAATAACCAAAGACCTACACACACACACACACACACACACACACACACACACATATATATATACACACACATATATATATATACACATACATTTATATTATATATATATTTATTATATTTATTATATATAATATAATATTTATTATATAATATAATATTTATAATATTATAATATTATATTTATATAATATATTTATAATATTAGAGGGACGTGGTGGCTCAGGGCCTAGGACGTTGAGCTTGTCGATCAAAAGGTGGGCAGCTCAGTGGTTCGAATCTCTAGTGCTGCCCTGTAACGGGGTGAGCTCCCATTACTTGTCCCAGCTTCTGCCAACCTAGCAGTTTCGAAAGCACATAAAAATGCAAGTAGAAAAAATAGGGACCGCTTTGGTGGGAAGGTAACAGCGTTCCGTGTGCCTTTGGCATTGAGTCATGCCGGCCACATGACCATGGAGACGTCTTTGGACAGTGCTGTCTCTTCGGCTTTGAAACGGAGATGAGCACCAACCCCTAGAGTCAGGAACGACTAGCACGTATGTGCGAGGGGAACCTTTAGCTTTACCATAATATTATTTACAATAAATATTGTGTTTATCATTGTACTTATATTTATTTCTAAATTTTAGTCCGTTGATCGTCTTTCATTGTTACTTTTCTAATCTTTGCATCTACTCTCCAACCAATTGTACCATACATCCCAAATTAGATAATCCCTCCCTCCCTCTCTCTCTTTCTCCCTCTCTCTCCCTTTGCTCATTCTCCCTCCCTCCCCCCTTCTCTCTTCATTTCCTTGCTTCCATCCTTGAGGTGGAGCAGTCTAGTAGTTCTTCCCCATCTTTTCACCCCATATTTGCTTCAAAGACTCAATAAAAATGTTTATTTTTCTCATCCAAGAAGCTTCTTTAGTTCTGACTGAATGGTGAAGAATGGAAGGATTTATATTCCTTGAAGTCATCTGGTTGTAGGCTCTTCGAAAAAGGAATAAAAGAAGTTATCTACATTAAGATTGAACAGCCCTCTCTCAACAAAGGGGGTGGGGATACTACACCTCCTATCTCCTGCTCACAACACAGTCCTTTCAGCAGTTCCAAGAAGGTTCCACACCCATTTCCACCCTTCAGGAGACCCTGAGATCACAGATAAACCTCCAAGTGGTCTCAAGGACTCTCAGAAAGAGCACTAACGGCCAGATGACTGCAAAATCCTTCCATCCTCCACCATTCAGTTAGAATCAAAGAAGCTTCTTGGACGAGAAGCGAAACATCTTGAAGCCAAAACAAAGAAAGTCCAGTTGCCCCTTGAAAAAGCACTTTTGGGACACTCAATTAGAAGCCTTTGAAGAAAGTCAAGAGGCCTTCGATGCCTCTCCTCCCATGGTATGGAAATGGGAAGGGGAAAACCAGGTATGACATTAAGAAGAAAATATTACGCAGCTGGAAACACACAGCCTCCTGACAAATAACATTTGATTACTGAGTTACCTACACTAGTGTTGAAGTGCCTGAACCAACACTCTTCAGGTACATACAGAACCACCATGAACTGCGGTAATAACTATAATTTCAGCACTGATTTACAATACACCATGAGTTCAATGCAGCTTTCCTTTCCTCCCTCTTCTGATGGATGTTTATGACAGAGGCAAACGTTCAGAATCCCAGCTGGGTCCTGCATGGAAATATTGATATCGATGTATCCCTGAATTACTTCTAAGAAATTATAGCTTAACACCAGTGGTGGGATTCACTGGTTGTAACAACCGGTTCACTTTGCGTGCCCTCCAGAGGCTGTAAATGGGCCCGTTTCCAGACTTCTAGTACTTCTGGTAGGCCTGGTTTTTGCCCTCCCAGAGCCTCTGTGCATGCCCTGCACTTACCTGGCATCCAAAACGGGCCACGTGGAGACTCCTGGGAGAGGAGTAGTGGGGTGGGTGGGGTCAGACAGTCCTTGGAACAACCAGTTTGCCGAACCAGATTAAAATTAATATCCAGTTCGTCAAAACCGGTTGAAACCGGCTGAATCAAACCACCCCTGCTTTGACAGCCATCTCAACCAAACCTTTCTCGATTTCTTTCCGCTTTGGTCTCTTGGTTTTCTTGCACTTCTAAGCTCCCTGTGACCTGAGGGAGACCATTATAATCACAGATTGAAAAGTGGACTCTGATCTTTGGACACCACCTTAAAATACACTGTGAATTCCCACAAGTCTAAAGTTGATAGTGCTTTTCTTTCTAGAGCAGTGGTAGTCAACCTGGTCCCTACCACCCACTAGTGGGCGTTCCAGCTTTCATGGTGGGCGGTAGGGGTTTTGTCCAATACTGAAGCGCTTTCCTTTTTTTTAATTTAATTGACTTGTTTTAAAAAAACCATAGCATTATTTAAAAACATTTTCATTAGGTTTTCATAAAATTCCCTGTGACAATTTAAATTTCTGAAAATATACTATTTGTATCGCCCACGCATAAGTTTAGTTCACGTTACATAAGTGAAACTAAATGGCGCTATAGTGCGACCGCAAACAAAAGAGCCTCATCCCAGAATAGCTCGCGCATCTCCCCCCCACACCACCCAGCTGTAACAGACAAGCAGAGCTGGTAGCCAGCCCCCCCCAAACCCAATCCACTATGCATGAGAGACATGCATAGATGACGATACATGGCACATTACTGTGGAACCAGTGGGCGGTTAGAAAATTTTACTACTAACAGAGATACAAAAGTGGGTGATAGGTACAAAAAGGTTGACTACCCCGTTTTAGAGGTTTTGAGGTCATGTTGCTAGACTTTGTTTGGAAATGGTAGGACTTCTTGATAGACGGCTGTCTTTTGAAGACCATTTGACGGCCGTCTCCAGGAGAGCCTTTTACCAGGTTCGCCTGGTTCGCCAGTTGCGCCCCTTCCTGGACCGGGATGCCTTATGCACGGTCACTCATGCTCTCGTGACATCTCGCCTGGATTACTGCAATGCTCTCTACATGGGGCTTCCCTTGAGGAGCACCCGGAGGCTCCAGTTAGTCCAGAATGCGGCTGCGTGGGTGATAGAGGGAGCCCCTCGTGGCTCCCATGTAACACCACTCCTGCGCAGACTGCACTGGCTGCCTGTGGCCTTCCGGGTGCGCTTCAAGGTTTTGGTAACTATCTTCAAAGCGCTCCATGGCTTAGGGCCGGGTTACTTACGGGACCGTCTGCTGCCACCGATTGCCTCCCACCGACCCGTACGCTCTCACAGGGAGGGTCTCCTTAGGGTGCCGTCTGTCAGGCAGTGCCGACTGGCGGCACCCAGGGGAAGGGCCTTCTCTGTGGGGGCTCCCACCCTCTGGAATGAACTTCCCCCAGGACTTCGTCAACTTCCTGACCTTCGAACCTTCCGCTGCAAGCTTAAAACACATCTATTTATTTGTGCAGGACTGGACTAGAATTTTAATTTTAAATTTAATTTTAATGGGGTTTAATCATTTTAATTGTAATTTTAAATTTTGGCCTATTTAAATAAGTTTTTTAATTAGTTTTTATTTTGTATTATATTTGTATTTTTATCGGGCTGTAAACCGCCCTGAGTCCTTCGGGAGATAGGGCGGTATAAAAATTTGATTAAATAAATAAAAATAAATAAATAAATAAGAAGGGCATTTCTTCAGCTCAGGGTTTGGTGGTTGTTTTTTTTGAAGACATTTCATGACCCAACTAGGCAACATCATCAGTGACAGAAGGGAATGGAATTTGCAGAATGGACGAGGAGGAGGAATGGGAGGCGAAAGAGAATTGTGAGCACCTGGTGATCTCTGACATTGGTTGGGGGGTTTTTGCAGCTGTTTTATGACCCAACTAGGTAACATCATCAGTGCTAGAAGAGAATGGGGTTTGTGGAGAGGAGGAGGAGGAGGAAGTGGGGGAAGAGGAGGAGGAGGAAGAGGAGGAGGAAGAGGAGGAGGAGGACAACTGTGGGGTCCGTAGTGCTCTCTGAACTTGGTTGGTGGTCGGTTTTTTTGCAATTGGTTCATGACCCATCTATGCAACATCATCTGGGTTAGAAGAGAGTTAAGTTTGATTTCTTTTTATATACCAACAATATTGTATTATCAGTGTTGGCGGGAGTGCCCCTTACTGTGTTGGTAGTTCCTTGATTGGACAGCCAACCCTACTCTTGGAGTGGGGTCAGACACATAACCCTCATTGTGGGGGACCCTACGTACCTCAACTAATAAAGGAAACATTTTTTAAAGAAAACCTCCTTGGACATCACTGAAAGGAGAGGCAAAAATCAATTTCGAGGTGACCTCCTTAGCTACAAAGGTTGGGCAGGCTGACAGTCCTAACCTCTCTCTTTTACAATCTCCAGAATTGCCCTCTTCTGCCGAGGAATAACAAACACATTTGGCACCTGCCAAAGGCAAGTAAGTGGCCTTCGGCTTTGTATTGGCACTGTCAACCAGATGATTTATGGATGGCAGCCTAGCACAAAATGTGTCCCCAACCTTCCGCTTGCCTTACTCCCACCCCCTCTAATTCATCTTCGACACATTTTAATGACTACAGCCCTAAAACATTTAGTGAAACGAGAAGCCAAAACCTCCACCCTGCTTTCAGCGGAGACAAATCCGCTCTCTCGATTGAACAAGCCTGTCTAAGTTTTACCCCTTTTATAATACCCTAGTAAGGCCACACCTGGAATACTGCAACCAATTTGGGTCACCACGTTACAAAAAAGGTGTTCCGACTTTGGAAAAAGTGCAGAGAAGACCAACTAAGATGCTTAAGGGCCTGGAGACTAAAATATATGAAAAACAGCTGCAGGATTTGGGTCTGGCTAGTCTAAAGAAAAGAAGACTTAGGGGTGACATAGTAGCAGTCTTCCAGTATTTGAGGGGCTGCCACAAAGAAGAGGCGGTCAAATTATTCTCCACAGCACCAGAGGGCAAGACAAGAAACAATGGTTTGAAACTAGTCAAAGAGAAAAGCAATCTGGAATTAAGGAGAAACTTCCTAAAGGTGAGGACAATTAACCAGCGGAACAGCTTGCCACCAGAAATCGTGAGTGCTTCATCACTTTAAGAAGAGACTAGATCAGGGGTGTCCAAACTACGGCCCGCGGGCCAACTGCGGCCCGCAGGTCAGTTTTTATTGGCCCGCAGCAAATTCTGAAAATATAATTGAATATGGCCCGCCGCCTTCACCATTCTGCGCTGTTGCAAAGAAGGTTGGGGCAGTTCAGCCGCCGAGCAGCAGGGGGAGCTCGCGCAGGAACGGAAAGGTGGCGCCTGCATAGCTGCGCCGCCAAAATGGGCGACTCTGAGGATGAATTTCGGTGGCGGGATCCGCTGGGGCGGCGGCGGGGGGAAGCGGCGCGCGGGATAGGCACAGGCGCTGCTCCTGCCACCGCCCCGTCCCCCGTCCCCCCGGAGTGCGGACTGAAGCGAGGCGGTGCCCCTCGGCTGCCCGGGAGGAAGAGGCAGCGGGAGGCGGACGGAGAGCTGCTGGTGGTTCCGGCCAAGTTCCGCTCGGAGGCCGGGCCAGGCGGGAGGCGGCCCAGGACTGGTGAGTCAGGCGGGAGGCGGGGAGTGGGGGGGAAGAGGCTGAGGGGATCGCCGCCTGGGAGCCACTGACTGCCACCTGCTCTCCGCCTAGAGACGAAGGGCCACGGGAGGCCGCCGCCCGCTGCTGCTTCAAGGGCCGGAGGACGCCAGCTGGACTCAAGGCCTGGGCGGCCCTACTGCTTTTGAGGCCCGGCCGCGCCCGCACGCCCCGCTGCCCACCAGCTGCTGGAAAGGGCCCGGCTAATGCGAGGCCGGGCTGGCTGTGGGAGCTGAGCTCGCTGACGGGCACCCGGCCGTAGCTCCTTGGGAGGCCGATCAGGTGCGTGGCTGCGGCGGCGTCGGGCTCTTCTCCGGGTCCTCCTTCCCTTGGGGGCAGCTGAGCCGTCGCTCTTTTGCGGCGTTTCTGTCCCCGGAGCATCCCGAGGCCGAGTTCGCCTTCAATCCAAATATTACATTAAAATCAACATAACACAAACACACACGTACACAAACATAGAGATACACATGCACATATATATAACTCACACACATATAGTATACTTAAGCCTAAACTGTGCATAGGGACTACCCAGACGGGCGGAGAAAGTGATTTCTGACAGGTTCTCACACTTTGACTGGTCCTCACACGCATAACTATCTTTACATTTTGCACCCTATCTTGTAACCGTGGTGAAGAGAAGCAGTTGTGAAATGAGTGATATGGTTGTTAAAAATGCTGCAATGGGCATAAATGTGAGGATGGTCATAAGTGTGAGGACTGGTCAAAAATTACTTTTTTTAGCCCTCTGAGTAGTTTCTATGCCCATAGCCACATCCACTCAGTCACATGAGCAGTTAGCCACGCCCACCAGTCACATGACCACCAAGCCACACCCCAAAATAAGCCACGCCCATCCCCCCCCCCCGGTGGCCCGGGCCTTTGCTTATTTTTCTGTATTTGGCCCTCACTCAAAAAAGTTTGGACACCCCTGGACTAGATAGTCACAAACTATAGGGTCTCCTGCTTGAAAAGGGGGCTGGACTAGAAGATCTCCAAGGTCCCTTCCAGCTGTATTCTATTCTAATTTCCTCCAGGAGCTCAGTTCAGTGAACAACTCATCAGTATGCAACTACAATGGCAGCAACACAATTTGAAGACTGGAAAGTAAAACAGGGCAATAGCCCTTAGACTTATAAACCGCTTCACAATGCTTTCCAGCCCTCTCTAAGCAGTTTACAGAGTCAGCCTCTTGCCCCCAACAATCTGGATCCTCATTTTTACCGACCTCGGAAGGATGGAAAGCTGAGTCAACCTTGAGCTGGTCAGGATCGAACCTCTGTCAGTCAGCAGAATTAGCCTGCATTCTTCTGTATTCTAACCACTGCACCACCACAAGTCTTAATAACAGTGAGTCACTTAACAACTGGGTCAAAAAAGGTCGTAACATGCGGCAAACCCCATTTAACAAATGTCTCGCTTAGCAACAGAAATTTTGAGCTCAATTTTGGTCCTAAATTGAGGGCTATCTCTAAGGACTTTCCGTTTTGCAGATACATATCTGGAAATGGATCAAAAGAGAAGGAGTTTTAACCAGTGTAATTTATTTGGCTGGACAAGGCATCGCACTGAGGTCTCTCTTAGTCAGTCCTCCTTCACAGATGTGTAACTGTGTGGGTAGATGTCTTCTTTATGGATTGTGTATGCTAATTGGGACCAAAAGTCATTTTAAAAGCATGCCAAGAGCTTGAAATCTTTCTCTAAAACCCAACTCTGCTCTATTTTAAGTAACAGCGGAGGTGGGAAGGGAAACGAATGGGACTTTTTGCATTGCAGAAATGGCGAGGTTCAAATGAGAAACTCATGAGATGCTAGAAGAAGAAAAATAGACCAAGGTCCCCAGATCAGATTTTAAAGATGTTTGTCGTGTTGTTTTTCTTCCCTCTGAATACTTCAGGGAAATTAAATTTCTTCCAAGATATAATTAGGGAAGAGAGATGTTTCTTGTAGGTTTCTTGTAGGAAGAAAGTGCTTTACATCACGTTCAATCATCTCTCCAGGTAGCTTGGTTCAGTGGACCTCTTGTTGTGGTCCGCCAGCAGCCTGCGGAGCTGGCAACAGAATCTTTTCTTCTCTCTGGGTGTTTAACCTTCTAACTTTCAGCCAGCGTGTCTGCTTTAATCCACTGATCTCCTAGCCTAAGGCTCTCCAAACTTGGCAACTTTAAGACTTGTGGACTTCAACTCCCAGAATTCCTCAGCCAGCCAGATAAGTCCGCAAATCTTAATGTTGCCAAGTTTGGAGACTCCCGTTCTAATCTGAACACATTTGCCTGCTTCCAAAGGCCTTCCCGGAATGAAGTGGAATGACTAAATCAGGAGTGTCAAACTCGTGGATGCATCCTGCGTCGGCCATGCCCATCCCTGGTTTAGTGAAGGGGGCAAAAATTGTGACATGTCACGTGATGACAACATGATGATTGACATGCCTGGACTAAATGTAGGATTTTGAATGGAAAATCTGCATTCAAGTGCTCTTGGTGAACTGCCAGCCAGGCTTATAGGAGGGGTCAAGTGAGGACCTAGCTTGGAGTCCTTGCACAGCCACAAGCAGGATAAGCTTAAACCTCCCCCAAGATTCATGAAACCTTACTTGGTCGTTTCCAAGGGAAAGCAAGGAGTTTAGGGAGATTCTTGCAACATACAAGAGTTGACTCAGCCTTCCATCCTTTATAAGGTAGGTAAAATGAGGACCCAGATTGTTGGGGGCAATAAGTTGACTTTGTATATAATATACAAATGGATGAAGACTATTGCTTAACATAGTGTAAGCCGCCCTGAGTCTTCGGAGAAGAGCGGGATATAAATGCAAATAAAAAAAAAATACCCTGTTTCCCTCAAAATAAGACCCAACCAGAAAATAAGTCCTAGCATGATTTTTCAGGATGCTTTTAATATAAGCCCTACCCCCAAAATAAGCCCCATTTAAGATTGTCAGCTAGATGGATGCATCTAGTACCATATTTCCCCCAAAATAAGACCTAACCAGAAAATAAGCCCTAATGCATCTGTTGGAGCAAAAATTAATATAAGACCGGTCTTATTTTCAGGAAAACACAGTAGGTGGTAGAGAATAAATTTTCTTAGTTTCATTATTCACTAATAGCTGTGGTTGTTTGCACCTGACAGGTGTCTTCTTCCCCCCCCCCCACCTCTAACATTTCCCACACTCTTTTATTGGCTGGTTCAGGCAGGAGAATTGCTTCTTGGGGTGATGGTACTTTCGTCCCCTAAGGGAATTTGTTAATCACAACTCTATTTTCCGAAAGTGCAAAGCTCTTAGTCCATTTCACCTCTCTATGATAGATGAAGAAGTGCAGTTCTCTTAAAGTTCTGGACTGTTACTTAATAGAAATTGTTGGCCGTTTCCTGCCCTTCACCTTTCTGGTGTTAATGTAGTAGCAGATCAATGCATTACTCTTTGTCCAAGTTGTTTTCTTTTAGCCAGCTGCTCCTGTTTTTTCTTTAATCCACCTCCCCCCCCCCGCCTTCTTATGTCCTTCCTTCCTTTGTTTATTGGGATCAAGAACATTTCAATGCAACCATGGCAGAGTTCACAAATGGGGGGCAGGGGGGGACAGAAACACCAGGCCCTCTCTAAATAAAAGCATCACAGCATTGTAACCTGGGAACAAACACATTTGTTCCCAAGGAAATGGTTCCTGGGTGTCATTTCTCCCAAACTGACATCTGTCTTGGCAAATATTGAATGGTCAACGATGTGGAATCTTCTCCCTTGAAATTTGGATGCGCAATAGCAATAGCACAATATACCGCTTTACAGTGCTGTACAGCCCTCTTTAAGTGGTTTTGTAGAGTCAGCCTCTTGCCACCAACAATCTGGGTCCTCATTTTATTGACCTCGGAAAGATGGAAGGCTGAGTCAACCTTCCGCCTGGTGAGGTTTGAACTGCCAAATTGCAGGCAGCCGGCAGTCAGCAGAAGTAGCCTGCAGTATTGCACTCTAACCACTGCACCACCGTGACTCATGGCCAATGCTCAAGCCAGAATGGAGGTGGGGGACCAGAAGATTTAAGAGAGATCCAGCAATTGCCTGGAGGACTGTTTTGAAGTCTGCCAACTTTAGGTAGTCCTCAAGTTGCGACCACAGTTGAGCCCAACATTTCTGTGGCTCAGTTGTTCGGTGAGTGTTGCCCTGTTTAACAACATTTCTTGCCACAGATGTTAAGTGAATCACAGCAGTTATTAGGTTAGTAACAGATAGTTAAGTGAATCTGGCTTCCCCATTGATTTTGCTTGTCACAAGGTTATTTATTTATTTATTTATTAATCATACTTATATACCGCACCATCTCCCGTAGGACTCAGGGCAGTTCACAGGCATATTAAAACAATATAATAAATCAGCATTAAAACCCAGTTAAGACTAAATATTATCATGGCCTGATCACTAAAACAGTAAAAACCAGTAAAAACCCCATTAAAATTTAGCTAAAACATTTTATTCTTAGGCTAGTCCAGCACGCTGAAATAATAGAGTCTTCAGTTCACGGTCTGAAGGTCCGGAGGTCGGGGAGTTGTCGTAATCCTGGAGGAAGCTCGTTCCACAGGGCTGGTGCCGCCACAGAGAAGACCCTCCCCCTGGGGGTCGCCAACCTACATTGTTTGGTCGACGGCACCCTGAGGAGGCCCGCTCTGTGGGAGCGCACAGGTCGTTGGGAGGCAATCGGCGGCAGAAGGCGGTCTCGAAGGTATCCCGGTCCTAAGCCATTGAGCGCTTTAAAGGTGGTAACCAAAACCTTGAATTGCACCCGGAAGACTACCGGTAGCCAGTGTAGGCCGCGCAGGATGGGTGTTATATGGGAGCAGCGCGGTGCTCCCTCTATCACCCGCGCGGCCGCATTCTGGACTAACTGGAGCCTCCGGGTGCTCTTCAAGGGGAGCCCCATGTAGAGAGCATTGCAATAGTAATAGGTTGCAAAAGGAGAATCCATGACCCCGGGACACTTCGACCGTCATAAATATAAGTCAGTTACCAAGCGTCTGAACTATGATCACGTGACCATGGAGATGCTGCAATGATTGTAAGTGTGAAGGACTGTCACAAGTCTTTTTTTTTCCAGTGTTGTCGTAACTTCGAACTTAATGAACTCTTTTAAGCCGAGAACTGGGTCTTTATCAAGAAATAAAGACCCATAGAGTGATCCTAGTGGATGATCCCTTAAATATTTATTTACTTATTTATTTTATTAGATTTTTATACCGCCCTTCTCCCGAAGGACTCAGGGCGGTGTACAGCCAGATAATAAAAAAACCCACAATATACACATTAAAACAGAAACTTAAAACCAAGCATATTACATAAATGGCCGAAATTTAAAACAATCAATTTAAAACCCTAAAATTCATAAATAACCCCAATTAAAATTGAATAAAGCTTTTAAGCCAGTCCCGCTTGAATAAATAAATGCGTTTTCAGCTCACGGCGAAAGGTCCGAAGGTCAGATATTTGACGCAAACCGGGGTGAAGGTCGTTCCAGAGCGTAGGAGCTCCAACAGAGAAGGCCCTTCCCCTGGGGGCCGCCAGCCGACATTGTTTGGCGGACGGCACCCTGAGAAGACCCTCTCTGTGTGAGCGTACAGGTCAGTGGCAGGCATAAGGTAATAGCAGGCGGTCCCGTAAGTACCCGGGCCCTAAGCCATGGAGCACTTTAAAGGTGGTAACCAAAATCTTAAAGCGCACCCGAAAGACCACAGGAAGCCAGTGCAGGCTGCGCAGGAGTGGTGTTACATGGGAGCAATGAGTGGCTCCCACTATTACCCGCGCAGCTGCATTCTGAACTAGCTGAAGCCTTCGGGTGCACTTCAAGGGCAGCCCCATGTAGAGAGCATTGCAATAATCCAAACGAGAAGTGACAAGAGCCAACCGTGTCCAGCAGCAGCCCAAAAAGCTAATACAATCAGTTGTATAAACAGTGCTGGAATTTCTAGCATGTATACATTACTAAAACAGTGACGTCTACGCTGGCTTGGGCATGTTGTGAGAATGGCTGATGGTCAGATTCCAAAAGATCTCCTGTATGGAGAATTAGTGTTCTGTCCCCTCCCAGCCTCAGCCACGCGAGCTGGCTAAATGAGCCAGTAATTGAGTTCATGGCTGCTATCAGTCCTGGCAGGGAATCTGCAGCTGCCTGCCAAAGTCTTCCTTTTATCTTGGGATTGCCAAGCAACCAGGAGGTCAGCAGTCCAGGCCGAATGTTCAGTTCAATTCTCCAAGAGTCCAAGAGTTCAGCTCAATTTTTGCTTGTCACAGAGCAGAAGAGCAGCCAGGGCTGCTTTTATACTCTGTGGGGTGTGGCTCCGTGACTCAGCACTTCCTGGGCCTGCCCCAACCCTGCTTCTGTTGTTCCCGCCATTCCTGCCTACAAAACCTAGGGTCCAGCTAGGCCTGATTGCCATCAGCCGGGTCTGGAGGTGTGGCCTGGGGGGGGGAAGAGTCAGGGGACAGAGGCCTCGTTATCTCCTCCACCTGGCCTGCTTCTGGCTCCTGGAGCTGAGCCAGAGGAGCTGGTGCTCCAGAGGTAAGTCCTGATGGCCCTTCCTCCTCACTTTCCGGGTCACTTTCTGGCAGGGGGCCCGGCTCTGGGGGCGCAGACACAACAATTAGTGCAGGGAAAGCACCTCAGAGGGAGACCACAGCTGTGATATAAGGATATCTGCAAGAGGGACCTAAATTCCCTGGGAATGGACATTAACAACTGGGAAACCTTGACCTCCGATTGTTCAGCTTGGAGGCTAAAGACGTAGCATGGCCTTCTCCAATTCGAAGAGAACTTGTTCGGCAGGCTGAAGCAAAGAGGCTGGTCCCAGAACCAGCGAAATCTGGGGGCTGGGCAGGGGACAGAATGTATCTGCCCTCAGTGTGGAAGGGATTGCCACTCTCGAATTAGCCTTTTCAGCCACACTAGATGCTGTTTCCAGAGCACGATACCGTAGTCTTTTGAGATGGAAGGATGCCATAGATAGAAACAGAAGCACAGAATCAAAATCACATGAAATATTAGTGCCACTTTATAAATCCTTAGTAAGGCCACCCCTGGAATGTTGCATCCAGTTTTGGTCACCACATTAGAAAAAAGATGGGGAAAAGTGCAAAGAAGAGCAACTAAGACAATTAAGGCCCTGGAACGGCTACAGGGATTGGCTGTGTCCAGTCCAGAGGAAAGAAAGACTAAGGTGGGCAGGATAGCAGTATTCTAGTATTTGAGGGGCTACCACAAAGGGGGGCGGTCAATTTATTTTCCAAAGCACCAGAGGGATGGACAAGAAACAGAGGATGGAAACTAATCAATGAGAGAAACAACGTGGAATTAAGAAGAAACTTCCTGACAGTGAGGACATTTAACCAGTGGAACAGCTTTCCACCAGAAGTTGTAGGTCCTCCATCACTGGAGGTTTTTAAGAAGAGACTAGACCTACCTGAGACAGTATAGGCCAGTGAACCTTTTCGGTACCAAGTGCCCAAACCGGAACATGTTTGCATGCCGGAGCACCAGAAACCCAAAGACCAGCTGGCTGGTACATGCATGCCTGTTTTTTGGCTATTTTTGGCTGTTTTGGGGCCATTTTCAGGCCGTATTTCAGGCTGTTTTCAGGCCATTTTTGGGCCATTTTTGGTCCAGAAAAAGGCCCAGAAAATGTACAAGAAAACATCCCCAAAGCGGCCTATTTTGGGGGCTTTTTTTGGCTGTTTTCAGGCCACACTGGGAACAGGCTCATGCTGTTCTTCTGCCTGATGGATGTCAGATTCCGGAGGCAGCAAAGAATTACCAGATGGCCTTGGCCCCCTCTCTGCTTCTGACTCAGAGCCCTTCCCTGAGCCTTCCCCAGACTCCAGGACTGGCCCACCTTCCTCCCCAACCTCCTCACTGTCTGAATCTGCTGCCAGCTCTGCTGGCTGCTGGTGGGCCACAACATTTTTGCAAAATAGAATAGAATAGAATAGAATAGAATAGAATTTTATTGGCCAAGTGTGATTGGACACACAAGGAATTTGTCTTGGTGCATATGCTCTCAGTGTACATAAAAGAAAAGATACGTTCATCAAGGTACGTATCTTTTCTTTTATGTACACTGAGAGCATATGCACCAAGACAAATTCCTTGTGTGTCCAATCACACTTGGCCAATAAAATTCTATTCTATTCTATTCTATTCTATTCTATTCTATTCTATTTACATAAAATATGTAAATAGAATATTCTATTCTATTTACATAAAATATGTAAATAGAGAATGAATGAGTCCTACCTGAGACTTCTGGTATTAAATTACAATATTCTGGGTGAAGAAATATGAGTTTGAAAGGAAAGGCTTAAACAGCTGTTGCTCTCCCATAGAAAGCACCACCAACAGCTGGTACTCTGATCCTCTGCTCTGCTTTGGATCAGAAAACAAATTGATTCTACTTCAGATCCCTAGATTAATAATATTTTCACAGAATTCCTTCACTTTCACTATTCTGTGATGGTTTCCCTCTTGTTTCAATGGATGATTACACATTTTGTTGTCTTTTCAGATTTGCCTTGCTGGGAACACTGAAAAAAAGTCCCTCTGGTTTTCATTTCTCCATTCCTAATGAAGGAGACCTCTGTGTTGATGTATCAGAAATGATAGCTGTCAACTAACAACCAGCAGGCAGTAGGAGTTAAAAATGTGGTCCATCAGCACCTTGGAGAGCTCCTGGCAATTACATGCTCATATTCCCCCCCAAAAAAGGCCCAGTCTTATATTAGTTTTTGATCCAAAAGATGCATTAGGGCTTATTTTTCGGTCAGGTTTTATTTTGGGAAAAATATACTAAATGCATCCATCTGGCTGATGATCTTAACTGAGGTGGGTAGGGCTTAAATTACGAGCATCCTGAAAAATCATGCTATGGCTTATTTTCCAATTGGGTCTTGGGGAAACAGGGTAGGTGATGTTCCAATGGAAGTTATAGCTTAAGGAGGTCTTAAAATATAACCTTTCTAGGACACTGATAGCCTTTCAAAACTGTCCATCAATACTGTCAGCAAAAAATCAGGTGACCAATTTTTTTTCTTGAAAGACTCCTGTAAGAGCCAGTTTGATCTAGTGGTTAAAGCACTAGGTCAGCAACCAGGAGATGATGGGTTCTAGACCTGCCATAGCCGCGAAAGCCCGCTGGGTGACTTTGTGTGACTAATCACCAGAAGATGGTGAGTTTTATTTCCACCTTAGCCACAAAAGCTGTCTAGATGACTTTTGGCCAATCATCAGGAGACTGGGAGTTCTAATCTCACTTTAGGCATGAAAAGTCAGCTGGATGACTTTATTTATTTATTTTTTATTTATAATGCAATTTCTATACTGCTCTTCTCCCGAAGGACTCAGGGCAGTTTACTTTGGGCCAATCACCAGGAGATGGTAAGTTATAGCCTCGCCTTAGGTTCGAAAGCCAGCTGGGTGACTTTGGGCTACTCCCTACTTCTCAGCCCAATCCAAGTTGTTGTTGTTGTATGGAAAATAGGAGGAGGAAAGGGCATTAGATATGTTCACCCACCTCGAGTTATTTGCAAAAGTAATAAAGGCGGAAATAAGTAAATATAAATAAATAATTCCACCAGGTCACGATTCCCACTAGGCATTAACAGCAATATGGAGAGACATCATGAAGTCCTTCACACTCAAGACAGAATGTCATGTCCCACTCCCACTCCAACGAACGAGTCAAGGAAGTCCGTAACAAACTTGGCAATGAAGCCTCTGCAGCTTGCCAAGTTCCTTTGAGGTTTATCAGGGCAGGCAGGAGTCCAAGTTGTGACTTCAGCGATAGGGTCCGATATCAGCAAACTAGATAAGACTTTGCTTGACTCAAGGTTGGAATGCCAAAAGCAGGTCCTTTATATAGGCTGTGGGGTGTGGCTTCATGACTCAGCATTTATCTGGGCCTGCCCCACCCTTCCTTCTGCTGGCGTCGCCTCTCAGATCTCCGGAAGCGAGGGCCCACCCACCCTGAATTGTCTTCAGCTGGATCTGCTGTCAGCGTCTGGGAAAGGGAGGGGTCAGAGGGAGTAAGCCCGGGTAATTCTACCACCTGGCTGGCTTCCTGCTCTGAAGGCTGAGCCAAAGGAACACACGCTGTATGAGTGAGGTTTATTGGGCTTCTCCTTTCACTCCTTGAATCCTCTCCGAGCATGGGGCCAGGGCCGGGGGCTGGAGTCATGACAGGCCATTCATCTTCATTATCAGACTTGGAGTCTGATAAAAGGCCCGGTTGGAGACAGGAGGGGCCCGGCTAAGGAGAGGAGGGAGGACGAGTCACAACACAGAAAATCAAGAAACCCGTAGACACCTTGAGGAATACATACATACATTGTGTAAGATGGAACAGTCGCACACCCGTCTTCATCACAATGGAACTCAAGAAACCAACATCACATTCCACCTTTGAAAATTTCACTCTACTAAAGCAGCTCCCAGCCTTTGGGGCACTTTGGTTCCATGGAGAGAGGTTTTCCGGTGGACCAGAGAGGGAGTGTGGTTTTGTGTGCTGCTTGCATCTGAAGGATGAGCCTTGTTTGCATGGCATGGTCTCTGGCATGCTGTGGCCCAGTGCCAGTCCATGAACTAGGGCAATGATGGCTAACCTCTTCATTGTTGTTCGCTGACAGCACACGTACACGTGTGCCAGCACCCATAATGTGCGTGCAATGCCCCTGTTCCCCGTGTATGCGCACATGACCCCCCTGAGTTTTCCTACACATGTGTGCATGACCTCCTGTGTTCCCTCCGCACATGTGTGTGTGACCCCCCCCTTCCCCCCCATGCATGCACATGCGACCCCCCTGCTCCCTGTTTTAGGCTTAGCAGGCCTCCCTGCAGCCTCCTGGGAACAAAAACAGGCTGAGGGGGCCATGCCACCCCCACGCCCTCTCATGCATGCATGCCCAACCATGCACGCGCAATCATGCCATGTGTTCTATCTCCTTCCCCACTTCAGACCCACGAGCTGGCCTTCAGCCAGTGGATTCACGGCTCTTATCAGTCCTGGCAGAGAAATCACAGCTGCCTGCCAAAGTTCAAACAAATGACTCACGTAGCAAGACTTTCAGCTCTTTTTGAAACAGATCAGCTAAACTTTGCTTCCCGTGGAGTGAGAGCAGTCCCAAAGCTCCTAATATATCCTTCTTTTTGATGACACCGCCTCTCTAATCTTCTGAAGCGCGGGTCAAGCCAAGCTTGATTATTATTATCAGCTGGGTCTGAAGGCGTAGCCTGGGGAAGGGAGGAATCAGGGGATGACGGCCTCATTACATCTTCCGACTGGTCTGGTTCTGGCTCCTGGAGCCGAGCCAAAGGAATCGGTGCTCCCGAGGTAAGCCTTACCGGCCCTTCCCCCTCACTCTCAGAGTCACTTTCAGACATGGGGCCAGGTTCGGGGGCTGGAGTCACAACACCATGCTTCCCACGCATGCGGGTCAGAGACCTGAAAACCAGCTGGCCAGCAGGAGACACAGGCACATGCGTGCTGGAGCTGAGCTGGGGCAACGGCTCACATGCTTGCAGAGAGGGCTCTGCATGCCACCATAGGTTCGCCACCACAGAACTAGGGGTTGGGGACCCCTGCTCTACAATAGGAATGTTGCAGTACAATTTTAGAAAAAAAAATATTACAGGCTACAACCTACAAACTGCCCCCTGCTATTTCACCCTTGCCCGGCTAAAAGTCTTCAAACAGAAACAAAATTACCTGTAGCAAATTTTCAGTTGCTTGATTCTGAGATACATGTAACTTTATTTATTTGTCTATCTATCTGTTGGTCTCTCTCTCTCTTTTTTAAAAAATAAACTCAGTGGGGACCTTGGGGTACAAATTTCACAAGCCAAAAGGTCTTTCCCCATTTAGTTTCTTATTGTAGCACAAACTTTGCACGCTCATAAAAATGAACTGTGCGTTTCCTCAGGCACTCCAAGAGAGCAAACCTTTAAATAAATATTATAGCATAAGAAGGAATTGATGTCATGGCTGCTGTTTTCTCGACTCTCAGATTTATTGCCTTGGAAAAATGAAATCTTATTTTATACCCCCTTTTATCTATCAGCAATTGGAACATATGGCTACAGACGTAAATTGGTTCTTCGGTTTAAATGCTTTCCTGAAACCTTCGAAGAGAACGATACGGCTATATATATATGTATCATTATTTATTTATTAATGTATTTCTATAGTCTTTCCACCCTGATTCTTTTCAACCCGGATCTGTTATTTTTCTGGATGTCAGGGTTGCACGGATGGCAAAATTGAAAGTAGGAAAGGGTACATTATGACGAAACCAAACCTTGAAAGTTGCAGCGAAAAGGTGAAAGAACTATCATAACATAACATAACATAACATAACATCAGAGTTGGAAGGGACCTTGGAGGCCTTCTAGTCCAACCCCCTGCCCAGGCAGGAAACCCTACACCATCTCAGTCAGATGGTTATCCAACATTTTCTTAAAAATTTCCAGTGTTGGAGCATTCACAACTTCACAAGCCCAGTTCACAAGGGTAAGCATTATTAATCTTGAATTTTTAATTTGGTCCATTAGGAAGTCTATCAAAGGGGCATTTGCTGCTGAGAGAGGGACAGAGAGGGTGTCAGTTTGCGGAGACTGTTGCTCAGCATCAGAAAGGAAACTGGTGCATAAGAAAAGGGTTGCTGTGAAAGAAATGGAGAAATGACAACCCCGAGAATATTCAAAGAATAAAAATTGAAATAGTAAAAAAAAAAAAAAAAGGAATGAAAGGGAATGAATATGAATAAAAATGGAGAAATTAGAAAACGAAGGGCGAAAAAAGATGTAATTTGATAAAATAAGCAAAGGAATATTAGGAAAGGAATAAAAAAGTTTGAACTGTGTAAGATAAGGTCACTACATTGTTTATGAATTGTGTTTGTGTGGAGGGGGGGAAACAAAAAATCAATAAAAACTTGTACAAAAAAAGAAAGAAAGGAAGGAAACTGTTTTGGCCTGTTCTGTACAGTAGATGGAAGGATGGAGGTGGAGGTGGAGGTGGAGATGGCTGGATGGCTGGATGGAAGCAGATGGAGATGGAGACATATACAGAGATAGAAAGAAATGGAGATGGAGATGGAGAAAGATGGTGGAGATAGAGGTGGAGATGGAGAAAGATGGAAATGGAAATGGAGATGAAGACAGAGACCGAGATGGAGATGGAGACAGACGGAGATGGAAAGGGATGGAGATGGAAAATGATGGTGGAGATAGAGGTGGAGATGGATGGGTGGAGATGGATGGAGGTGGAGGTGGAGATGGATGAAGATGGAGAGAGAGATGGAGAGAGAGGCAGAGGTTGAGGTGGAGATGGATGGATGGATGGGTGGAAGCAGATGGAGGTGGAGACGGAGACGGAGATGGAAAGGGATGGAGATGGAGAATGATGATGGAGGTAGAGGTGGAGATATAGGTGGAGATGGATGGGTGGAGGGGGATGGAGATTGTTGTGTCTCATCCGATCTCACCACAGCCGGGGCCTTCTTATCTGCTTCCGAACACGGAGGAATGTCCAATATGCCTCCCGGCCCCAGCCCTGGCTCCATGCCCAGACAGGCTGAAGAGGAGGAAGTATCTCCAGCCCCCAGCTCTAGCTCCATGCCCAGGCAAACGGAGCAACTAGACCCCTCCCCCTCCTCCACAGCATGTGAGCCTGAGGGAGGTCAATTGCCAACAGCTGCAGACTGGAGTGACCCTCGCGTCAGAAGACTTGATAGACGGAGGCAACAGAAGGAAGGGAGGGGCAGGCCTGGATAAGTGCTGAGTCATAGAGCCACACCCCATGGCCTATATAAAGGACCTGCTTTCTGGCATTCTCTGAGTCAGGCAAAGTCTAAACATATCTTGCTGAAGTCACTTTCTGGTCTCCTGCCTGCCCTGAGGACTTTGCTAGGACTTTGGCAGAGCTGCAGAGGCACGCCTGATTCGGATTTCCCTGACCCGGCCGTCAGCGGAGGAGTGGGACACGACAGAGATGATGGAGATTGAGATGGAGACAGAGAAGAAGAGACGGAGATAGAAAGATAGAGATGGAGAGATAGATAGAAATGGAGAGAGATGGAGAGATAGATAGAGATAGCTCTTATTCATCTTCAAAACCAGAAAATACTCAGTGATATTTTTGACTAACTAGAGTCAAAGTAACCTAGAGGTTACACTATCTAAAGATGCATAGAACTGTGCAAAACCTTAATTTGAAATGACTGAATTTGCCAAACCATGCCTGCCTCCTTTTGACAATTGGAATCAGGTCCTTTCAGATCCGTCTGGCCATTCAAGATGCTTGCACAACTCACACAACCCCATTTCTCCAATCGTGTTGATGGCTTGAACCAGAGTGGCTTGATTGAATGCTCACATCTGAATGGACCCAAATGGTTGAACAGAGTGCAGAATCTGAACCAGCTTTTGGGCGATTGTTCTATCCCTGTGAGAAACTTCCCTGGTGGAACTGTGGGACCATTTGTGCAAATGGACCATGTGTACCTCCTTAAGAAGCCAGGCGACACATTGGCTGCATTTACACAGCACATTACACAACAGAGATATACATTTGTGAGCAAAAAGAGAATGCATGCTGTTTTTCTACTGCAAGAGGCCAGTTAGATGCTTTTAGCCAGTTGCAAGTTTATTCAGCAAGTTTATCCATTTATTCTGGAAATTATTTAGCACAGAGAGAGAGAGAGAAAGAGAAAGAAAGAGAGACAAAGAGAGAGACAGACAGACAGAGAGACAGAGAGAGACAAAGAGAGAAAGAGTGAGAGAAAAAGAGAGAGAGAGCTATTCAGAAGCACATCTTCTGCAATTTTGAGGTCAAAGGGGAAAAGCAGAAATAAACGTTCAGCTTTGAAAGAGATCTTTTGATATTTTTCCTAGTGAAGTTCTGCACTTCCGTTTTAAAGAGAGAAGCTATTTGCTCACACTTCCAGTTTTTACAGTGGACTATTACAAGGTGGAGTTGTAGAAATTTTTACAAGCCTATCAAGTCAGTCATTGACTTTTTTCCCCCACAGAACATAAAAAGGCACAGTCCATAAAAAAATAAAAATAAACCAATAACTTTTAAACCCACCTTTTTAATAGAAATGCTTCTTTCAAGACCAGCCAACTCCTAGCTGGAGAGAGACAGAAAAGGGAAATCTCACAGCTGAATCTAATCTGGACCACCATCCTTCCAGCCAATTAGATCAGAGTTTGCAAAAACAAAGCCAGTCAGGTATTATCTGATAATTAGCCCCTATTATTCACACTAATAGCAGATTATTCCTGTAATGATTTTCCTACCTAGCTAGCAACAAACACATTAACTCCTCTGAATGGAAATTCCAGAGAAGTCATTTGTGTTTCCTTGGTGATAGAGAGACCTTACTCAATCATTTGCTTTAGATGTGGATTGGCAAACTCTTGAAAGAATATGTGATTCCAGAGATGATCAAATTCTAGACACTGGCAGGTGATTCCAACCAGCAAGGAAGTGTATTTGCTTAGCAACCATGCTGTTTCACTTAACAACCGCTGCAAAAAAGGGTCATTAAATCAACCATGACTGGGGGACTGGAGGATATTGAAAAATTCAGCTAAGATGAGCCACGGTGGTGCACTGGTTAGAATGCAGTACTGCAGGCAACTTCTGCTGACTGCCAGCTGCCTGCAGTTTGGCAGTTCAAATCTCACCAGGCTCAAGGTTGACTCAGCCTTCCATCCTTCCGAGGTCAATAAAATGAGGACCCAGATTGTTGGAGGGCAAGAGGCTGACTCTGTAAACCGCTTAGAGAGGGCTGTAAAACACTATGAAGTGGTAAATAAGTTTAAGGGCTATTGCTGTTGCCCTTCCTTCCTTCCTTCCTTCCTTCCTTCCTTCCTTCCTTCCTTCCTTCCTTCCTTCCTTCCTTCCTTCCTTCCTTCCTTCCTTCCTTCCTTCCATGGTTGTGCAGCATTTAGAAGGCAGTATTGCAGGCTAACTCTGCCCACAGCCTGGAGTTTGATCCTGATTGGCTCAAGGTTGAGTCAGCCTCCCATCCATCTGAGATTGGTAAAATGAAGAATCCAGATAGTTGGGGACAAGAGGCTGGCTCTGTAAACCGTGGTCATAAGGTCATTAGATGATTTTATGCTTGATTTTATGACCTTCTTTTGCAGTGGTTGTTAAGTGAAGCAGCATGGTCACTAAGAAAATACACTTCCGCCACTGACCTTGCTGGTTGGAATCACTTCTCTTGGGAAGGTTGCACATGGCAATCACATGAGCCTTGGACATGGCATCTGTCATGGCATGACATCATGACATGGCATCTGTAAATACACACCAATTCTCTATTCCAGGGGAATGGATACAATTTGACTTGGGGGAGGCTTGGTCTTAATTTCATTTTTGTCTGGTTATTTGGTGGGGTAATAAAAAAGGAAATTAACCCCACTGGAGGATTAACAGACCTATTTTACTACTGAATTCTCTCTCCCTCTCTTTTTAAAAAGATAATTTGCTGATCTAACTTAATAGCAGGATGGGGGGGGGGAGGTTGAAGGTGTCTTCAGACTTAAACAGGCTGGTGTTAAGCCAATGAAATGGAAGGAAGGAAAGAAGGGAGGGAGGGAGGGTTAGGAAGGAAGGAAGAACTAGGAAGGAAAGAAGGAAGGAAGGGCTAGGAAAAAAGGAAGGAAGGAAGAGCTTGGAAGGAAGGAGGGAAGGAAGGAAGGAGAGAAGGAAGGAAGGAAGGAAGGAAGGAAGGAAGGAAGGAAGGAAGGAAGGAAGGAAGGAAGGAAGGAAGGGCAACTGCAGCTTACAGCTTACTTTTGTCCTCTGCAGTTGACTTTGTTGCAAGCTAATGGGGAGAAATAAATAACTTAGAAGTATTCTTTGGAAAATTATCTATAAAAGCTTTGTGAAGAAGACTGTGAAAATGATCTTTTGGGCTCAGGGAGAGTGTTGGTATCTCCCTTTGGCCTGGGAGTTGACTCATTCATGACACTCTGCAAAGCTATCTTTCCTCAACTTCATAAACTCTAAATGTCTGAGACTTTAGCTCTCAGATTTCCAAAAAAACAAAACAGCTTTGTAGGCAGTTCATATAGTTGGCTTAAATTTCACAGCTCTTTCCTACCTCCCTCCCTCCCTCCCTTCCTTCCTTGCTTGCTTGCTTGCTTCCTTCCTTCCTTGCTTGCTTGCTTCCTTCCTTCCTTCCTTCCTTCCTTCCTTCCTTCCTTCCTTCCTTCCTCCGTCCCTCCCTCTCTTCTCCCATCTCTTTCTCCTCCCTTCCTCCCTTCCTCCCTCCCTTGTCCCATCTCTTTCTCCTCCCTTCCTCCCTCCCTTGTCCCATCTTTCTCCTTCCTTCCTCCCTCCCTTCCTCCCTCCCTTCCTTCCTTCCTTCCTTCTCCTCCTCTTCTCCTTCCTTCTCTCCCTCCCTCCCTCCCTCCTCCTCTCCCTCCCTTCTTTCCTCTATCCCTCTCCTTCCTCCTCTTCCTCCTCTTCCTCCCTCTTCAGAATTTCTCCTCATCAGCTTTTGTACTCAGGATCCTTTAGAGTAGACAGGTTCAAAATTGCCAGTTGTGCAAGAAGGAAAAAAAGCACATCATTTCCCTTCCATTTGTCTCAGGAAGGCAAATATTAATATGCAAAGAACAATATAATTTACCACCAGCTATGGAAGCCAGATCACTCTGTAGTGTTCAGCATTAAAGAGAGAGAGAGAGAGAGAGAAAGTTAGATAGCTAGATTGGAGCTATAATTTATACATTTAAAGATTTAGAGGAAAAAAGTGGGGGAGGGAAACGGCTTCCTTTTTTTTTTCATTATTGAAATTAAAACTTCAGCAAAGCCTCTTTTTGCAACCCTTTGAGAGCATCTTTTACTTGGCATGAAAAGAAAATGCTGCTTCATCACCTTCTCTGGTTTGCAATGGAATGCAACCAGTGCTGGGCAGGAACCAAATTGAATTTTCTCTCCTTATTTCAGGCCAAGGAAAATTGCTGAGATATGTGTGTGTGTGTGTGTGTGTGTGTGTGTGTGTGTGTGTGTGTGTGTGTGCGCACGCGCGCGCAGGGTCAGAACAATTGATCTGATTTAAAAATATATATTATTTACAGGGCTTAGAGAATACTCCCTTCTGCCAACTATCAATAAGAATAGAGCTGGAAGGGACCTTGGAGGTCTTCTATCCAGCCCCCTCCTGGAGCAGGAGACCCCACATCATTTTAGACAAGTGGCTGTTCAGTCTCTTCTTCAAAACCTCCAGTGTTGGAGCATCCACAACTTCTGGAGGCAACTGAATTGTTCTCACAGTCAGGAAATTTCTCCTTAATTCCAGGTTGCTTCTCTCCTTGATTAATTTCCACCCATTGCTTCTCGTTCTACCCTCAAGTGCTTTGGAGAATAAATTGACTCCCTCTTCTTTGGGGCAGCCCCTGAGATATTGGAAGACTGCTCTCATGTCTTCCCTGGTCCTCCTTTTCTCTAGACTAGCCAAACCCAAATCCGTTCTTCATATGTTTTAGTCTCCAGGCCTTTAGTCATCTTAGTTGCTCTTCTCTGCACATTTTCCAAAGTCTCAACATCTTTTCTGTAATGTGGGTACCAAAACTGCTTGCAGCATTCCAGGTGTGGCCTTACTCTGGCAACCAGCACGTATGTTGTGCCTCGCTCGCCCCCCTGCCGCAGCCGGGCCCCTCTCGTCTCCTGCCGGACGCTGATAGTGCAGAAGAATGTCCTGGCATGCCTCCAGCCCCCAGTCCTGGCACCATGCCCGGACAAACGGAGCAGCTGGGCCCCTCCCCCACAGCATGTGAACCTGGGGAGTGTGAAGCCAGTCATGAGCTGGAATTGCCGGCAGCTGGAGGCTGGAGGGACCCACGCTTCCGGAGAGTGGAGAGGCGACGTCAGCAAAAGGAAGGGTGGGGCAGGCTTGGATTAATGCTGAGTCATGGAGCCACACCCCATGGCCTATATAAAGGATCTGCTTTCTGGCATTCTTTGAGTCAGGCAAAGTCTAATTTGGATTGCTGAAGTCACATCCTGGTCTCCTGCCTGCCCTGAGAATTCTGACAGAACTTTGGCAAAGCTGCAGAGGCACGCTTGATATGGACTTCCCCGACCCGGCTGTCAGAGGAGGAGTGGGACACGACAATGTATTTGTGATGGCTGCAGCATCCTGGAGTCACGTGATCACCCCTTGCAACTGCCCACTGACAAGCAAAGTCAAGGAGGGAGAGCCCAAATTCACTTCAAGACTGTGTGCTTCACTTAAGGTCTGTGTGATTCATTTAACAACTGCTGAGATTTGTTTAACCATGGGGGAAAGGTTGTAAAATTGGATGTGGTTCACTTAGCAGCACCTTGCTTAGCAATGAAAACTCTGGTCCCAGTTGTGGCCGAAAGTCAAGACCTACCTCAATGACTATAATGTGCGAACTCGGGCATTACCATGGATAAACTACAGCTTACAGCTTTTGGTGTTGGTTTTTTTTAATTTTCCTTTCCTAATTTTGCTCGCTTTGGCACGATGTGTGACCGTGTCTTTGTACGTACGGTCTTTTTGCACATCTGAATGAAAGGCATGAAAATGCTAATAATTTGTATAATTGGGAAGCGTCATTTTCAATCATTCAGCTGTCCGTGCTGGGGAAAAGTAGAATGGGTTTGCTCTGTTCCCTTTCCACGTCTGTAAACCCAGATCAAAGCCCCTGGAGAGGCATCCTTGAACCAAATTTCATCCACGCTGGATGAAATTTACAAGGCTTTTATTTCACATCAATGGGCTGATTTGAGGCCTACTGATCTTTAATTGCAACGATCCGTTTTCACATGGGCTTTGGAAGCGATTTTTTTTACACTCAGCGAACCGGTGACGTGACATGGATATAATAATAAATATCTCTCCACACAGTTCAGGTAAAAGACGGCAAAGTATTTGTCACCTAACAGTGCCAATTGTCTAGGGCGAATGTCCCAACGGGTCCTTGCCTTTGAATTAAGCTCATTTTTTTAAAAAAGCATAAAGCCCAGCATGTATTAGCTTAGCTAAGAATGTGAATAGTCAGCCCTCATGGAATTGTAAAACTAGAGCATTCAAGTAGAAGAAGCCCATCTAAATAGCGACTCAAGATTTCTCCTCCTAGCAGGAATATCAGGTTAACAGATTAACAGAGTTGGAAGGGACCTTGTAGGTCATCTAGTCCAACCCCACTCACCCCCCACCCAAGGAGGAGATCAACCCATTCTTGTTACAAAGGAATACCAGAGTGGAATCCAGAATGTCGAGCAACTGGAATTAAGGAGCTAAATAAGAATCACAGATATCTGATCTTGAGAAGATCAAGGCAGAACAGGACCCCAGCAAGTTCATAAAATGGATTAGAGTACAGGTGTCCTGTTTGAGCAGGGGGCTGGACTAGACGACCTCTCTAAGGTCTCTTCCAACTCTGTTACTGCTAGTAGTAGACCTTCCTCCTCCTCCTCCTCCTTTTCAACCTATTTGCAAAGCACTTGAAGGCAGGACTCCTCCTCCTCCTCCTCCTCCTCCTCCTTCTCCTCTTCCATATCTATCTATATCTATTGGTGTATAGCTATATCTATACCACCCCACACCTCTCTTTCTCTCTGTGTGTGTGTAGGTATGTGTGTATGCATGTATGTGTGTGTTTGTGTGCGTGTATATATTGTGTATATCAACAAACGAGTCCCAGCCACGAAAATTGACCCTGGACCCAGGACAACACAACGCCGCCACCAATCATCCTCACCAGATTCAAACCCAAACCCATCCCACAGACGAAACACAACCACCATCCAGAAGCCAGACCATGCTGGCACCACTGGCTGCTGCGCCCCCCTCCGATCCTCATGCAAAGCAAGCTGACACACGCCAGGAACACATGACAGGACCTTGGACTCCGAGCCAAACCAGGGCCCGGGATGCTGCATCACAGCCATCTGCTCAAGAGATCACATCACAGAACTTCAGAGGCCACAACACCAAAGCTCAGGAACAAAAGACCAGGACCACACCCACACAGGATGCTACGAAACAGCCGACCAATCTGCAAACACCCACTCCATCTACCAATCAGGATGCAACCACAGAACCAACCAACCCGCTCACAGCAACACTCCCCACCTCAACCAATCTGCAAACACCCACTCCATCTACCAATCAGAATGCAACCACACTGCCAACCAACCTGCTCACAGCAACACTCCCCACCTCCCCACCAATATTTATAGAGAGACAGCAGCTCCGACCACTCTTTGCTCGAGAAGCACGAAGCCGAAGACACCAGCCTGAAGATGATGACTGAGATCTCATCAAAACATCACCAAGATACTCTCAACCTTACACGGGAAAAGACCCGAAAATGTCAAGACATATATATATATATATCACTATCTATCCATCCATTCATCTATCATCTGTCTATTTATACATGCATGCATGCACACACACACACACACACAATCATACATACATACATACATTCATACATACTCCTTCATATCTAGAAGGCCCCAGTGAATTACTTTGGTGAGCAGTCAGTCTATTTCCGGAGGTTCCTTTCAGCAAACCCATGACAGCCACCTCTCCCTTTAGCAAAACTAATTTCAAGTAACGGGCAGAAGGCTTCTCCCCTGCCAGTCAATGCTAATTCCACTTGCGCTTGATGCCTTAAATTATTCAAAGTTTATATTCATTTACAACGTTTAATGAAAGCAGGGGAGAAGTGGGTGCCTTTTTTTTAAGGGATGGAACTTCATTTTTCCTTATCTCCACTAAGTTGCTTCCCAATAACTGGGGTGTCACCCAAATCTAAAATGGATGGTTTGAGGATTCCACATGAGTTCAGCAAAGTTATTATTAACCTTTTTTTTAATTAAAAAAAAGAGAGAGAGAGAGAGTCAGCTCTCGGCCCCCGACCGAAAGTCAAGCTGTAATAAATGCCAGTGTTATTTTATTTTTATTTATGCCAGGAAAAGATAATTAAATGTCCCTAAAACAAATGCTCTCTGCATGAATCTTGGAGTTTTAACAGTGAATATGCTCCACCAGGAAAGGGAGGAAAGAATCCAAGATAATTCACATGAATAAAACGTATCAATTGGACTATACTTTTTAATGATGGATGGTTTAGATTTATTTGATGCTGTGGGTGTTCCAAGGTTTTTCTTTCTCTCTCTCTCACTTTGCCTCATTATGCAGATTTGAGCTAATGTGCAGTAGCTCCTGGAAATATCTCATTTTGAGAGTTAGTTGTTGTAGCCTGTTAGATGCTGACAAAGAGATAACCATGGAGAGAAGAAAAAGTCCATTCCCAACAAGGTAAACAATGAGAACCCTTCAAAAAGCACACTCAGAAGTACTAGCTATAGCTCTAATTTAAGGTTACATTAAAAGAGTCTTAGCATACTAAAAAGCAGAGACATCACCCTGCCAACCAAAGTGCCTATAGTCAAGGCGATGGTTTTCCCAGTTGCAATGGATGGCTGTGAAAGTTGGACCATAAGGAAGGCTGAGCGCCAAAGAATTGAGGCCTTTGAACTCTGGTGCTGGAGAAGACTCCTGCGAGTCCCTTGGACTGCAAGGCGAGCCAATCGGTCAGTCCTAGAGGAGATCAACCCTGACTGCTCTTTAGAAGGCCAGATCCTGAAGAGAAAACTCAAATACTTTGGCCACCTAATGAGAAGGAAAGGCTCACTGGAGAAGAGCCGAATGCTGGGAACGATGGAGGGCAAAAGAAGAAGGGGACAGCAGAGAACGAGGTGGCTGGATGGAGTCACTGAAGCAGTAGGCATGAGTTTAAATGGACTCCAGAGGATGATAGAGGACAGGAAGGCCTGGAGGAACGTTGTCCATAGGGTCGCAATGAGTTCAACATGACTTCGCAACTAACAACTAACAACAACAACAACAACAACAACAACAAGAGTCTTGCTGGACTGAAAACACATCTCAAAAGCAATAGTGCATCACAAGATGTCTGTGCAACACAGTGGGTGGGTGGGGAGAAACAAGGTACAATAGCAACCACATGACACACTCTGCCATACATCAAAAACATTTTGGAAGCTGTAGAACGCAGTTTCCAAGATCTGCAAGTGGGCATTGCACACCGCCCAGAGGCTATCATATGAGGACAAATTACGCATGGGAAAGATCACTTGGGAGATACTTCCAATGTAATCTACCAGATCAGAGGTGGGTTTCATATAATCTTACCACCGGTTCACTGTGCACTGAAAATGTGTAGCAGCAATGGGTCTCTGTGATTCCTAAGCCAACCTTGTTTGGTATCTCTGTAGCTCCCTCCAACTATTATTCCTGAATATCAACAGTTTCTTGTTCTTTTCAGGCAGAAAACACAGAGACACACAGTCAGTGAACCACTGTAAGATGGACAAGTAGAGAGACAGAACAAAATAGAACTCTAAATAGAAAAATAGGAAGGAAGGAAGGAAGGAAGGAAGGAAGGAAGGAAGGAAGGAAGGAAGGAAAGAAGGAAGGAAAGAAGGAAGGAGAGAGGGACAGAGGAAGAAAGAACGAAAGAAGGGAGGGAGGGAGGAAAGAGGGAGGGAAGAAAGGAAGGAAGGAGAGATGAAGGGAAGAAGACATGAGAGATAGGGAAGGAGAGAGGGAAGGAAGGGAAGGGAGGGAGGGAGGGAGGGGACTGAAAATCTCACTCTCTCATTCTGCAGCATTATTTTCTGACTGGCCACTGCAAGGGTTGTGCCTCTAAAAAATATTGGAGGTGGTGCCCAGCCACCAAAGCCATTTCTCATTTGAGAATATTGCTTTTATGAAGAGAGCATCTACCATTTATCACTGATATTTGGTTACTCAGCTGTCACTAAGAGAGATGTCTAGGCAAAGCAAGAAAAAGAAACCCGAAGCATTGTACCAAAACATTTTCATCCTTGCAGGTTCACTGCATGGACAAACAAAATACTGCAGCGAGATCATCCGATCTGTCGGGAATTCACAAAGGAGTCTTCACCAGAAATCCATTCCTCCTTTTTGGTGCCCAAAATAGTCTTGAGTTCCAGCATTTGAATTTTCCCTGGGCTACAGATTTCCCTAGAACTCCTCTCTTGCATCTGTAATATCATCTGTTCGGGGCGGGGGAGGGGGAAAGTGTTTTCCTTTGCAGAGGACTCAATTGATTTACTCAGTCGATCCGCTTTGTGCCCCTCGTCCCGTAGGGGAGATTGGCCCATTTTTCTCCAGTTGAATAATCTGCTCCGATCGCAACTGGAACGGCCTTGGCTAACAAACCAGAAGGCTCGCAATGAATCCCCAACAGACACATGATACAAACCCATAGGTTGTCAATGAAATAACGTGGGAAAGTAATTAATCCTTTGATCAACGTCTTGGCAAATGGAGACTAAAGCATTTTTGCTCCTCCTCGCTCCATCACAGCTCCTTCTTTTGCAATAATAATATAAGCAATGGATTGTATTTTTGTGATAATATATGTGAGAGCTTATGCACTGTAGAAAGTTAGCACTCACCCCTCTCCTAGAAAAATGAAATATTTTGGAAAATATTGAATAGGGCAGAGTATTTTGTTTCCCTGGATGAGAAATGGAGAAACATGTTTTAAGGACAAAGCAGCTCCCTGTAACTTCCTGCCTCCCCCGCCCCACCTTTGTCAATGGGCCATTAAGGCCTCAGCCAAGCTCACTCATTCCCCCCACTTTTGTCAATGGATCATCATCTGCAACACAATAGGACTCATCTAGCAACAGAAACTCACCACATGGCAAGGCTCAAGCAAGCTTGAGAGACAACCTACAAAGTTAGCTAAAACCCCTAGACCACCTGGGAGTTTGACAACCAATCGGGGTACATTTCTTATACAGGAACAGAAAACACCAAGGTGGGGCCCCACAGAGAGTATAAACTCAGGCACTCAGCATCTTGTTCTTCCCTTCTGCCCTTCTTCCCTCTTCTTCTCTTCTTCTTCTCCTTTCCTCTCTGGTTCTTCACCCAACACCTTGAAACATGTGATCACCTTTTCTGTTCAGGAACTCAAGCCATGTGATTCCTGTCCACCATTAAACCATCTTTCCAAGCAGTCTCCATGTTTCCAGTGTCTTTTTCCCCACTTGGAACTGAACCCAGATGGACATTTCTTCCAACAGCACCAAAGACAAATTCCTTGTGCGTCCGGTCACACTTGGCCAGTAAAGAATTCTATTCTATTCTGTTCCATTCCATTCCATTCCATTCCATTCCATTCTATTCACAGTGGCTGAAATGGAAGAGCCGAGAATTTTCATGCTTGCTACAGCAATTTTGCCCTGGGATATCAGAGGAGATTTTTGGGGTAGGTGAACTCATGCTGATGATTGTAGCCCACCAAGCCATGGTTCTGTCTGGTGGGGGATGGTGAATCTACTGAGAGAAAATAAATAATGCTTTGATCTCCTTGGCTTGATTTTAACACAAATGACCCTTACCAACACCAAGCAAATTCTCTTGTGTCTTTTTTCTCAAGAGAGGATCTTTGGATCTTCTAAGTTATCTTCTAGAACAGGGCTCTCCAACCTTGGCAACTTTAAGCCTGGAGGACTTCAACTCCCAGAATTCCACAGCCAGCCAAGCTTAGAATTCCTAGCAGTGAAATCTATTGGTTAGAAAATCTAGAAGTCCTGAATTCCAAGAGTCAGAATCAGCAAAATAGGTCCATCTATCTTCAGGAGGAATTTATTGGTCGGCATCAACAGGTGAAGATCAACATGTCACCCAAACCATCAATCTATTTCCTTCTACATCTTATTCTTCTTACCATGGCTACAATGAGAGGCGTTTAACCCTTCTATTTTAACCATCCGACTTTCACCTACCTATCAACTTAAGGAGAGGTAATTTAGGCTTTAAGCTTTCTCTCTCGGTGAAAATTGTTGGCTCTGGTTTCTTTGACAGCCGTTTCTTCTTAGACAGGCTGAGAAAGGAGCTTCCTTTCAGATCGTTTCCCCCTAAATAAAGGATATTTACAGCCAGCTGCCTAGGATTTGAAAGTAAGATGCAAAGGAGAATAAGAAAGAAAAACAAGAAACTTTCGTTCTTATGGGGAGAAATCTTGTGTGAATTTAGATTTTGGTACAGTGCTACAATATTTGAAGCAGCCTTCTAGTATTTTTTACAGATTAACAGAGTTGGAACGGACCTTGTAGGTCATCTAGTCAAACCCCCTGCCCCAAAGCAGGAGACTCTACACCATTTCTGACAAATGGCAGTCCAGTCTCTTCTTGAAAGCCTCCAGTGATGAAGCTTCCACAACTTCCGAAGGCAATTTCTGTTCCACTGGTTGATAGCTCTCACTGTCAGAAAACTTCTCTTTATTTCTAGGTTGAATCTCTCCTTGATCAGTTTCCATCCATTATTCCTTTTTTATTTTTATTTATTTATTTATTTATTTATTTATTTATTTATTTATTTATTTATTTATTTATTTATTTATTTATTTTGTCACAACCGTATATATAAGCATTAGCATGAAATAACCATACAATATATAAGCCTATATATAAGCATAAGCATGTAATAACTATATTAATTGGATATAATGAAAGGAAACAATAGGACAGGAACGGTAGGCACGCTTGTGCTCTTATGCACGCCCCTTACAGACCTCTTAGGAATGGGGTGAGGTCAATAGTAGACAGTTTTTGGTTGAAGCTTTGGGGATTTTGGGAAGAGACCACAGAGTCAGGTAGTGTGTTCCAAGTATTAACAACTCTGTTACTGAAGTCATATTTTCTTCAATCAAGATTGGCGCGGTTAACATTAAGTTTAAATCTATTGTGTGCTCGTGTATTGTTCCAATTGAAGCTGAAGTAGTCTTCAACAGGAAGGACATTGTAATGGATGATTCTATGAGTTAAACTTAGGTCTTGTTGAAGGCGGCGGAGTTCTAGGTTTTCTAAACCCAGGATTTCAAGTCTGGTGGCATAAGGTATTTTGTTGTATTCAGAGGAGTGGAGAACTCTTCTTGTAAAATATTTCTGGACACGTTCAATTGTACTGATGTCTGAAATGTGGTACGGGTTCCAGACAGACGAGCTGTATTCAAGAATTGGTCTAGCAAATGTTTTATATGCTCTGGTTAGTAGTGTAGTGTAGTAGTGTAGTGTTTTATAGTGTAGTGTTTTATAGTGTAGTGTTTTATATGCTCTGGTTAGTAGTGTAGTGTAGTAGTGTAGTGTGTGGCCTTCAGGTGATTTGGAAAATAGCTTGACCCCCTCCTCTCTCCCCCTCAAAAATTGAAAGACTGCTATCATGTCTCCCCTGGTCCTTCTCTTCACTAGACTAGCCATGCCCAGTTCCTGCAACCGTTCATCGTACGTTTTAGCCTCCAGTTCCCTCATCCTCTTGGTTGCTCTTGTCTGCACTCTTTCTAGAGTATCAACGTCTTTTTTATAATGTGGTGACCAAAACTGGATGCAGTATTCTAGGTGTGGTCTTACTAAGGCTTTATAGAGTGGTATTAGTACCTCCCTTGATCTTGATTGTATCCCTCTGTTAATGCAATTTAGGATTGCATTGATTTTTTTGGCTGCCACTGCACAGTGCTGGCTCATTTGAGGGGCTGTCACCAAGGAGAAGGGGACCGCCTATTCTCCAAAGCACCTGAGGGCAGGAGAAAAAGCAATGGGTGGAAACTCATCAAGGAGAGAAGCAACCTAGAACTAAGGAGAAATTTCCTGACAGAACAATTAATCAGTGGAACAACTTGCCTCCATAAATTGTGGTTGCTCCAACACTGGAGGTTTTTAAGAAGAGATTGGAGAGCATTTGTCTGAAATGGTGTAGGGTTTCCTGCTTGAGCAGGACTAGGTTGGACTAGAAGACCTCCAAAGTCCCTTCCAACAGTGTTATTCTGTTAATCCGGCTTTGTTTGCATATACAAAAACCTTGCAGATGAAAAAACCAGTATCCCCTTTCTCATGGGCTGAGATTCTCTGTTGAGTTTTGCACTTGTGAAAATAGGCCTTCTGAATGAAGAGAGTGGGCAATTTATTCAGTTCTTTTTTGGGGAATTCACACCTGTGGAACTGATTGGGGTTGTGTGTATGTGTGTGTTTTACTAGTCTTGTTAGTCCTCCAGCAACATCCTGTTGCACAGCAGCTCCGCACAATTAACTTTCCTAACCTTGCCATCACACCAGGAATTCATAACACGGGTTCATATTTTTGCACTTGGGTCAGAAGCTTTAGAATTTAGTTTAGAATAGAATAGAGCTGGAAGGGACCTTGAAGGTCTTCTAGTCCAGCCCCCTGCTCAAGCAGGAGAACCTATACCATCTCAGACAAGTGACTGTCTTGACTCTTGTTAAAAAGCTCCAGTGATGAAGCTCCCACAACTTCTGAAGGCAAGTTGTTCCACCGGTTAATTGTCCTCACTGTTAGGAAGTTTCTCCTCAACTCCAGGTTGCTTCTCTCCTTGATTAGCTTCCATCCATTGTTTCTTGTGGTCCTTCTGGTGCTTTGAAGAATAATTTGACCCCCCTCTTCTTTGTGGCAGCCCCTCAGATCCTGAAATACTGCTGTCATATCACCCCTAATTCTTCTTTTCTTTAGACTAGCCAGATCCAAATCCTGCAGCTGTTCTTCATATGGTTTAGTCTCCAGGCCTTTGAACATCTTAGTTGCTCTTCTCTGAACTTTTTCCAAAGTCCCCGACATACTTCTGGCTTGAAAGGATTAGTCGGTGATATCACCGTTGCCCTAGGAATGCCCATTTGGGGGCTCCTCTCACATCCCCAGGAAGAGTTGGAGTGCTCAACCCTACCCCAGTGCCCCACGGCAGCTCTCGGGTCTCAAACGTAGGTGTAGTGTCTGCGCCTCCTGAGCTGGGCCCCCGGCCAAAAAGTGACTCGGAAAGTGAGGGGGAAGGGCCATCAGGACTTACCTCGGGAGCACCGGCTTCCCTGGCTCAGCTCCAGGAGCCAGAGGCAGGCCAGGTGGAGGAGATAATGAGGCCTCCGTCCCCTGACTCTTCCCCCCCCCAGGCCACACCTCCAGACCCAGCTGATGGCAATCAGGCCTGGCTGGACCCTAGGTTTCGTAGGCAGGAGAGGCGGGAACAACAGAAGCAAGGGTGGGGCAGGCCTAGGAAGTGCTGAGTCATGGAGCCACACCCCACAGGATATAAAAGCAGCAAGGGCTGCTATACCACTTCGTGGCAAGTAAATCAACTGCTTAGAGGGAGAATTAGAGCTGAAGTCCTGTTTGTTCCTGGTTTCCTGGCTGACTCATCGGCATCAAGAGAGATAACAGAGACACTTGGCAGACACTCGCTAGTTTGCTGCCAGAGCTGATAGTTGCCGGCTAAATAAGTCATCGCTCGTGTCTCCCGGACTGCGGAGGGGGACAGAACAGTGGGCTTGCTAACCTCCTGTCCAGCGTCCCAACCACTCGAGACACTGTGCACCTTACAGATTCAGATAAGCCTTATCAATCTCAATTCTAGGTTTGTAGGACCCAGGTTGAGTTGGCATCTCAACTCTTTGGAAGTTATTTCATTTTGGCTGGGGTGAAGTGGGGTGCGAGGAAGCTTAGATAACATTTGGTTTCCAGTCCATTTCCTTTTCTCCGGTTCTTTCGCAGCGGAAAATAACTTAGCATATATTTTCTTGACTGTCCAGGGAAAGGGAGGAGGGAAAAAAAACACCCTGTTCTGCTAAGATAAAAAAAAGCCAACCAAACAAAAAAAAAAAAAAAAACAGAGCAAGGAAAGAACACATTTCAGCCCATTGAATGGATAAGAATTTAATGAGGATATAATCAATAGTTATTGCTCTCCTGCACTGGGATGAAGCAATCTGTTTTGCCCAAAACATTACTTTTCAGACTGATTCCACACTGTCGCATCTTCCCGCCTCAGCACTTACCATCAGAATGTATTCAGGATCTTTTATTAGACAACTGTCTATAGGAAGAGGGGAAAATGGAAATTAAATGCACTATACTTTCATGAATTGTTGCCACCGGTTGAAAGGAGTATTGATTAACAGTCGGCCTCTTGACGACTCAACATCCTTCTATTCCTTCCTTTATTTTTGGCCAAAACAAGAGTTGTTTTGTTTATTCATGTTGCTACCCTGAGAGTTTGATCATAGTTTTTTAGTTATTATTTAAAAAAAACAACACCACAGCTACTGGATGGCCTCAGCTATTTGTTTCTCTGGTTCTGGATGTTTTTGTGGCATAAAAAAGCAACTTCTGAAGACAGGACACGGCGATGTCCTCAAGTCTGCAGCAAAAATTTGCCTTGGCGGAACTCCTTGGGCCATGAGGTGATGTTGGAACTAGCCTGGACTCCTTACGTAAACACAAGAGGTCAAGGTCTTATAGAGCCTCATTTGGTCATTCCTAAGGGGAAAGCTGCCAGTTTGGAGAGATTCCTATGAAACAGGCATGGAACAATAAAGTAAGTAGTTGGAACTCTACATGTGTGGGTCAGGTTGTCTGCAATTCAGGCTTTGATGGGCAAATGACGACAGAGATGGAAGGGAAGAAGGAGAAGGTTTAGCTTGTACCAACTATTTAAATTAGATCTTCCTTGCCTACGTCTGAATGGGTTGACATTGATTCTTTCAGACAAAACACTGTTACCTATAGAAGAGAACATTTGCAGTCTATCAACATTGACAAAGCAATCCACTGGAAAAGGAAAGTGAAGCCCACGCCTTTAGACCACTGATGAGGTTACCTAGTAGGGTCATGAAATGTCTGCAAGGAAACAACCAAACTCAGGCAGCTCCAAGGACCCCACAGGTCTCCTCCTCCTCCTCCTCCTCCTCCTCCTCTCTGCAAACCCCACTCCCTTTTAGCACTTATGATATTACCTAGTTAGGTCATGATATATCTGTGAGAAAACAACCAAGCTCAGAGAAACAACAAGGACCCTGCAAACATCATTCAGATGAACCACAATCCATCCATCCATGTCAGAGGTTTTGAAGGTGGATAAAAAAAAATGTATCTGAAAATGGATGAACAATGCTTCTGGTTTGCACAGGAAAAAGATAAGAGCGGGTTGCAGTCTATATATATAAAAAAAGAAGTACGAGATGGATTTGGGTGAAACACCCTCGCTTGCCAAACAACATTCACATCAGGAACAGAATCTGATAAATTGCCATCCCTTTCCAAATTCTGTGCGCTTCGCAACGATCTTCCTGATTGATAAATATGAAATTATTGGCAGCGCTGGGTTCTGTATGTGCTTCTCCGTTGCCATTAAGCTGATACAATTGGAACACCAATTCCAGTATCCTTCAGTTAATGGTTCACCCTTCCTGTAACCCCATGGGTCCATTTATTTGGCGCATCAATTACAAACTTGACATTTTTATAGGGTGTCTCTCATTTTAATAGGGTTTCAGAGCCACATTATGATCAGCAGGAGAAAGGCTTTGTTCAGGGAAGGAGACAGTAATCACTCACATACCAGAACAGAATAGTAAATGACACAGTTTTCACAAAACCCGGGGTGGGATAGAGGAAAAAAAAAAACAAGCTTCTAGAGCTGGCTGAAGAAAGACATTTGAGAATGACACGAAAGCTCATTCCTTAAAGTTAAATGACATCATAGTCCCATCAATTAATGTCTTGGGTTTGGGGGATCGGGGTGGGATTTTTTTTATTATTATTATTTGGCTTGGTGCCTTCTGAAATAAACCTGCCTTCCTGGCTTTTGTGTGGAAGCGTTTATTGCCTTCTCAAGGGCAATCTGTTGACCCTACAGAGCTCCAAATGCCGTCATTGCAATCTGGAAGGTTATGTGTGTTTAGACAGTAGACATTAAATATTAATCTAGTGTGTCCATTCCAGGTCCAAAAATTGCAGCTCACATCATGATTATCTATGCTAGAATCAACCAAGGTCCTTCTAGTTGAGCATTTGATGACCAAGGGCAGACAGACAGATCTTTTCTGAGACTCATGAGCTGAGGTGCAAGATCTTTGAAGCCCCCCACCATCTACTCAGCATACATAAGTACAGGAGTGGGGTTCAGAAATTTTAGCAACTGGTGCTTTGCCTGGTTGCTGGATGGGCGTGGTCATGGTAGATGTGGCCTCCTGCACCACAGGGGGATGTTTTTGCTCTCCCCAGACTGCAGAGTCTTTCCTCCAGAGCCTCCAGGACGATGAAAACAGCCTCCAGAGGCCCAACGGAGGCCAGAAATGGGCTCGTTTTAGGACTTCTGCTACTTCCGGTAGGCCCATTTGTTGCCATCCCACAGCCCCTGCATGGGTCCTGCACTTACCTGGCATCCAAAACGGGCTGCGTGGAGACTCCTGGGAGGGGCAGGGTGGGGTGGGCAGAGTCAGCCAGTCCTTGTAACTACCTGTTGTGTCCTCCCTTGCCTCCGTCTGAGTGATGGCTTAATTAGCCAGCACTATCAGCTCTGGCAGCAGAATAGCCAGTGTCTGCCAAGAGCCTCCGTTATCTTCCACGACGCTGGTGAGTCACTCAGAAACAAACTTCAGCTCCTAATCAGTGGATTTGCCTGTTACAAAGAGACACAGCAGCTCTCATTGTCTTTTATGTCCTGTGGGGTGTGGCTCCATGACTCAGCACTTCCTGGGCCTGCCCCACCCCTGCTTCTGTTGTTTCCTCCTCTCCTGCCTAGAAACCTAGGGTTCAACCAAGCCTGATTGCCATCAGCTGGGTCTGCAGGCGTGGCCTGGTGGGGGGGAAAAAGTCAGGGGAAGGAGGCCTCATTATCTCTTTCACCTGGCCTGCTTCTGGCTCCTGGAGCTGAGCCAGGGAAGCCGGTGTTCCCGAGGTAAGTCCTGACGGCCCTTCCCCCTCACTGTCCAAGTCACTTGGGAGGCGCAGACACAACACTACCGGTTTGGCGAACCAGATTAAAATTAACATCTGGTTCGCATGAACTGGCCCAAACCAGTTGAATCCCACCCCTGGATAAGTAGTAGAATTCAACTTCTGAATATCAAGGTTGTGTTGAGTTGTTGTGGGTTGACCTACCTCTGACCCATTGATCTATTTCGTCCCCTTTTCAAAAGGCTGGAAATTCATGGTTGAGGTCACTGTAAGGAGCAGAAGACTCCATCAAGTGACTCATGATTTGAAGCAATGACCATACCTGCCCACCCGGACTGTCCTTCTAAAACCCTTTGCTACACTGTGTGAGACCAGGACTAAACGAGTCATTAAACATGATCCTCGGCGGAGGATTTGAAATTGTAAAAAAGGTTAAATATTTAGGAGTCTTTCTTACTTCATCAAATGTAAAATTGTATAAGAATAATTATGATGTGTTATGGAAAAAAATTCAGAAGGAAATGAATACTTGGAAAAAATTACAATTATCTTTGTTGGGGAGAATAGCAGCTATAAAAATGAATGTTTTGCCTAAATTCTTGTTCTTGTTTCAGATGATACCAATAATTAAGAAAGACAAAAATTTGGAAGAATGGCAGATTGGAATTAATAAATTTATATGGGAAGGGAAAAAAGCGAGAGTCAAAATGAAAATAATGCAAGATACACGGGAAAGAGGAGGATTAAAAATGCCTAATTTAAAACTGTATTATGAAGCAGTTGTTCTTTCGGTAATAAGTGATTGGTTTAATTTGACGGAGGAAAGGATTTTGAATATAGAAGGTTATGATTTATTATATGGTTGGCATGCATATTTATTGTATGATAAGAAAGTAGATAAAGCTTTTAAGAATCATGTGTTGAGAATTTCTCTTCTGCGTGTCTGGAAAAAATATTATTATAAGTTAAATTATAAAATTCCTATATGGGCTAGTCCTCGGCATGCAGTAGAGAATATAAATATAGAACAGGAACAAGAAATGATTACTTATAAAGATCTTTTACATAATGAGAGGAAATTTACAACTAAAATCTTTGGATATATTAAAAGAAGAAGGGAGGAATTATACTTGGTTTCAATATGGACAGTTAAAGGCTAGATGGAAAGAAGATCAGAAAATTGGTGTTATTCAAAATGAAGAAAATTTGGTTAAACAAATTAGAAATCAAACCAGGGGCATATAAAGATATTGTATAATGTGTTGATAGAAATAGATTCTGAAAGAGATTTAATAAAGGATTGTATGATAAAATGGGCACAGAATATTCAGAACCAATAATGTTGGAAACATGGGAAAAATTGGGTTAGAAATGTTAAATTTACATAGCGCAGAATTTAAGGAAAATTTTTATAAGATGTTTTATAGATGGCATTTAGATCCTAAGAAATTATCATGTATGTATCCAGATATGCAAGCGAAATGTTGGAGATGTAATTGTGATGATGCTACATATTTTCATGTATGGTGGACTTGTAAGAAAATTAAGTCTTTCTGGATAAGAATTTGGTGGATTATGCAGAATGTTCTGAAGAAGAAGATAAAGTTCCTACCACAATTTTTCCTTTTGGGAATAACAACAGACTGTACAGTGATTGAGACTAAATTGATTTTGAACTTAATAACAGCAGCAAGACTGTTGATTGGACAATATTGGAAGAAAAAAGAATTACCCACAATAGAAGAATGGATATTGAAAGTTTCCAATTTGGCTGAGATGGCTAAAATCTCAGCCTTCTTGAAAGACAGTACTCAAGAAAAATATTTAAATGAATGGAAGAATTGGATTGATTATATTCAAAATAGATATCAGATTAAGAAATTTCAGATTGCCTTTGAATGAAGGACGTTGTTTTTGATTTTAATGGAAGAAGTCAGGTTATGTGAGAGAGAAGGATTATAATTGTGTTAGATTTTAAAAATTTAATGTATGACTGTTTGTTTATTGAACTATACCTTGTGTTTGCTCCGGGAAGTCGGGGGAAGGAGGGTTTTGGAGGGAGGAGGGAAGGTGGGGGAGGGGGGAGGGGAGGGGGAAAAAATTAATTGTTGTTGTAAAACCTTTTCAATAAAAAAAAAGAAAAAGAAAAAAGATCATTTTGATCCATTGTTCCAGGTGCAGATTCCACATTTTCCCCTGGAAAATCACATTTTTATACTTTACTAGTTGATAACTCAGCGTTGCCTGGGTATTTATTTATTGCAATCCCCTATTAGACAGGAAAAGCAACTTCACCCTGAGTCCTGATTTAGGGAGAATTAAATTAGTTAAAAATGTTTTACCCGTGCCCCCAGAAGAAGTGGCTTCTTGTCGGTGATATATGCACTAAGCTGTTTGACGTTGTAATACTTTTCTCGTATGTAATCTGCATGAAGTACATTGTATCGATCTCGTAGTGGTACAGGCAGGCCGAGTGGCAATGAGGTTTTATTGATCATGGCCATACATTTGTCCTCAAGAATAATCGAAACCTTGTTGAAAATGTCCAGACCAAACATAATTTCTAATCTTGGATTTGCTCCCTTACTCCCTTGTGGAGTACTGTGAAGCCGTAATCATGGCAACTCCACTGTGCTGTACAGTAGAAGCCATTTTAAGGCACAACAGGCTGTATCTTAACAGAACACACACCCCAAGGGATGTTAGAGGTGCCTTACCCCTCACAGTATTTTTTTCCAGGGAGTAAGTCATCTGTGTATCAAGTTTGATTGAAATTGCTTGAGGCGTTCCAGAGTTATGCTGGAACACACACACACACACACACACACACACACACACACACACAGAGAGAGAGAGAGAGAGAGAGAGAGAGAGAGAGAGAGAGAAATATATATATATATTTATATACATGGAATATATACATTTATATACATGAAAAGGAAGAGACAGCTGCAGTCACACATTGCTCCCAGAAGCACGAAGCTGAAGCCTGAAGATGACGAATGAGACTTCGTCGAAACGTCGCCAAGACACTTCCAATTTTACGCGGGAGAAAACCCGAATAACCAAAGATCTACATACAAACACCCGCGAAAACCTCAGAAAACAAATATTTATATACAGTATATAGATATTGCTATATCCTTCTGAAAAGTGGATTGCTTCCCAAAATATATTTGCTAACATCTAGTATCAAACAGAAGATATTTTGGGGTGGGTATTACAGTCATCCCATGACCAAATTTCGGGAAGACATCAAGGTTTTGGTTTCTTTATTTTTCTTTCTAAATAAATTGGCCAAGTTAACCACTCAGGCATAGATTTTTGTCCCCCGTTTCATTTCAGAAATCTTAATTGAATACAATTTAATTTTCTTTCGCTGTATATAACATATTTTAAAAAACCGACCAAACTTCTTTGTTCCTTCCTCTCTTCTTTTTCTTGCATTTTTTTTTTCATCGAGACTGCCTGAAAAACCTGCTCACCAATTTAACAGATTAAATTAAATGGGTGTATCAGGCAGTTTCGCTTGTCTATAAATTTATTCTTACTAAAATCCATTCATTTATACAAGCTTCATTAAATTAGTAGATGCAGAACCTGATCTCTGCATCTATCATTCTGTTCCTCCTGGGTTTTTTTTAATACATAAAAAAGCTATCCTTTATTACACATTTCTAATTATGAATACTGACAATTTCTGTCACGGAATTTATCATGGAAAGAAGCAAATTTACCTATATTATAGGTTGAAATGATGTGTTCTTTAGCTGTTTTTTCCCCCGCTTCTCCAACCAAGCAATGTTAGTCTTGAGTTTCCTCTTCCACATCTCATCACACCTTGTGTGTTTCTGAGTGAACAAAAAGTTAAGGATACAAACTCACATGCATGGGAGAAGACCTGACCCCTTTGGTTTTAGGTCTTATTTAGCTCTTATTAATTCATTAATTTTAAATGTTTTTGTATTTAGAACATAGAATAACAGGGTTGAAAGGGACCTTGGAATTAAACCTATTCTATTCTATTCTATTCTATTCTATTCTATTCTATTCTATTCTATTCTATTCTATTCTTTATTTCATTTCATTTCTATTCTATTCTGTTGTTGTTAGTTGCAAAGTCGTGTCTGACCCATTGCGACCCCATGGACAACGTTCCTCCAGGTCTTCCTGTCCTCTACCATCCTCTGGAGTCCATTTAAACTCATGCTTACTGCTTCAGTGGCTCCATCCAGCCACCTCGTTCTCTGTCGTCCCCTTCTTGTTTTGCCCTCAATCTGTCCCAGCATTAGGCTCTTCTCCAGTGAGTCCTTCTTTTTCATTAGGTGGCCAAAGTATTTCAGTTTCATCTTCAGGATTTGGCCTTCTAAAGAGTAGTCAGGGTTGATCTCCTCTAGAACTGACTTGTTTGTTCGCCTTGCAGTCCAAGGGACTCGCAGGAGTCTTCTCCAGCACCAGAGTTCAAAGGTCTCGATTCTTTGGCGCTCAGCCTTTCTTATGGTCCAACCTTCACAGCCCTCCATTGCAACTGGGAAAACCATAGCCTTGACTATATGCACTTTTGTTGGCATGGTGATGTCTCTGCTTTTTAGTATGCTGTCTAGATTTGCCATAGCTTTCCACCCCAGGAGTAAGCGTCTTTTAATTTCTTCGCTGCAGTCCCCATCTGCAGTGATCTTGGAGCCCAGGAAAATAAAATCTGTCACTACCTCCATTTCTTCCCCATCTATCTGCCAGGAATTGAGAGGGCCGGATGGCATGATTTTAGTTTTCTTAATTCTATTCTATTCTATTCCATATATTCTATTCTATTTATTTCATTTCATTTCATTTCATTCTCTATTCTATTCTATTCTATTCTATTCTATTCTATTCTATTCTATTCTATTCTATTCTATTCTATTCCATATATTCTATTCCATTCCATTCATTTTCTATTCTATTTATTTCATTTCATTCTCGATTCGATTCGATTTGATTCTTCCATTCCATTCCATTCCATTCCATTCCATTCCATTCCATTCCATTCCATTCTTTATTTTTATTTATTAGACAAGTTTATATAGCCACCCATCTCAAACAGTCTTCTCTTCTCTTCTCTTCTCTTCTCTTCTCTCACAACAGTAATAGGACTCATTTGCAACAATGATGAATCTGCATATAGATGGGAGGTTGAATGACTAACCTCATGGTGTGACCGGAACAAGCTGGAACTGAACTCACTCAAAACCATAGAAATATGGTAGACTTTAGAAGAAACGCTTCCATACTTCCACCTCTCAAAATACTAGACAACACAGTATCAACAGTAGAAACCTTCAAATTTCTAGGTTCTACCATATCACGAGATCTAAAATGGACAGCTAACATCAAAAACGTCATCAAAAAAGGACAACAAAGAATGTTCTTTCTGCACCAACTCAAAAAGCTCAAACTGGAGCTGCTGATCCAGTTCTACAGAGGAATGATTGAGTTTGTCATCTGCACCTCTATAACTGTCTGGTCTGGTTCTGCAACCCAACAAGACAGACACAGACTTCAGAGGATCATTAGAACTGCAGAAAAAACAATGGCTACCAACCTGCCTTCCATTGAGGACCTGTATACTGCACGAGTCAAAAAGAGGGCCGTGAAAATATTTACAGACCCCTCACATCCTGGACATAAACGGTTTCAACTCCTACCCTCAAAATGACACTATAGAGCACTGCACACCAGAACAACTAGACACAAGAACAGTTTTTCCCCCGAAGGCCATCACTCTGCTAAACAAATAATTCCCTCAACACTGTCAAACTATTTACTAAATCTGCACTACTATTAATCTTCTCATCGTTCCCATCACCTATCTCCTTCCACTTATGACTGTAACTTTGTTGCTTATATCCTTACGATTTATACTGTAATTGATTATTTCCTGATCGCTTATTTGTAACCGATGACTATCATTAAGTGTTGTAAGTGTTGTACCTTGATGAAGGTATCTTTTTTTTTAATGTACACTGAGAGCGTATGCACCAAGACAAATTCCTTGTGTGTCCAATCACACTTGGCCAATAACAAATTCTATTCTATTCTATTCTTCTCTTCTCTTCTCTTCTCTTCTCTTCTCTTCTCTTCTCTTCTCTTCTCTTCTCTAACCCTAACCCTAACCCTAACCCTAACCCTAACCCTAACCCTAACCCTAACCCTAACCCTAACCCTAACCCTATCCTATCCTATCCTATCCTATCCTATCCTATCCTATCCAATCCAATCCAATCCAATATTCTATTCTATTCTATTCTATTCTATTCTATTCTATTCTATTCTATTCTATTCTAAAACAGGTTTTCAAAATCTTTTTCGAGTCACTCAGAGTTGCTTTATTGGTGAGTTGGGCAGCATATACATTTAATCAAGAATTAAACTTATGTCTTCCTTTTCAAAACTGATGGTTTTGAATATAGTTGCAGCCGAAAAGGGGACATTAGCTCACCTTGTCGATTTATTCAGCCTGGCTACATCCTTTCTTCCCATTAGAAAATCCAAAAATGAGGCCACCCAAATATCACAAGCAGAATGAATTAAGGTGCTGTATTATTATTCATGGGCTGGGGTCTACCTCTTAGAAATGACAAAAGAGGAAAAGGCAAAGGACAGTCCATAATAATGAATGTTTCTCAAAGAAAATGTAATTAACTGATAGATCCCCTGGAATGCACACGTCCAAAATTTAAATTTTCAACTCTTTTGAAAAAGTTAAACAGATCCTTTTGTCTTTCGGTTCTGAAGAAGCATATCTGGCATTCGAACAAATTCCTCCCTTCCCTTGCTTGTGTCTTCCTGTTGTAATAAAAAAGACTTATCTACAAAGGCATCATAAACCATTTATACATAAATAAATAAACCATACAGAGCGGGAGATTAGAGAAGAAAGCAGAATGTCGGATAGTGTTTCCATTAATTTTTCATTCTTAATTAAAAAGCAAATAAGTTATGTTGGCCATCAGAATCCAAGGATGACTTCAGAAGGAACTTTGAGAGCATCTCCAACAGGTTTCACGCACCACTGCAGAAGACCAAGACAGTTTGAAGTATCTGGTTGCCTAGAGAGGTTCTGATCCTTGGAGTGGATTTGCACTTCTGTTTTCCAGTTTACAGAATACAAGAACCTGCCTATTCACCTTGATGTAATATCATCCTGATCAGTGGTGGGTTTCACATATTCTTACCACCAGTTCACCGCGCATGCGCATGCTCGCTTTGCGTGCACACCTTCCACACATGCGCCCAATGTTCCCGCATGTGCTCAGCCTTGAAAACATGGCTAAATAGGATGGCATTACGTCCGGGTGGGTAGGTGTTGTGCCTCGTCCTCACTCCTCTCCTCAGCCGGGCCCTCCCATCTCCTGCCGGGCCTGCTATCAGATTCAGAGTCTGATAATGAAGAGGAACGGCTTGGCATGCCTCCAGCCCCCAGCCCTGGCCCCATGCCTGGAGGGGATGTCAGGAATGAACAAACAAACCTCATTCACACACAGCCGTCAGAGGGAGTCAGCCACAGATTGGAATTGCCCGGGCCTGCTCCTTCTGACCCCTCCCTTTCTCAAACAGCAGAAGACAATCTAAAGTGGGAGGATCCTCACTTCCGGAGATCTGAGAGGCGACGTCAGCAGAAGGAAGGGAGGGGCAGGCCCGGATAAGTGCTGAGTCATGGAGCCACACCCCATGGCCTATATAAAAGACCAGCTTGAGTCAAGCAATTTGAGTCAAGCAAAGTCTCATCTGGTTTGCTGAAGTCACACCTTGGATTCCTGCCTGCCCTGAGAAATCTGAAAGGAATTTGGCAAAGCTGCAGAGGCTTCGTGGCCATGCTTGATACAGACTTCCCAGACCTGGTCGTCGGAGAGGGAGTGGGACATGACAGTAGGTGTGCCCACCCAGGCCCTCTCGGGCCCACCTGTAGTCGCCTGAACTGGTCCAAACCGCCTCTCATCCTGATTCTCTTGCATTCAACTTTTATGTTATCTCCCTAACCTTTGTGGCAAGTGTCTCCTTTTCTCAGAGCCTCTCTTCTACATGACCCCCACCGTGACAAATGTCTCACTTTTCCAGAAGACAGAATGTTAATTCTTGACCTGAAATAAACAGGAATTTGATTTCGTCCCAGCTTTCTCTTCCTGCCATCACTCACTCTCTCCCACCCCTTCCAATAAAACGGCTCTTTTGGCTGTTACAAACAGATCCATCAACCACTTGTTGAACTTCTCCTAAATAGGGACCTTACGGTTTCCTCATATTTCCTTCAGGCAAAACGGAGCAACTGATAATGGGAGGTGTTTTTTTTTCCCCCTCTCAGATTGTGCCTGGGGAATGAAATCTATCCTGAAGTCTCTGACAATGGATTTTATTCGTCTGTCTTTCACCCTTACCCCATTTTTTAAAGATTTTTCACTGTAACCTTCCTGTCTTCTGCTGGTGCATATACTAAGGAGAAATAAGAAATAAAAGAGAAATTACAGTCTCCTGGTGTTTGGCCCAAAGTCATCCAAGTGGCTTTCATGCCTATGTCAGGACTAGAACTCCCAATTGCCTGGCCATTGGCTCAAAGTCACCCAGCTGGCTTTTGTGCCTATGGCAGGACTAGAGCTCCCAATCTCCTGGCGATTAGCTCAAAGTCACCCAGCTGGCTTTCATGCCTAAGTCCCAATCTCCTGGCGATTGGCGCAAAGTCACCCAGTTGGTTGCCTTTCATGCCTTTGGTAGGACTAGAATTCACTGTCTCCCAGTGTCTAGTTGGGTGCTTTCACCTCTGCAATTGTTATTATCTCAAGCTTTTCACCCTCTGTTTCTCTCTCACAAGGAAAGGGGAGGAAAGGGATGAGAAGATGGTATATACACCTTTTCAGGATTCCCCCCCCCCCCCAGCCTATAGTTTCTCTTTAGCTCATGGCCATGATTCTTCTCTCGGCCTGGAACCTCTTTTCAGATTTCAGTAATGTATCGATCCGTCTGGAGAGACTTATTTCCTGTCCCTGCTAATTTACCTGCCACGGCTGCTAGATAAAGCCTCAGCCTTCTATTTCTCGAATTGAATTCAGGGTAGATACCTTCTTAATTTATGCTTTGTTTATTTTAGAAATTACTGGGATGGGTTTCAAGAACTCATAAAAGTGATGAGGCAGGAAGAGGAATGGAGAGCTGGCATCCAGCTCCATTTCATTTGGGCATCTGCTCTCTGGGCTTCGTGCAAAGAAAGTAAAGGGGGGGGGGATTGCATTTCTCAGGGGAATTTTTTTTTTTATACCAGAAAGGCAGCCAAGCATTTTGAAATATTCTGAGTTAAGAACCCCTTCTCTTCTCTTTTCTTCTCTTCTCTTCTCTTCTCTTCTCCTCTCCTCTCCTCTCCTTTTCTTTTCTCTCCCCTTGTTCCTCTTCTCTTATCTTCTCTTGTTTCTCTTCTTTTGTTTCTCTTCTCTTGTTTTCTTTTCTTCTATTTCTCTTCTCATCTCTTCTCTTGTTTCTCTTCTCTTCTGTTTCTCTTCTCTTGTTTTCTTCTATTTCTCTTCTCATCTCTTCTCTTGTTTCTCTTCTCTTCTGTTTCTCTTCTCTTGTTTTCTTCTATTTCTCTTTTCATCTCTTCTCTTGTTTTCTACTATATCTCTTTTCATCTTTTCTCTTGTTTCTCTCTTTTTGTTTCTCTTGTTTTCTTCTTTCTCTTCTCATCTCTTCTCTTGTTTCTCTTCTCTTCTTCTGTTTCTCTTCTCTTGTTTCTCTTCTCTTCTTCTGTTTCTCTCTCTCTCTTCTCTTCTCCTCTCTCCTCCTCTCCTCCTGTCTTCTCCTCTCCTCTCCTTCGCCTCTCCTCTCCTCCTGTCTTCTCCTCTCTCTCCTTCGCCTCTCCTCTCTCTCTCTCCTCTCCTCTCCTCTCTCTCCTCTCCTCTCCTCTCCTTTTCTTTTCTCTCCCCTTGTTCCTCTTCTCTTATCTTCTCTTGTTTCTCTTCTTTTGTTTCTCTTCTCTTGTTTTCTTTTCTTCTATTTCTCTTCTCATCTCTTCTCTTGTTTCTCTTCTCTTCTGTTTCTCTTCTCTTGTTTTCTTCTATTTCTCTTCTCATCTCTTCTCTTGTTTCTCTTCTCTTCTGTTTCTCTTCTCTTGTTTTCTTCTATTTCTCTTTTCATCTCTTCTCTTGTTTTCTACTATATCTCTTTTCATCTTTTCTCTTGTTTCTCTTCTCTTTTTTTGTTTCTCTTGTTTTTTCTTCTATTTCTCTTCTCATCTCTTCTCTTGTTTCTCTTCTCTTCTTCTGTTTCTCTTCTCTTGTTTTCTTTTCTTCTGTGTCTCTTCTCTCCTCCCTTTTCCTCTTTCCTCTCCTCTCCTCCTGTCTTCTCCTCTCCTCTCCTTCGCCTCTCCTCTCCTCTCCTCTCCTCTCCTCTCCTCTCCTCTCCTCTCCTCTCCTCTCCTCTTCTCCTTTTCTTTTCTCTCCCTTCCCTTGTTCCTCTTCTCTTGTTTCTCTTCTCTTCTTCTGTTTCCCTTCTCTTGTTTTCTTTTCTTTCTCTTCTCCCTTTCTTTATCCTTCCCTTCCTTTCTCTTTATTTTTCTTCTTTTCTCCTCTTTTTCTTCTCTTGTCATTTCTTTTCTTAATAGCTACATTTGATTCCTGCCAAACTGGAGACTCAGGCAACAATCAAGTCCCTTTTTCACACACACACACCCCAAATTGGGCTGCACAACACCCACATTCATAACCTAGGGCACCCCGCTTGCAGCCCTCAAGAGTCTCCAAGGTTGCACAGCTGAAATACGTGGACAGTGGTTGGTTCTGTCATTTTGGCTTAGACTTTTGAACTTAGACTTTTGAAATAAGAAGGAGAACTTGATTTCTTAGCCCCTCTGCCCCTTCTCTCAAATCTCCTTATAATTATAAAAAAAATCACTTATACTGGGTTTCTGGATCAGCTAGGACTGGAGGAAACAAGTAGCAAGTATTTAGGGAGCATCCTGAGACTATTTAGGAAAAAGAAAAGCCAAGTTTTAGGTTTTCGGAGCAAAGGGAAATAGAATAAATGAATGAAATAATAGCAAGCTAGTCAAAAAGCACTCAGGTTGTCAAAGTGGTAAAATGGCTCTATCATTGAGTAAAGAGTTTTCGGTCTACTATGAAAAGTGCATTTGGGTGGAGGGAAAAAATTAAATGTCAAGGGAAAACCGGTCTAATTCACTTAAAGGCTTCTGTCATTAGGCAGGCTCAGGTGATCAATACTTAACGGAGGGAAGGACTTGCTTTCTGCTGCCACAAATTAAAGCCAGGGATGGAAAGGGGATGGAAAGGGCAGCCAAGGAAAGCCAAGAAATGGTTTGGAGATTTCTCAGAAGGAGTTGGCATTCTTTAATCCGCTTGAGCCAAGATACCTTGGCAGGTGGGCTGAAAACTCCAGTATTTGCAGATGCACAGTTAAATACCGAGAAATGAAGGTAGAAGGGGGTAAATAAATTGCAGCAACCTTGACAAATTATCCCATATTAGGGTTGAATGATGCTTCTTACTCTTTCACAAGAGGGTTAAGCCAGGGGGGGATATCCAGCAGGTTCTGGAGAACCGGTAGCGGAAATTTTGAGCAGCGGAAATCTTTAGCTCAGAGAACTGGCAAATACCACCTCTGGCTAGCCCCAGAGTGGGGAGGGAATGGAGATTTTGCAGTATCCTTCCCCTGCCACGCCCACCAAGCCACACCACGCCCACCAAGCCACGCCCACAGAACCGGTAGTAAAAAAAATTGGATTTCGCCACTGGGTTAAGCTCCTTCCTTCCTCCCTCCCTCCCTCCCTCCCTCCCTGTCCTTCCTTCCTTCCTTCTTCCTTCCTTCCTTCCTTCTTTCCTTCCTTTCTCTCTCACTCCATCTTTCTTTCCTTCCTTCCTTCCTTCCTTCCTTCCTTTTCTCCTTCCTTCCTTCTCTCCCTCCTTTCTTCTCATTCCCTTTCTCCCTCCCTCCCTCCCTTTCTTCCTTCTTCCTTTCCCTCCCACTCACCCTCCCTTCCTTCTTTCCTTCCTTCTTCCCTCCCTCCCTCTGTCCCTCCATTCCTTTGTCTTTACTTCCTTCCTTTCTTTTCTCCTCCCTCCCTTCTTCTCATTCCCTTACTCACTCACTCACTCCCTTCCTTCTTTCCTTCCTTCTCTCCCTCCCTCCCTTCCTCTTATTCCCTTTCTCCCTCCCTCCCTCCCTCCCTCCCTCCCTCTCTTCCTTCTCCCGAATGGAATAACATACTCACTGAAAAGTTTCAAAGCCTAATGGGCAAATAAATATATAAATGCATTCATGCTGGCCTTCACACATACAAAAGCCGTTTTTGTGTCTGCTTTTAGAAATCCAGTCTCGTATCTGTCAGTGTCATTGTACCAGGGCCTCAAGGGATGGTGAAGATCCTATTTGCAGTAAGTCACAATCTTGTGATCAAGGAAGGAGAAAAGAAAAAACGCCCGACATTGGCTTTTTTTCCCAGGCTAACAAGTAATTTTCTTCAACTCAGCACGAGTCCACATTCCTCTTCCTTGAAGTTTCCCAAAAGCTGGCTCTTGATGTGTCTTTAAAAGAGGGCCTAGACAGAGAGTAGCAGGGAGCATTGGTCAAAGACTAATTAATCAAGTAGGATACGTAGAGGGACCTCAACAATGGACATCAGTGTGATGCTTCCTCCTTGTGGCTTGTAGTCACAACAAGGGTGGGGATATTTCTCAATAGTTAGACTGGTCTTCCCTAACCATCAGCTGGGACATGGTGGCTGAGTGGCTAAGATGCTGAGCTTGTTGATGGAAAGTTCGGCAGTTCAGCAGTTCGAATCCCTAGTGCTGTGTAACAGGGTGAGCTCCTGCAACTTGTCCCAGCTTCTGGCAACCAGCAGTTCAAAAGCAGGTAAAAAATGCAAGTAGAAAAATAGGGACCACCTTTGATGGGAAAGTAACAGTGTTCCATGCGCCTTTGGCATTTAGTCATGCCAGCCACAGGACCATGGAGACGTCTTCGGACAGCACTGGCTCTTCAGCTTTGAAACGGAGATAAGCACTGCCCCCTAGAGTAGGGAATGACTAGCACATATGTGCGAGGGGAACCTTTACCTTTACCTTTAACCATTGGCCAAGCTAGATTTCACCAGAATTATATTCCACCTAGTTAAAACAGGAACCACACTACTGAATTTCTGTTTCAGTTCAGGAGCTATTTATCTCAGAAACGGCAGCTTAGTCTTGCCCCCCCCCCCAAAATTGAAGGAACAAAGAGTCCAAGTGTTCAAGGAACCCATTAATCAAAATGGACTGGACGATCCTATCATTGTTTCCAAAATTCTTTAAACTTACCCCTGATTCTTGGTTATAATTTCTTTGTCCAACTTTCTGTGATTCTCTTTTTCTTGAGCCTTCTGGTACAACAGGATTCCCTGAGAGTCAAACAATATCATATAACGGTTGGGATGGTTTCAAGCTATCCATTATAGGGAACAGAACAGAATAACAGAGTTGAAAGGGACCTTGTGAGTCATCTCGTCCAACCCCCCCCTCAAGCAGAAGACCCTACACCATTTCTGACAAATAGCAGTCCAGTCACTTCTTGAAAGCCTCCAATGATGAAGCTCCCACAACTTCCAAAGGCAAGCTGTCCCGCTGGTTAATTCTCCTAACTATCAGGAAATTCCTCCTTATTTTCAGATTGAATTTCTCCTTGTTCAGTCTCCATCCATTATTCCTTGTGTGGCCTTTGGATGCCTTGGAAAACAGCTTGAGCCCTTCCTCTCTGTGGCAGCCCCTCAGGTATTGGAAGACTGCTATCATGTCTCCCCTGATTCTTCTCTTCACTAGACTAGCCATGCCCAGTTCCAGCAACCGTTCCATCGTATGTTTTAGCCTCCAGTCCCCTAATCATCTTGGTTGTTCTTCTCTGCACTCTTTCTAGACTCTCAATATCTTAAGGGGGATATTATATGAATATAATAAATATATGATTATTTATTGATGGACTTCATATAGCACCCATCTCACTATCAGATGATCCAGAAGATAGGAATTCTTCTGAAAGATGTCATTTCCTGTCCACTCTGATATATTTTTTGGGTGGCCTTTGTTTTACCACAAAAAGCAGTGTGTTTTCTTCCTTTTCTACCAATATATCCACATTCATTTGTTTTGTTTTTTAATGGATCAGTTCATCTCAGGGAGATAAATGCATTCTGTTATAATGGATTATTACATCTTCAACTTTTGAGATTCTTAATTATGCTTGTCAAAGTGGAGCTGTCAAAAACTGTATTCCAGAAACATAATCTGAAAGATTTTTTTAAAAAAGGGGAATGAATAAATGAATTTAGCAACTGATCTATTACTCTTCTGGAAAATGGAATCAGGATGGAGCTACTGAGATACAAATTGATGTGAATATATTTTCATACATTGGATATTCGTAGCACTTTCAACCTTACCAATGTTTGACCTTCCCCCAAGGACTTTGGGAAAAACAGAAGCTCTTATTCACAATTAAAATGCACAGGGGCGGGTTTGGATCTACCAACACACCAAGAATCAAAAACAGAGGCAGGGAGGAAGTGAGATGAGGGTTTTTTGTTTTTTTTTTAATATGAAGACGAACAATTATTTCAAGGAGGATGGCTTGGGTTGCTCACCCTGTCATGTTGACTTATTTCAATCTAAGATTCTATTACTTCTATGAGGACATTTCAAATGTTGCCCTGATCATCTCCTCCTCTGAAGTCTATGTATTTATTTAAAATAAATAAATTTATTTATTTTAGGGGTTTATTTTATATGGTCCTCCCCTAGCATTGATGACGTTTTCTAGATAGGTTATGAAATGTCTTCAAGAAGAAAACCAAGCTAGGGTCTCATAGTCATTGTTCTCCTCTTCCTCCTCTTCCTCCTCTTCCTCCTCCTTGTCCTCATCCTCTTCCTCTACCTCCTCCTCTGAAATCTATTTATTTATTTTTATCCTACCTTTAGTATTTTTATACATAAATACCTCAGGGCAGTGAACATACCAAATAGCAAATTTCCCCCAATAATCTGGGTCCTCATTTTATCAACCTAGGAAGGATGGAAGGCTGAGTCAACTTCGAGCCGGTGAGAATCGAACTGCTGAACTGCTGGCAGCCAGAAGTCAGCAGAATTAGCCTGGAGTACTGCATTCTAACAACCACTGTACCACCATGGCTCCTTGGCTCCACAAAATACTGCTTCCTTTTCCTGTTTTTCCCTCCACAACAGCCCTGTGAAGTGGGCTGGGCTTGAGAGAGGCTGAGTTGAAAAAATGTGGAGTCTATTGGATCTTACTAAATCATCTTCTTTTAATGATCCCAAAATCCCTTGCAGGGTGGAGTCTGGGCAATTGAATGGAGCTAGCAGAGTGTTTTAATGGCCGGATGCCTTTCCTATTGCCAATGCAGACTTTTGTTCAGCAGATATACTGTATTCTCAGTGTGCCCAGAGAGAGAAATATCTGCCTCTACCTAGGATTGAACACACAGCCTCCAGATTGTGAGGCGAGAGCTCCACCTCTAGGCCACTGCACCACTCTATCAGATCTTACTAAATGAACTTACTAAAATGACATTTCTCAGCCTTTCTGTCATCGTGACTAGCAGTGAAAGATCCTGTATTGTGGGTTTTGATCCAGCAACATAAACAAAGTCCTTCTTTTTCTGGATTTGAATTAGCTGACCTCTACAGGTCTTCTGATGTGTCTTTTGGCAAGGTCTTCTCCAGCGTTTATCTCCTGACTCAATGGCCCTCCCTTCCCAGCTGTGATATTTGAGCTCCTCTGAATTTTAAATACTTCAAATAAATACCATAAAGCAAGCAAGCAAGCGTGTGAAGGCGTGCTGGAAAATAAATCACCCTGAGACACATCTGAGACAGTATCCAATCTGGTCTCCTCCACAAAAATCTCCACTCTGACCCCCCAAACTCCTTTTTCAAAGAAAATGGAGCCTATCTCAGGTTGGCCTTAGATGTGTTAAACTTTGATGCTCCACTAAGTCAACATACAATAGCTGTTGTGGACTGATACCTTATTGTCTGGACCAGGGTTCTCCAACCTTGGTCCCCTTAAGACTTGTGGACTTCAACTCCCAGAGTCCCTCAGCCAGCAAAGCAAAGCTGGCTGAGGAACTCTGGGAGTTGAAGTCCACAAGTCTTAAAGGGACCAAGGTTGGAGAACCCTGGTCCGGACCACCTTCTCACTCCTTGAATGCTGGCCCATAATTCCACCCACCTCCAGTGGAATTCTGAAATTGGAGAATATCAATCACCCATTGGAAATTATCACTGTTTGGATCACTGGGTTTAATCAGACACAGGAGAGGTGGAGGCCATTGGTCACATACTGTTGTGTCCCACTCCCCCTCTGATGACCGGGTCTAGGAAGTCCGTATCAAGCATGGCAACAAAGCCTCTGCAGCTTTGCCAAATTCCTTCCAGGTTTCCCAGGGCAGGCAGGAGTCCAAGTTGTGACTTCAGCAAACTAGAGGAGACTTTGCTTGACTCAAAGTTGGAATGCCAAAAGCAGGTCCTTTATATAGGCTGTGGGGTGTGGCTCCATGATATCCAGGCCTGCCTCTCCCTTCCTTCTGCTGGTGTCGCCTCTCAGATCTCCGGAAGCAAGGATCCTCCCACTGTGAATTCTCTTCAGCTGGATCTGCTGTCAGTAATTCCAGCACATGGCTGGCTTCCTGCTCACACGCTGTAGGAGTGAGGTTTGTTTGTTTATTCCTGACATCCTGTCCAGGCATGGGGCCAGGGCCAGGGGCTGGAGGCATGACAGGCCATTCATCTTCATTATCAGACTCCGAGTCTGATAGCAGGCCTAGGAGGAGACGGGAGGGACCCGGCTGAGGAGAGGAGGGAGGACGAGGCACAACACATACACCTTCGATGTTCCTTTTACAGAAAGATGCGAAAAAACCATACCCTTCCAATTATTGTTAGGTATCCTGGCCGTTCCGACACTGTTTATCTCCAGTGGCTGCTTAAGGATGAACAGTCCATAGCTACAGCTCAGGTGGCTAGATTCTAGATAGATAGAGCCGAGATGGTGCAGTGGTTAGAGTGCAATACTGCAGGCTACTTCAGCTGACTGCTAGCTGCAGTTTGGCAGTTCAAATCTCACCTGCTCAAGGGTGATTCAGCCTTCCATCCTTCCGAGGTGGATAAAATGAGGACCCAGATTGTTAGGGGCTGACTCTGTAAACCGCTTAGAGAAGGCTGTAAAAGCACTATGAAATGGTATATAAGTCTAAGTGCTAGTTCTATTCTGCATAGCAGCATTGGGGATTCATCAGAAACATGTGTCCAATCCACTATAGCCAGTGGTGATATTCAGACGGTTCAGACTGGTTCGGGAGAACTGGTAGTGATGACCTGCCCCGCCCCAGCACTATGCCATCCTATTTAGCCACGTTTTCTAAGCCATGTGCATGTGTTCAAGCCACGCACATGAGCAAAGTGCTTGCGCAGAAGGGGCATGTGCTCACTTTTTTTGGTGCACGGTGAACTGGTGGTAAAATTATGTGAAATCCTCCTCTGACTATAGCTACTTTATACAAACTTATTGCACTACTTATGCCTTTCAGTTTTAGTATTAAACTGACTACAGGTCACACAATTTATTGATTGTAATTTTAGTATAGTTAGACCATGTATAATTGACAGACTGGATTTTGTCATAGATTTTAGCTGTTATTTATTATTTTATACTAGAATTTTTAACTGCATATTTGTTGATGATTTTATTTGTTCTGGTCTCTGGTGTATGACTGCAATAAATTGAATTGAATTGAATCAGACACTGTGTTAGAAATTCTGTTTTTATATACAGCACCACAGAGGAAACAAGCACAGTCACCATGTGCTTTACTGCTCAACTATTTAACTGTAACAGGAAACTCTACTTAGAACAAAGGAGCATAATACCATAGATTCAAACTTGTAAACACTACCATCTACTGGCTGAATACTGCTGTAGTTGTTGCATAGAAATATAGTACATTCCTATAAAAGACTACTTCAGCTTCAATCGCAATATTACAAGAGCAAAAAATAGATTCAAGCTAAATGTCAACCGCTTCAAACTTGATTGCAGAAAATATGACTTCTGTAACAGAGTTGTTAATGCTTGGAACTCACTACCTGACTCCATAGTCTCTACTCAAAATCCCAAAATCTTCAACCAAAAACTGTCTACTATTGACCTCACCCCATTCCTAAGAGGACTATAAGGGGCGTGCATAAGAGCACAATTGTGCCTACCGTTCCTGTCCTATTGTTCCCTTCATTATATCAAATTAATATAGTTGATGCATATTTTTTTTACTTATATATTTTCTTCAATACATGTTGTTTTATCTATGACAATTGTTTGTGTATACTGTTGTGACAAAATAAAAAAAAATGAATTCCAACACACTGGCAATTACAGGACATCAAGGAAGCATGGATTAAAACGAAGAGGCCATGTTGCCTTCAGATGTATGATGATCAGAAGTATGCCTTGTATGAAATAGTTTAATGCACTACATCCTACAACATCTTGAATCTCCAAAGACCTACACAAGGGTCCTCTTTGTAGACTTTAGTTCAGCATTCAATACCATCATTCCAGACACTCTTCTAACTAAGGTAAACCAGCTACAGGTACCTGAACAGACTTGTAAGTGGATCACAAGCTTCCTAAGAAACGGGAAGCAGCAGGTGAAGCTAAGGAGAATCACATCAGATACCTGTACAATTAGCACAGGGCCCCCCCAAGGCTGTGTGCTCTCCCCACTTCTCTTCTCTCTGTATACCAATGACTGCATCTCTAACGATCCATCTGTTAAACTAGTGAAGTTTGCAGATGACACAGCAGTGATCGATCTCATTCGAGACAATGATGAATCTGCATACAGACGGGAGGTTGAACAACTAGCCTCATGGTGCGACCAGAACAATCTGGAACTACACTCAAAACCATAGAAATGGGGTAGACTTTAGGAGAAACCCTTCCATATTTCCACCTCTCACAATACTATCAACAGTATCAACAGTAGAAACCTTCAAATTTCTAGGTTCTACCATATCATGAGATCTAAAATGGACAGCTAACATCAAAAAGTCATCAAAAAAGGACAATAAAGAATGTTCTTTCTGCGCCAACTAGGAAAGCTCAAACTGTCCAAGGAGCTGCTGATCCAGTTCTACAAAGGAATGATTGAATCTGTCATCTGCACCTCTATAACTGTCTGGTTTGGTTCTGCAACCCAACAAGACAGACACAGACTTCAGAGGATAATTAGAACTGCAGAAAAAACAATGGCTACCAACCTGCCTTCCATTGAGGACCTGTATACTGCACGAGTCAAAAAAAGGGTGTGAAAATATTTACAGATCCTTCACATCCTGGACATAAACTGTTTCAACAGGTTTTTCCCGAAGGCCATCACTCTGCTAAACAAATAATTCCTTCAACACTGTCAAACCATTTAATAAATCTGCACTACTATTAATCTTCTCATCGTTCCCATCACCCATCTCCTTCCACTTATGACTATAACTTTGTTGCTTGTATCCTTACGATTTATACTGATATTGATTTTTTCTTGATTGCTTATTTGAAGCCTATGACTATCATTAAGTGTTGTAAATGTTGTACCTTGATGAACGTATCTTTTCTTTTATGTACACTGAGAGCATATGCACCAAGACAAATTCCTTGTGTGTCCAATCACACTTGGCCAATAAAAATTCTATTCTATTCTATTCTATTCTATTCTATTCTATTCTATTCTATTCTATTCTATTCTATTTTATTCTATTCTATTCTATTCTATTCTATTCTATTCTATTGAGCCTTTCTTTACTTACAACAGGCATCATTGCTGCCTGCCTGGCTTTGACCCAGAGACAAGGGGGGAGGGAACAGCATTACAGAAGACCAGCAACCAGATAGTCTTTCAAGGGACACCGATTGTAACCGTTTTCCTGGATGCTTTGAAAAGGCAAAAGAGAAGATGAGATATACGGAAGAGGAGAAGGTAGGGGACAAGGAGGTGAGCAAGAAGGAGTTTCATGGACAGTAAGCATCAGAACACACAAGTAAGTCCCTGACTTACAATGGTTTGTTTAATGACCATGCAAAGTTATAAGGATACTGAAAAAAGTGACTTATGACTGTTTTTCACATTTACAACCATTGGAGCATCCCCACGATCACATGATCAAAATTCAGATGCTTGGCAACTGACTCATATTTATGACGGTTGCTGTGTCTTGGGGTCACGTGACGTGATCCCCTTTTGTGACCTTCTGGCAAGTAAAGTCAATGGAGAAGGCCAGATTCACTTAACAATTGGGTCACTAACTTTATCAACTGCAGTGATTCACTTAACAGCTGTGGAAAGAAAGGTCGCAAAAATGAAGCGAAATTCATTTAACAACTACCACCATCTCGCTTATCCACAGAAATGTTGGGATCAATTGTGGTCGTAAGTCGAGGACTACCTGTATTAGGTCTGCCTTTCATTGAATGCCAAATCACAAAACTCTCCTGTTCCAAATCTATCTGGAAGGAGCAGAATTAGAATTCTGCGGTTGGGCTGATGATCCAGAACTCCAGGGACTTGTAGGGCAAACCCACACCGGACTATCTGTGCCAAATTTTTAAGGCAGAGGCCTGTCTCTTCCCCTCTAAACGGCATTGTTAAGATAGTGTTGACCTGCTCCGTTGCTTTTAATGGGCTCTATTTATAACTGTTCCTCTGCTAAATGTGTCGAGTCGTAATGAATGGAAAGACTGTTTGCGATGGCTCAGCGTTTTTTCGCCAACTTCACTGGGAAATGCCATCTGGCTTCTCGTTCAGTCACAGAGCTAACCATTATTTAAAGGAATGAATGCATTTGGCATTATTAAAAGAGAGAGGGGAGGGGGAGGGAGAGAGAGAGGGAGAGGGAGAGGGAGAGGGAGGGAATGAGAATCTTTACACACATTCATCCCAATCGCATGTTTTAACATAATCTTACCATGTCACACCTTCCCGCATATTTTTTAAAAAGAAGCTGATTGAAATGCAATTTCACTACAAAGATGGCATAGCACACATCGTAACAAGAGAATGTGTGTGTGAGAGAGAGAGAGAGGGGGGAGGGAGAGAGAGAGAGAGAGAGAGAGAGGGAGAGAGGGAGAGAGAGGGAGGGACAGAGAGAGGGAGAGAGAGAGAGAGATGCCCTGGATTGCTACAGGGAAACGATGTAGAATTTTGTCAGTCTGTCTTGACTACTATCTATCTATATATCCCCTCTCTCTCTCTCTCTCTCAACTTCCTGTCTGTTATCTCTTTCTCTCTCTCTCTCAAATCTTCCTATTATCTTTGTCTATCTGTTTATATCTATCCAATCCAGCATCTGTCTGTCTGTCATCTATCTATCTATCTATCTATCTATCTATCTATCTATCTATCTATCTATCTATCTATCTATCTATCTATCTATCTATCTATCTATCTATCTAGCCAGCCAGCCAACCAACCAACCAACCAACCAACCAATCAACACATGTAATTCTTCCTGTTCTAACCTAGACAGATCTTCTGTATCTAGTTGGTTCTCTAGTAAGATTAAGCTTACGGCCTTTTGTTGTAGTCAAATGCCCAGAAAGTCAAGATGTATGGGCACATTTGGGGTGATGATATTGACACCAGCTGATGGCCACGATAGCCAAGATGACACCATTAGCCTTCTAACGTTACAGTGGTCTGTATACTTCTGTGAAGATTCTCTTGATGTCGGGTACTGATTACAGACACTCACCTGTTCTTTTGTTGATGGGCAAAACTCTACACCAAAAAAAATGAATGCCATTATGACTGATCACATTAAAATTGCGGGAACTTGAGTGAATAATTAAAGGGAAAAAAAGAGATAAACCCAATGAATATGCAGATCAGCCTTCAGTCTACCTTACAAGCATCCAACTAAAACATGGCTACCATTACATCAAGGTTACTTTTTCTTTAGCACTGTTTCTTCCTCCTGCACAGACCCATCGATCATGTAAGGACTGAGGGAAAGATAATAGAACTTAAAGCCGTGACACATCGTGCATCGCAACGTGGCACAGACTCTGAAAATATAGTTCAGCAGAGGACTGATGGCAAGATCTCAAGTCTTGCTTTGCAAAATTTTGGGAGGAACGTGGGGGAGTGAAAGAAATCACAGGAGGACCTTAACTTGGAAGTACCCTCAGACAGGTGATCAAACCTTGTCTGGGGCTTGGAAAGGTCACCTTCAACTCCCTTCAGACATATTGTCCATGCTAGCTCAGACGATTGGGAGTTGCTAGCGATTGCACAGAGAAATCTCTCCCAGAAAAAACTTATTCGGTTGCGTGCTGACAACGCATTGAGGATTTATTACAAATTAATCCTCTCCGGAGACTTCCTATTCTGTCACCTTCTGCTTTTAAAAAAGCAAAAAAGAGACAGGCCACTTAGTCCTGAAAGCCATCCTCTGCATAGCCTAATCAATAAGCCAATCACAATAACTTTATTGACTTTTCATTTAGGACCTGACACCTCAGACGTTGCAGTTCCTCAGAAGGTATCCAGAAAACCCAACCGAGTTTGCAACGTTTGCAATTCAGTCCACGTAGGCAGTTTTGCAGAGATGATGAACATGATGTATGAGCGTAATCCAAAAGGCTAGGAATGTCAGCATATTTTAAATGGAACCATTCCAGCTCCCTCCTTCTTTTACTCTCTCCTTTTTGAGTTTAAATTTTCCTCTGAAAAACAGATGTTTGGGAAACAGCATGAGTATCTTGGAGAAGAAAGAAAGAAAGAAAGAAAGAAAGAAAGAAAGAAAGAAAGAAAGAAAGGGAGAGAGAGAGAGAGAGAGAAAGAGGGAGGGGGGAGGGAGGTAATAAAGTGAAAGAAAGAGAAAGAAAGAAAGTGAAAGAAAGAGAAGAAAGAAGAAAGAAGAAAGAAGAAAAGAAAGAAAGAGGAAGGGAGGGAGGGAGGGAGGGAGGGAGGGAGGGAAGAAATATCATAAAGAAGAGAGAAAGAGAGAGAGAGAGAGAGAGAGAGAGAGAAAGAAAGAAAGAAAGAAAGAAAGAAAGAAAGAAAGAAAGAAAGAAAGAAAGAAAGAGGTCCTTAATATTTATTGCTAGAGGGATCTTGAGAGATTGGAAATTTTAAAATTTAGGCTTCCTCCTGTTGAGCAAAAATGTATGCTTGACTGAATGGAAAGATAGACTAATTAGCTGGGTCAATGCATTGTAATTCTGAATAACAGAATAATAGATTTGGAAGGGACTTTGCAGGTCTTCTAATCCAACCCCTGCCCAAGCAAGAGACCCTATACCCATTCTGGACACTTGGCTGCCTAATATCTTCTTTGAAAACCTCCAGTGATGGAGCACCCATAACTTTTGGAGGCAAGTTGTTCCACTGATTAATTATTTTCCCTGTCAGGAAATTCTTCCTTAAGTTCTAGGTTGGTTCTCTCCTTGATTAGTTTCTATCAATTGCTTCTTGCCCAGCCTTCAGGCGCTTTAGAGAATAGGTTGATCCCCCCCCTCCTTCTCTGTGACAGCCCTTTAGATATTGAAAGATTTCTGTCATGTCACCCCTAGTCCTTCTTTTCATTCAATCATGTTGACATCACCCAGATCCATCTAGCTGTTTCTCTGGTTACCTTTTTGACTAGTTATTCTATAGCAGCGGTTCTCAACCTGTGGGTCGCGACCCCGTTGCGGGTCGAATGACGATTTGCCAGGGGTCGCCTAAGACCATCGGAAATATGGGAAGTATACTTGTGAGTCAAAGAATCGCGCTCCAATGGTTGACTCCACAAGCCAGCTGCAGGTTCTTCAAATCACTAGCCGAATTCGGCTTCAGGCGCGATGAATTAAAAAAGAGAGAAATCTTCGCTCTGATGTCTCCCTCTCAAGCCAGCTGCAATCACTCCCAATCGCTAGCCTAATCTGGCTTCAGGCGCGATAAACTTAATAGGGGAGGAGTCTCCGCTTTAAAGCCTCCGTCCTCAAGGCAATCGCAAGCAGTTCAGATCGCTAGCCAATACGGCTTCAGGCGCAATAAATTCAAAACGAAAATAATTTTACGGTTGGCGTTGCCACATCGTGGGGAATTGTATTAAAGGGGTCGCAGCACTATAAAGGTTGAGAACCACTGTTCTATAGATATGTAAGGCGAGGGGCCCAGGGCCTTCCAGCTGTTGAACTACACTTCCCAGCTACAGAGTTGTACCTAGTTACAGAAATTCTGAACAGAAATTCTCTTTCCAGCTTGGCCAACCCCCTTCCTTGTTCAGTAAAAGCCATCCTGATGTCAAACCCTGACTTAATTGACTGATTAAATGTCTAATCACCTTGGGTGGGTTTTTTTTTTTTTAATTATGAAGGTCAGTGCAGCTTTGAAGTCAGATGCCCTTCAATTTTATGGTCTCCTCTCAGCAAGTCATTTGTTGCCTGTTCCTCTTGTGTAAACAAACCATCCATCATGATGCTGGAGATTGAGAGAAGGAGACATAGCCATGAAAAGTTCTATCTTGCTCTAAGTGTAAATCAGAGCTCATTAAAAAAAATACAGACATGTGGTGTTAGCATTACCAAGAATAATTATCCAGTGACTTTAAAAATAGCTATGCTGGCTGGGGACTATGGACATGGAAGAAAAAGACGCATCTCAGCCATTAAAAGAAGACTTCCGACAAGGCTAGGAACTAGGCATTTACTGCAGTCCTTGAAAGCAACTGTATCTTTTCCCAGAACTGGATGACTATCTTCTGAATTGATGGGAAAATCCTGGAGAAAGATGCCGCTGCTTTAAAGAGCTGTAGAAAGATGCCGTGCTCACAGCCACAAACACAACCACACTCTGAAGTGTGAGAGCGTGCTCGATTGTGAGCGTGGCATCTGTCTACAACTCTTTAAAGCAGCCCCATCCTTTCTCAGCACTAATTCAGAAGAAAGCCACCCAGTTCTGGGGAAAGATGCCGCTGCTTTCAAGAACTGTAGATAAATTTGATCTAGGTTAAAAAGCGACGATGTGCCTTGATATCACAAGCCCACGCAACAGGGATGGTATTCACTTACTTTCCGTACCAGTTCGCACATGTGAGTGCGCGCACGCCCCCCGTCCATACATGTACCCAGCCTTCCATGCACACACTTTGCTGGCATACCTCATGGAAAGTTTTATTATGTATAACCTCCCTTACTAAAAGATCAACCAGTCTTTTTGCTGCGCTCAATCATTTAGTCCAATCCCTCGGTTTCAATACACTTTTTCATCAGCTATCAAAGAAGAATTTGTTTCGTGATTGAAAGTAACCGTGGCAGTTTCAGACAAATTTCTTTAGACTCATTTCACCCTTCTGCCAAGGTCAAAGGGTGAGTTCTGATCAAAAGAATCCAATGGGCAGCCTTCTACGTATAGCAAAACCTCGAGGTTTAAAATGAATCGGAGTTGCTGAAAAGAAATACATTAACAAGATAGCTGGATAACTTAGGGTTTGTTTTTTGGCATAATGGATCTGATCCGGTCCGAACCGGGAGCATTTCACCCCTGACTCTTACCTTCCTTCTTCCTCTCTGTGCTTTTCAACAACCTTAAAAGGGCCTCTGGTGGCTCAGACTGCTGAGACAGTCTGTTATTAACACAGCTGCTTGCAATTATTGCAGGTTCAAGTCCCACCAGGCCCAAGGTTGACTCAGCCTTCCATCCTTTATAAGGTAGGTAAACTGAGGACCCAGATTGTTAGGGGCAATAAGTTGACTTTGTATATAACATACAAATGGATGAAGACTATTGCTTAACATAGTGTAAGCCGCCCTGAGTCTTCGGAGAAGGGCGGGATATAAATGCAAATAAATAAATAAATAAATAAATAAATAAATAAATAAATAAATAATAATACATAATAAGTATGCAGTTGACAGTGGTTGTAAATGCATAAAAGCAGTTCTTCTTTCTCATTTTGTTATATACCATTCAGTCCCATTATATTTTCTTAATCCAGGACAATCCCATACACCAGAACATATAGAAACAATGACATGGGTTATCAATCAGTAACCAGGCCAGGTTTAAGATGTTATTATTGGTATATAAATTCCTAAATAACTTATTTTCTATTACATTTGAAAATGGAAGATGAACAAATAAAAGAAACAATGAAAGAGTGGGCAAAAAAACTTTGGCTACAATATAGAATTAGAGAAATGGCAAAATATATGGGAAAGAAATTATAAATTAACAATGGCAACTTTATATAAAGAAAACTGATATAAAATGTTTTATAGATGGCATTTACCACCTGCTAGGTTAGCCAAAATGTTCAAAAATATGTCTAGTAAATGTTAGAAATGTAACCCAAAATCTGGCACATTTTATCATATGTGGTGGACTTGTGCTAAAGCAAGAAAACAACAACAACAAAAAAAAAAACCCTGGGAAAAAATACACACGTGGCTAGAAAAAATGTCAGGAAAACATGTAGATCTTAAACCTGAACTTTTTTTATTAGGTATAGTACCAGAAAAATGTGATAAACAAAGTGTATATTTAATATTGGATATGTATAACATAAACACATATACATTGCTGTTAACAGTGTATAACAGCAGGGAGGGTTGTATTTGCACAGCATCGGAAAAATGAAGAAATACCACTAGATGAAGAGATAATTAAGTAGATATTGGACTATGCAGAAATGGACAGACTTACATTGAAGATTAAACAGAAAGAAGATATAGAATACTACCAAACATGGAATTTATTTTATCAATGGCCAGAAAAAAGGGGTAAAGATTAGGAATACAATTTGTATTGATAAGCAAACAAAACAACCCAGACAACACGATGTTCATTAAGCAATAATTAAATGTAATAGTAGAAAATTAATAAAACTTTATTAAAAAAATAATAATACCTAAATAACCTACGATCAAGTTTTCCCTATTGTAAACCTGAAAAACCTCTAAGATACTTTGGGAAGGATGTGTTTGAAAGCAAAAGTTTGCCAGCTATGATATCAACTTCTAGCCCATTGTCAGGTCTTTGCTGTGTAGTTAATGTTTTTTGGAAAATCAGCAGTCTTGAACACTTAAAAATAATGGACATTTTTTTGCAGAGCTTTAAATGGACTGGTGACTCAGTTTATGTTGTCTGGGGCCATTAATTTAACGAAATAAGCTTCTTACAACATCCATCAAAATATTTGTGCCAACTGCTACTGCTCTCATTCGTAGCTCTCAGGGAAATATCGAAATGAGATATCCATGGACATCAGAAACTCCAACCGAGATCAAAGAATGGTCTATCAAATTTGTCCCACTGAGATTGACTGGTGAGTTGCTTCTCTAAGACTTCAAGAGCAAGCTGTCATAACCATGCTTATCTTCCTGTCAATTTGCAGCACTTTCTGGGAGAAAGTTGAGTTAGTTGAAGCCTGCACAAATGTATTAGAAGATGCCATGATGACGGGGTCTTCAAATATTTGAAGAGTTGCCATGAGAATAAGTAGAGAGATACAGGATCTTAACCACATGACTCTGATGTGGGGGAAAAAATGTCAAAATGCACCCCAAAAAGACAATCTGTTCAAAGATGTTTCTTTGTTAGGGTTAGATGGTCATCTTTGAGTAATCTTGCAGTGACATTTGGATTGTGAGATTCTTGCAATATAAATTCTGTTGTGGAAACCAGATATATCTAGTCTAACGAAGAGAAGGTATTGTGGCCTGTCAACCGCTGGCCCCTCCAGTAGCCGAATCAGAGGAGGAGGAGGAGGAGGAGGCGTGGGAGTCAAGGTCAGCATCAAGGCAACCTGGGAGCTTTGAGGGGGAAGAGGGAATGAAGCTGGCAGAGAGACAGAGAGACAGAGACGGAGCCTGGGCCATTTGTCAGCCCTCAGATGGAGAGTCAATGTCAGGTCTGCAAGGTCAGGTCTGGAGGTGGCTGATGAGGAAGAGGAGGAACAGCTGGGTCTAGTGCCTGACAGGCAGATGTGCAGTAGGCAGAGGAGAGGAGAGCAGTGGAAATCTATGGGCCCGTCCTTGGAATGGAAGAGCCATCGCTGCTAGTGAAGCCCCACCCTAGCTCTGGGGATAAAGGCAGGGGATGGAGATGAATAAATGTGGCAGACAAATATTCATCTCCGTGCCGGACAGACTTGTTAGGCTACAGAGGGGGGGGGGCAGAGGGAGGGAGGGAGGGAGAGAGAGAGAGAGAGAAAGAGAGAGACTTTTTGCAGGGGCTGCTCACGCTCCTAATAAAGGAACCTTTGAGTTCACATCAGGGAGTTTTTCGTGTTTGGGGAGCTGGGTCAGAACAGAAGGACTAGGATGGTCATTATAGAAATCTTCCAATATTGGAGGAGCTGTCAGAAAGAAGAGAGAGTCAACCTATTCTCCAAAACTCCCAGAGGGCAAGACAAGGAGTAATGGATGGAAGATTATCAAAGAAAGATCCAATTTAGAATTTAGAACAAATTTCCTGACAGTGAGAACAATTAATCAATGGAGTGGCTTGCCTTCAGAAGTTGTGGGTGCTCCACCACAGGAGATTTTAAAGAAGAGATTGGACAGACATTTTGTCTGGAATGGTATGGGTTTTCCTGCTCGAGTAGCGGGTTGGACTAGAAGACCTCCAAGATCCCTTGCAACTCTGTACTTCCATAAGATGGCATAAATGACTTCCGTGGGGCATGTCCCATCTACAGGCTTACCATGTTCTTGGTTCCATCTTCCCATCAAAGGAAAGGCTAACCTGTTCCACTCGCAAATAGTTTCAGCTTTATTGGATGTACCTGTCACCTCTGAAAAAGTAATGATGCTCACTTGATTGACTTTCCGATATTGGCCAACTGTTGCTCATGTCTTCACACTCCAGGTTGCCTTCTCTGGAATTCGTCCAACTCAACATGTGTTTTTGGCATGGCCAAAACAAGAATGCCATCAACAGCAGGCAAGAGTGTTGGCAGCTGCCAAGGGCCTGCTGATAAGAGGAAAACTCACTCAACTTCAACACATTGACAATCAACACGTTTCTCAGAAGAATCCACCTGCTGTCAAACAGCAGAAAGTATATTTCAATCCATGTATAGGAATGTGTCTTGCATTTCCTAACACATCCCCAAGCACTCACCCCTGTGGGATATCCTCCAAGTCTGTTTTACACTACAAACCCAAATTTAGTATACAGGGTAGCATCTGTCTAGATCCTGATGTTTCACACACACACACCCCAAATTCTCCATTTCAAGCTGTTTTGCTAAGGATAACAGGAGCTTTCAAGAACTGTGCATATCTGAATATTCAAAGACTGTTCATTACTCAATAGCAGGAATATGGCCCGGCAGGTATGCCCAAGATTGCAAATGAGTTGCAAAAGTGACACGCTGCTGCACAGAATTCAAATGATCCCCCCGCCCCCCTCTGTCTCTTTTTCTTTTCGGTCCCCATCACCTCCTCTTCTGGTTGTCTCTGGCAAGCTGCTTTTTGAAACAATGGTGTTTATCTGATGAAATGAGAATTTTCTTTCTCGACGGTGGCATGCATGCTCGAGCCTGAATCTTAGTTACCAAAATTATCTGACAGAACAATAATGGGTTTTTAAAGGAGGTTATTGGGATGGTTTTCAAATGTTGACAAAAAAAGAGAAAAAGGAGAGAGAGAGAGAGAGAGAGAGAGAGGAAGGAAGGAAGGAGATGGGGAAGATTCATTTCTAAACTCAGCAGCAATTTGGTGAAGAATTTGGATGGGGAGAAAAAGATGGAAGTCTATCCCTTAGCTGCAAAGTTCAATTTATTTTTCGGGTCTATTAGTGCTCACAAAATGAATGACCTCATCTCCTTTGACACGGTCTGGTGGGCAGAATTATATGTCCATATTGCTTTCCTTCTCTTGGTTCAGGATTGGAAAAGTTTGGAGAAGTTCTCCAACCATGGAGGGATATCTTTAAAAAAAAAATTCATAGTGTCAAGGAACTGTGGGATGGACAACTCTTTTTTTTCATGTTTTATTTATTTTATTTACATAGCATTCAATTTCCATCAGTGTGTAATCTGGGTACAGTTATTTTTAAACAGTCGTAATCCACATATTTGTTATAGTATTCATCGCAATAATATTAATAATATAATTATATAATAATATAGAATAGAATAGAATAGAATAGAATTTTATTGGCCAAGTGTGATTGGACACACAAGGAATTTGTCTTGGTGCATATGCTCTCAGTGTACATAAAAGAAAAGATACGTTCATCAAGGTACAACATTTACATATAATAAATATGTACATTTACATATAATAACAATAGTACTTAATATCATCTTCTTTAACAACTCTCCTCATTAACATTTCCTCTTTTTATGTCTCCTCCTTTCTAACTTCTGTTTCTATTATCTAGCCATTGATAAAATACATCCCATATCAGAAAATATTCAGTTTCTTCTTTGTCCTTAATAGTGAGCGTTAATCTATCCATTTCTGCACATTCTAATATTTTCTTAATTACATTCTCCTTTGATGGACTCTCATCATCTTTCCATTGCTACCATATGTGGTAGAAAGCTAAAAAATAATGGACGAAAATACATGGTTGGAAAAAATGACAAAGCAACACATAGACTTGAAACCAGAGATATTTTTGTTGGGCATTCTACCAGAAAAAAATATGATAAAAAGGACTATATACCTGGTTTTGCATATACTAACTGCAACTAGAATTGTATTTGCACACCAATGAGATGGACAACTCTTAATCAGTTGGCTTCATGGGGCTGATGTTTAAACCTAAGTTTAACTCATAGAATCATCTATTGCAATGTCCTTCCTGTTAAAGACTACTTCAGCTTTAACTGCAATAATACAAGAGCAACCAATAGATTTAAACTTAATGTCAACCGCTTTAATCTAGATTGCAGAAAATATGACTTCTGTAACAGAATCATCAGTGCTTGGAATACTTTACCTGACTCTGTGGTCTCTTCCCATAATCTTAAAAGCTTTAACCAAAAACTTTCTCCTATTGACCTCACCCAATTCCTAAGAGGACCATAAGGGGCGTGCATAAGAGCACAAACGTGCCTACCGTTCCTGTCCTATTGTTTTTTTTCTTCTTCCTATATATATATATGCTTATACCTCCTAATATTTACTCATATATATGTTTATATACTACACAATCTTTTTGTATGATGCCTACATATATTGTTGTGACAAATAAAATAAATAAATAAATAAAATGTGAAATGAAAATGCTGTTTTGATATTTTTTTTCCTCCTCTCTTTTTCTTTCCATGTCTCTGACTCATCTATGATCAAACCAGGAGCACCTTTGCAAATAATTGCAACCAACACCATTGTTTCTGCATCGAGATTGCAGGCCCACAGGAGTTTTTTAATACTTCGGAAAGCTCTTCGGTGCTTTTATATGTTAAACTAAGCAGAACAGCTTACTTTATGTGAGTTTAATTGAGTGTGTAATCTCACAATGGGGCCAGGTGTATTTAGGGCAGAATACTCACATTTCAGCCAATCTCAGCAACAGTTGAGCCCGGGTGAGATGCGGAAAAGGAAGGATAGCAGAAGTAAGTAGGAGAAGCCACCAGTCATAGGCATGGGTTGAAGCTCCAGTTCCTAAATTTGATCCAAAGGCAGCTTTATTAAAAGTCCTCTTTGGAATCATTCTTCAGATCAACTCCTACATTCAATGTGGCCCATAGGATTGGGTGGCCTTCTATATATTCCCAATTAAAAAGAAGAGCTGACCAAAGAAGCACAAAATGATCGAGCTATCCTTATTAAGATGGGTAACTTGAAATGGCTGAGCAAATACAAACATACTTTTCAAGTAGACAGCTATTTGAAGTTACAACTGCCAAAACATCTTAGGGAGATATTTACGTGAGGGAGATTCGAACAGCTTGACACAATGCTCAGATATGGGAGATTTCATTCTATACCCTACAATGAGCGTCTCTGCATTTGCGGAGCTGCAGAGGTAGAAGACCTGACGTCAGCGTTCCAGAAAAGCCCACAACTCCCAGTAAAAACTCTGAAGCAAGCATTTTTCAAAGTTCTATTTACTAGAATAGGTAAACTGGCATATCTGGGAAAACCTGAATCTTTCCCTCAGTAAATCAAAATCCCCAAAACCATCCCCTCACTCCACAGTCGATCACATTACTAACCAGAGCATATAAAACATTTGCTAGGCCAATCCTTGAATATAGCTCGCCTGTCTGGAACCCTCACCACATTTCTGACATCAATACAATTGAACGTGTCCAAAAATACTTTACAAGAAGAATTCTCCACTCTTCTGAAAACAACAAAATACCTTATCCCACCAGATTTGAAATCCTAGGTTTAGAAAACTTAGAACTCCGTCGCCTTCGACAAGACCTAAGTTTAACTCATAGAATCATCTATTGTAATGTCCTTCCTGTTAAAGACTACTTCAGCTTTAATAGAATAGAATAGAATAGAATAGAATAGAATAGAATAGAATAGAATAGAATAGAATAGAACAGAACAGAACAGAACAGAACAGAACAGAACAGAACAGAATAGAATAGAATAGAATAGAATAGAATTTTTTATTGGCCAAGTGTGATTGGACACACAAGGAATTTGTCTTGGTGCATATGCTCTCAGTGTACATAAAAGACAAGATACATTCATCAAGGTACAACACTTACAACACAAATGATGGTTGCAATAATACAAGAGCAATCCATAGATTTAAACTGAATGTTAACCGCTTTAATCTAGATTGCAGAAAATATGACTTCTGTAACAGAATCATCAGTGCTTGGAACACTTTACCTGACTCTGTGGTCTCTTCTCATAATCCCAAAAGCTTTAACCAAAAACTTTCTACTATTGACCTCTCCCCATTCCTAAAAGGACTATAAGGGGCGTGCATAAGAGCACAAATGTGCCTACCATTCCTATCCTGTTGGTTTTTTTTTATTCTTATACATATATGCTTATACTTCCTCATATTTCCTCATATATATGTTTATATACTATATAACCATTTTGTGTGATGCTTATGTATATTGTTGTGACAAAAATAAATAAATAAATAAATAAAATAAAATAAATAAACATTCTCCAATCACCAACGGTCCCATCTCGAGACAGCACTCCGCCACTCCTTCTCCAGATGCAGGATCGGCCTGACCTTGACCCACAGGAAGAATGCTATTATGTCTAAAGACAACCCCTCTACTAAATCCCCCCTCCTACTTTCCCACACACGAGAAAGTGCCAGCACAGAAGCCATGTCTGGCCTAACATGGCTTCCAAAGCTGACACCTGGCTCTCATCCTATTTGATTGTTGCTTGTATAAGGGGGTGAGAGACAAGTACTTTGGTCCTTATACCAAACGAATGACCCATTGGGATCCCCATATCAAAACAACTTACTTTATGTCCAGCCAGAACCTGAAAATAACATTTAACACAACACAGTACTTAAACAAAATGGTTCAGTTGAGATCTGCATACGTGGGACTGATTGGGGTAGATTGTAAGGGTGACACTGAAATATAATTTTATGTCATTTTATTCTATTTTACATATTTATGTAATAAATTATATTGTATCTTATCCTATAACTATTGTATTTTACCCTACTCTTATTTTAAATTGTTTGTATAGGATTTTATTGGTGATATGTGTTTGAACTTTGTGTTTTGATATATCCTATAGGCTAATCAATAAAGCTATCTATCTATCCCAAATTGCAATAATAGGATCAAAGCAAACTGATGCTCCAAACACAAATCTGAGTAGGATCACTTGTATAACTTTAAAGGTGAAGGTTTCCCTTGTCCAGTCAACCTGTCCAGTGAAGTCCACCTTGAGGGGGAGATGCTCATCTCTGTTTCTTGACCAAGGGAGCCAACATTGTCCAAAGATATTTCCATGGTCATGTGGCCAGCATGGTTATATGTCAAGGAACAAGGAACACTGTTACCTTCCCACAAAAGTGGTACCTATTCATCTACTCACGTTTGCATGCTTTTGAACTGCTAGGTGAGCAGGACCTGGAGCTGGGAATGGGAGCTCACCCCATCTTGCAGAGTTCGGGTCCTGAACCTGGACTATCAGCTTTGCCAGCTGACAAGCTCAGTGCCTTTAACCACCCCTCTGTACTACCCCTAAGAGTCACAATAGCTAGACGTTACATTCAGTATTTGCAGACAGCAAAATAGTGTGCAAGGTAACACATTGCACACGTGTTTTCTTTACACGCATTGATTTTGCTACTATGGTATACCTGGGTGTGCCCGTGTAGCATTCTGGTTGCTTCCAGGTGTGCTTCCAGGTGCTGTTATTGTTACCTGTGAAGCCCTTCATTATGACAAAGATCTGATTACTTGAAGAACCATCTATCTCCCATGGTATCTCCCTGGACAATTTGATCTGGCAAGGTTGGGATGTTTCGGAATTGCTCCTCTGTTTATGCAGCAATAAAGCTCTCTTGAGAAGTCTATAAAACTGGGAAAGGTGGAAGAAAGAGAAGGAGAGGTTGATTAGTAACAAGGCAGTGACAGTGGCAATAAGTGTATTGTTGGAAAACCTGAGGGTTGGAGACAGATCATCCTGGAGAAGACCTACCTATGTGGTCCTTAAGAGTTAACAATTTGATGAGACATAATCAAATCAAATTTCTGGAGTCTCTAAGGGGTTTACTAGGTTTTAATAGAGTTAAAAAAGAACCAACAACAATGAAGCCTGTGTGTTCTGACCTAGGCTTCCCAAGAGCATGAAGCAGACTCTTTGTCCCGACAAAAAACCCTTTTTATTAAGTTACTGTGAATTATTCTCCTTAACATCCAGGAAAGTCTTTCAAAAGAGAATTTACAGTCACCGACCTTATCTGGCTTGGAGAGCTGCCAGGCCGATATCTTCAAAACTTAGCAAAGAGTCTCAGAGAGTCACAAACCAATTAAGCAAACTAATTGTCTCCTGCAAACTCCACTCCCCTTTCGCTCCTCTTTTATTCCCTCTGGGAGGGGCTATTCATCATCCATCTGTGGTCTTACTCCCAAGTTGACCCTTGTTCTTTAGCTGTTCCCTTCGTCTGGCAACTCTGCACATGCGCATGCTGGGAACAGGCTCCAGCTGTTCGTCTGCCTCACTGATGTCTGACTCCAAAGGCAGCTGATAACTGGCATCCGGCCCTGGCCCCCTCTCTGCCTCCAATGCAGAGCCCTCATCAGAGCCTTTCCCAGATTCCAGGACTGGCCCATGTTCCTCCCCAACCTCCTCACTGTCTGAATCTGCTGCCAGCTCTGCTGGCCATTGGTGGACCACAACACCATGTAGCATAGAAGCTGCAGCATTACACTGTTGGTCCACTCAGCCACAGAAGCTTTGTGGATGATGTTGGGTCAGTCTCTTTCTCTCTCAGATCAAGAACCAATTTAGTGTAGCAGTGTAATGAAGACACCAAATTCAAGTTCACCAATAGCTAGAGAAACTTGCAGGACAAATGTGGACCACCGCTGATAAGCATGACTTCCAACTTCTCTTTTCTTCCTTCTTCTAAAAACAATTGGTACACTTGTCTTAGGACTTAGAGGCAAGAACTACCCTGACTTCCTTTGGATGCTGTTCTCCATCTAGTTTGATGAAAAGAAGGACTAGCGGTGATATGATAGCAGTGTTTCAATATCTAAGGGGCTGCCACAAAGAAGAGGGGGTCGACCTATTCTCCAAAGCACCTGAGGGCAGGACAAGAAGCAATGGATGGAAACTCATCAAGGGGAGAAGCAACTTAGAAATAAGGAGAAATTTCTTGACAGTTTGCTCCTAGAAGTTGTGGGTGCTCCATCATTGGAGGCTTTTAAGAAGAGAGTGGACAGCCATTTGTCTGAAATGGTATAGGGTTTCCTGCAGTGGGTTGGACTAGAAGACCTCCAAGGTCCCTTCCAACTCTGTTATTCTATTATTCCGCTATTCTCTGAGTGAGTTGGCATTAGGGAAGAAGGCATGTAAACATACGCATAAATTTGGATTATGCCATTATTAAAGCCAAGCAGCATGAAATATACCAAGGGGGCTCAGAATTCTTTAAGCTTGTCATTTTTTGGGACCGTTGCAATTTACTGATTTAATAAAGGAAACATGGTATCTTAATTGCTTGCTATGCATGCATGCCGTATCCATTTCTAGTGGATTTCCTGACACGTGGCCATAAATGCAGCTTAAAATACTGCCAGTCACAGCCTGACCTTCGCTGGATAAGCTTCGCCAATATTACAATTTCTGGAGTATTTTTTAAGTGTCTTTCTCTTTTAACCAGCATCTTGGCAAAGATTGATTCTTCCCATAATCTCATCATAAAACATTCATAAACATTTGAGGGTGGTGGGGAGAAGTTTATTCTGAGCAGTTTGTTTTTAAATTACTTGGAAAGTGTATGAAAGTAATTTATCTGAAATCAGTGTCAGGCCCTGCGGAGGAGAACAATTTAGCTTTCAGAGTTACTCCGAGATGGATGGTACTCCCAAGTTGTCCTTTTAATTAGAGATGCTGTCAAACTTCATTATCACCCATTTGGGCACAGCTTTGATTTATTTACAGTTGGGAAATGCAATAAGTGGGGGGAGGGGGTGGCTAAGATCCTGGGGTTCTGCTGCCCAGACTTCCCATCTGCTCTCAGACAAGTGTTGTCCTTTTTCCAGAACAGTCGTTCATCTTGTTTCTTTCCACGTTCCGGAATTTATAGACTCTGATCAAGTTAAGCCTGATCAGTCAGAGAGGGACCATATTCAAAGAAGTTTTAAGATTTAAGATTGGGTAATTCGTATCCAACTTAGTTGATATGGATGAATTCTCAAACTGGTTATTGTTAAGTGCCTTTTCAGGCTGACCCCAACCCAACCCAGTGGAGTGGGATGAATTTGAGTGGGGTTGGACTAAGACCGTTCGTGGGAATATAATGATTCCAGTCTGAGGACTTGCTTGACTCTGCCCCCAAGCTTGGCCTGCTATTCTCCTACACAACTTCTGTGTTTTTTGGTACGTGTATCTTCGTGTGTGTATACAGATGGTTTGGGTTGGCACTTTATGTCTTAAGCAGACTTAATACCCTAATCAGCATGATGGGTGAATACATCAGCTAGATCTTTATCTGCATTAACCTGTCAGGTGTGAACATTAAGTTCCAGTTATGATGATTTATTGATCATGCTATACACAAGATTCTAGTCAACTAATAGTCAGTGCTAAATTGGTACTAGATAAGAGTCAATGGAATTCGGGTAGGGTTGGACTTAGATCGTTTGTGAGAACATAATGATTCTAGGCTGATGACTTGTTTGACTCCAAGCTCTGCCTGCTATTGTCCTACACAACTTCAGTGTTTTTTGGTATGTGTATCTCCGTGTGTCTTGGTAGGTAGGTAGGTAGGTAGGTAGGTAGGTAGGTAGGTAGGTAGATAGATAGATAGATAGATAGATAGATAGATAGATGATACACAGACACATAGATATAGAAGTAGACATATAGGCATAGGCATAGAGCTATAGTTATAGATGATATAGAGATAGAGATAGCTAGAGATAGAGATAGCTAGAGACAGATAGAGGTAGAGGTAGAGGTAGAGATAGAGACAGAGACAGAGACAGAGATAGAGTGCACCTCTAATTCAGGATAACATTCCAAGGAGCTCAGACATTTCAGTATATAATGTAATGTAATATAGTTTAATATAATATAATTTGATTGTTTGGGCTTCGTATATAGAATTATAAAGATGATCTGCCTAATGCAACTGCCACTCCATTGATCATCAGAGTTAATTCAGATAAACTGGCCAGCAAGGTGGGTATCCCCTTCCTTCTCCACCAGTCATGTTCATCTCTCCTGAGCCTTTATACTTGGTAGGACAATTATTCCACATAGGAATTTACTTTTTTCCATCAAGGAAGATGCCTTCCCGCGTTTCGTCTTTGACTGTCAGGTCCAGGGACAGAAATAGGAGACAAAACCTGTGAGAATTTGAAAAGTAATTATCATGGTGAAGTGAAAATAGATTGGCAGAAGGTATGGATGGCCATTACTATCGCATGCATTTTGGTTTCCTTCTCATTTGGTGGCAAAATGTGCCCTATCCTTGGAGCTCCAGGATCATTGCTAGTTGGGTTGGGTTGGTTGTGTCATTCTTCCTCCCCTCTTGTAACAGAACATGTGAATTTGATAAGCCACTGTTTATCCATATTCATTAATGCTAACCCATGCCTTGTCTTCAGGGGTGGTATTCACTTAACCTTTGCTATTGGTTCACAAATGCGAGCACGCCTTCTGCGCATGTGCAGAGCATCAAAAACAGGACATGATAACATCCCGGTGGGTGGGCGGAGCCTCCTGCAGCTGCCGCTACCGGTTTGCCTGAACCGGATAGAGCCAGCAGAATAGCACCACTGCTTGTCTTGTAAAACAGGAAAAGACTGAGTTTTTTGTATTCACATCAACCAAGCTTCTGATGAAGCTTAGAAGCACGTCCATCAGACATGGGGCAGTTCTTTCTGATGGGCCTTGTCAAAAAAGCTTGACAGATCTCGATAGAAGAACTTGATGGAAGATTACTAATTTATAAGCTTAAGTGTGTGCGTGTGTGTGTTGATTTAAGGGATTATAACATCCCTAATTTGTACTCTATGTAAGCAATTAACTGCAATTTAAAACAGAATGTGTTGTGGGAGCTATAAGTGGTTTCTCATGGTTGATTAGCTGTTCAAATGAAACAGAGCTATTTCCCGGTTTCAAACTGAGGCATTATCCACATCACACCAGGTCTTCCCTTTGAGGTAAGAATGGTTTCTCAAACATGGAGGTCATTAGCATCAATGTGTTTCTGGCTGTCTTAATTGGTATTCACATCCTCCTTGGTGCACCTGATCTTTACAGAATACATCGGAATATTTCCATGATTCTAAAACATGCATTGAAAGAGTGAGCGGGGAGCATTGTTAGAGTACTTGGAGGAAATGTTGCTTAGATCTCATATGCGGCCTAAGAATCCATTCAAACTTCTGAATCAATTAAAAGGGAGAGGGGGAGGGTGGAGGATGGGAGAAAATAGAAGAATAATGAAGGGAGAAGGAATGATGAAAGGAAGAGGATACGGCAAAGAATAATGGCAGGAGGAGGAGTGGAAAGGGAAGAATGAGAGGAGCAGGAGGAGAACAAGGAGGAGGAGGAAGAGAAAAAGGAGGAGGAGAAGAAGAAAAAGGAGGAGAGAAAAAGAAAGAGGAGGAGGAGAAAAAGGAGGAGGAAGAGGAGAAAGAAGAGGAGGAGGAGGAGGAAGAGAAGGAGGAAGAGAAGGAGAAGGAGAAGAGAAGGAAAAGGAGAGTATTTATTTGCTTCTAGCTATTCATGACATGTTGGACATCATTTTACCAAGATTGTCATCAGTAGCTGCTTCTTTGAGTTCTTGTCCATATCATCAGGGACAGCTTGAAGCCATCCTGTCTCCTGCTGACCTCTTTTTCCATAGCCTTCCATTTTTTTTTCAAGCCTGGGGGGGTTTTCTCCAATGATTCTTCACACGATGGGTCCAAAATACTTTTTCATGCTCCCAGTGAGCAATCGGCTTTTCCTTCGAGTGCCAAGCAGTTGGAAGCAAATTATTAGAATAAAACAAATGAAAGACCATTTAAAAATGACAACCTCCAATATTAGGCAGGTGGATTTTATGCCTTCTTGTCACTTTAACGGTGACTGTAAGCCAAATTACCCTTGACAGATTTTAAAAGCAAGGATGGCCAAGAATATTTAAGGGACTTAATGAATAAAATCTCTTCACTCTCAACAGGGGTGGAACCGATTCCTTTTATTCTGCGCCTTTCCTGGGAACTAGACTTCAGTTGGGCATTTTGGATTTTCCTTTAATTTACCATTAAAGGCTATTTTCAGAGCTTGTGAAAAGACATGAAAGCATTGCAAGCGATGTCAAATGTAGGTCACGGACTGGCCACCTTTGATGGAGCCATCTGAAGGTCAGCAGAATTGACAGTTCTTCCTGCATTCAGAGAAGCATCTCTGCTTCTGTTAGATCCGCTCCGAAATCTCTAAAGAAATCTGGAACGGAGCTGAGAGTTTGGTTAGAGACATTGTGTGGTTTTTAAGGAACAACTTCTGTGGCTATTCGGTATTCTTCTTCCCTCCCCGAGTTGCAATCAAATGAACTTTTGATCAGGGGGAATAACCAAGGAAGTCAGTTTGCTAAGTAATTCACAGAACATCTGTAGAGGGCTGTCAAATAGCTCCAGGCAATCAGAATACCCAACCAAATGGAATTCATTAGAATTACCAGCTTGAGTAGTTATAATAATTGAATAGATCCCATCGGTGAAGTGAAAAAGAGCCTGGATGCTCAGAAACGTGGATCTCATTTACACGCCAGGAACCAAATCCCCAAATATACAGAAGAAAGATCCACTATGCAATTGCTAGGGGGGGTGACAAAGGAAATTCTCCATTAAAAAAAAAAATCCCACCAAGGGATAGTGCACACAACATGTCTTAAAGGTTAAGGTTCCCCTTGCACATATGTGCTAGTCATTCCTGACTCTAGGGGGCGGTGCTCATCTCCGTTTCAAAGCTGAAGAGCCAGCGCTGTCCGAAAACATCTCTGTGGTCCTGTGGCTGGCATGACTCAACGCCAAAGGCGCACGGAACACTGTTACCTTTCCACCAAAAGTGGTCCCTATTTTTCTACTTGCATTTTTTACGTCCTTTCAAACTGCTAGGTTGGCAGGAGCTGGGACAAGTAACGGGAGCTCACCCCATTATGCAGCAGTAGGGATTCGAACCACTCAACTGCTGACCTTTTGATCGACAAGCTCAGCATCTTAGCCATTGAGCCACCACGTTCCCACACAACATGTCTTACAAATGCTGAAATATTAGAGTGATTGAACTATGCCCACTGCTGCCTTCTTAGACAATGTGGACTTTCTAGCAAAGAGTTCATAGAGTAATATATTTCCATTAGTATTCCATACCGATAATATTCCATTCTTCCTGGAGAAAAAGTGGAATTCTATTTTCAGAAAGATGATTTATAGTTAAAAAGGTAGTCACGAATTTGACCAGATGAATGGTTGACCTGGCTAAACTGAGATAATTCCACTTTTATTAAAAAAAAATATATTGAATCATAGAGTTGGAAGAAACTTCAATACTTTTACATTTCCTTGAACCCTGCAGGAAATGAAACAAACACAATGTTAAAAAGCTATGATATTAAATAGTTACTTACCAAGCCCATAAAGTTTTTTTATTTATTTATTTACATTTATATCCTGCCCTTCTCCGAAGACTCAGGGCGGCTTACATTGTGTAAGGCAATAGTCTCATTCTATTTGTATTTTTATATACAAAGTCAACTTATTGCCCCCCCCAACAATCTGGGTCCTCATTTTACCTACCTTATAAAGGATGGAAGGCTGAGTCAACCTTGGGCCTGGTGGGACTTGAACTTGCAATAATTGCAAGCAGCTGTGTTTAATAACAGGCTTCTTACAGCCTGAGCCACACCGCGGCCCTAAAGTAACCAAAATATATTTACAATCCCCAAGGCATGTCAATAATCTTTGAGAACCCTTCATGTTTGGTATTTTAATGTATGGTAGTGAAAGTTGTGAAAGTTAGGCCATAAGGAAGGCTGAGCATCAAAGAATTGAGGCCTTTAAACTCTGGTGCTGGAGAAGACTCCTGCGAGTCCCTTGGACTGCAAGGCGAACAAACAAGTCAGTCCTAGAGGAGATCAACCCTGACTGCTCTTTAGAAGGCCAGATCCTGAAGATGAAACTGAAATACTTTGGCCACCTAAAGAGAAGGAAGGACTTCCTGGAGAAGAGCCTAATGCTGGGAATGATGGAGGGCAAAAGAAGAAGGGGACGACAGAGAACGAAGTGGCTGGATGGAGTCACTGAAGCAGTTGGCATGAGCTTAAATGGTCTCTGGGGGATGGTAGAGGACAGGAAGAGCTGTAGGAAAGTTGTCCATGGGGTTGTGATGGGTCAGATATGACTTTGCAACTAACAACAACAACATGATGTTTGGAAATTGAAAGTTGAAAAATTTTGACACGTCCTACTTACAGGATTATATCTTTCCCCAGTAGAGGATTATCCAAACTCTGTTTGAAACTTCCAGATAAGAGGATGAAACCCATGCCAGGACCTAGTCCAGTGATTGACAACTTTTACTGTCAAGAAGTTCTTCCCTGAAGTCAAATCTTGAACCTTGAAGCTCAAGGTTCATGAAAACCTTGAAGTTTCATTCTATGCGTTCTAGTCTTCTGTTAGGGAATGTTGTCCAGCTTCCCAGGAGGAAGGGGCTTCATTCCAGGGGAATGAAGACACAGCACAGTTTAGATAGTTTGTGTTGGAGAAAGAGAATGAAGACAGCTCCTCCCTAATAGTTCCCAGAGTATATGTTTAAGGCTGCAAGTAGACTGCTTGAGGTTGGCAAGATTCTGTCTATAAGTTAGGACAATAAAGGAAACTGCTTAGAGAGTCTTTTCTTGGTTTTTGGAGCCTGACATCTTACTCTCTAGAGCAGGGATGTCAAACTTGATTTCACTGAGGGCCGCATCAGGGTTGTGTTTGACCTGGGGGGGCCAGGGTGCGCATGGCCAGCTCAACGCCACTTGTGTTGGGGCACCAGTGGTGGCCTGAGCGCTCTGCCAGTGAAAACAGGCTCCTGAGCTCCATTTTCACCTGCAACGACCTCCTGCAACCCTCTGTCAGTGAAAACAGAACTCAGGAGGGCTGCCCGCACAGTGGTGAGTTGCTAGCGGTTCACCCTGGATCGGGAGAACTGGTAGCGGTGGTGGTGGGAGGCTCCACCCACCCACCTGGCTGCTTCTGTGCATGCGCAGAAGCATTGCACGAGCGAGCAATGAGCAAACTGGTAGCAAATTAAATTGAAACCCACTACTGTGTCCACAACCCTCAGCTCCGTTTTCACTGGCAGAGGCGGGCTGATCCTTCACTGTTTCCAGGGTGGCTCCATGGGCCAGATCTAAGCACCCTGCAGGCTGGATCCCCAGGCCTTGAGTTTGACACCCCTGTTCTAGAGGAAGCGAAAATAAGTCCAAACTCTCTGCAATGGGAGTTTAGATATTCTTTAGATATTTGAAGACGCTTATCATGTCCCCTCTCAACCTCTTCTGCAAGCTAAACATTCTTAGGTCTTGATTTCTGGTCCTTTCATCACCCTAATTGTCTTCCTCTGGAGAGCTACCAGCCCTTGTTCCAGTGTGCAAACAGCATCTAAATCTAGGAGGTTTAGTGAAGTCTTTTCTGGCGTGGGAGAAAGAAGAAAAGAAAACCAGTAGTATTTCACCAAGAGCTTTTTCTTCTTATTGTTTCCCCTCCTTTAAAATCTCTCCTGGTTTTATTGGAACCTAACAAGCAGTTTTTACCTACACTTACTTATGTTCAAAAGCTGCACAATGCAATCTCAGTTCCTACCCAGCTGTCTGATAGTCTATATAGATATCTTCAGGGAGTTGTTGACAGACATTACAAAAAGAAAAAAGAAAAAAAGAAATGGTGACCTCCAGAGACAGACAGACCATGGGTCATTAATGGTCTTACTTTCCTTTTGACCATTAATTGTAAGATGTTCTTGGTTTCTGCAGGGAGGGAAAAAAATAGAAGAAAGGAGCTTTGGAACAAAGGAGGGGAAAATTTGAAGGTCAAACTCCAACGGGCAGGAATGAAAACATCTGGCATTTCTCTGCAGCTTATTGAACAGACTGGCAGGGATCTAACGCAAGATCAGCCAAGGAACAGCTGGCCATGTTCTTTAGGCAGTCCCTTAATGGCCCATTATAAGTTTATTGGTCCTTGGCATCATATCGTGGGTACAATATAAAGTAGAGCAAAGAACACAGCTGTGCTAATTTTAAATATTAAGACTCTCATCATTTGGATTCCTTGGAAACTGATGTCAACTCTGCAGTCACGTGGTTAGTGCAGATTATGTGGGATTTGTTGCTCTCAGTGTGATGAGGTGGTCCATAACCCTGATGGTCTCCTGACATGAAAAAAGACATGGTGTAGAAGAAATGGTAGAACCTGGGGCGGAGTAAAAAGTGGGATCAGCCTAGAATCCCTACATAGTCACAAACTAAGCCCAACTCCCCTTGAGTGCTGCTGACCCATATTTACCTCTTAGCAGGTGTGGTTAACAATAGCAATAGCACTTAGACTTCTATATTGCTTCACAGTGCTTTCCAGACCTCTGTAAGTAGTTTACAGAATCAGCCTTTTGCCCCCAACAAACTGGGTCCTCATTTTACCCACCTCAGAAGGCTGAGTCAACCTTGAGCCAGTCAGACTTGAACTGCTGGCAGTCGGCCGAATTAGCCTGCAATACTGCATTCTAACCACATGGAAGGAAGGAAGGAAGGAAGGAAGGAAGGAAGGAAGGAAGGAAGGAAGGAAGGAAGGAAGGAAGGAAGGAAGGAAGGAAGGAAGGAAGGAGAAAAGGAAGAACAATAGCAATAGCACTCAAGACTTATATTACAGTGCTTTAGAGGCCTCTCTAGGGGACGCAGTGGCTCAGGGGCTAGGACATTGAGCTTGTCGATCGAAAGGTCAGCAGCTCAACGGTTCGAATCCCTAGTGCTGCCGTGTAATGGGGTGAGCTCCTGTTACTTGTCCCAGCTTCTGCCAGCCTAGCAGAAAATGCAGAGAAAAAATAGGGACCACCTTGATGGGAAGGTAACAGCGTTCTGTGCGCCTTTGGCATTGAGTCATGCCGGCCACATGACCACAGAGATGTCTTCGGACAGCGCTGGCTCTTCGGCTTTGAAACAGAGATGAGCACCACCCCATAGAGTTGGCAAGGACTAGCACGTATGTGCGAGGGGAACCTTTACCTTTACCTTTTGGAGGCCTCTCTAAGGGGTTTGCAGAATATCCATATTGCCCCCAACAATCTGGGTCCTCATTTTACCCACCTCGGAAGGATGGAAGGCTGAGCCTGGTGAGATTCGATCTGCCAAACTGCTGGCAGCCAGTGATCAGCAGAAGTAGCCTGCAGTACTGCACTCTAACCACTGTGCCAGAATCTTCTAGTTGAGAACATGGGCTTTTAGTAATAAAACAGATTAATTGAACCTTCATGTGTGGACTGGTCTTTCATTTCTTTGAATTGATAGGTTTATTTACTTTCTTTCCTGCTTTTCTAATCATATCACAGTTGGAAACAAGATCTATCCTCAAGCAAAGCATCATCTGTTCTCTCACTTCTGCAAAGCCGGGTTCCTTCCTTCCCCATTTCTCGTTCAGCTTACATCTATATCGAGAACTCTACAATTTTTTATTTCCAAACTATAAATTTGCATTCATAGGATCTTTAATAGAAAAGAGTTTTAGTAGACAGATCATTTTTCCCAAAGTGGTTTTTCCCTTGTAAAGTGCATTTTTATCCATGTAATATATTTATTATGTCCAATAATCAGGAAGATGATTCACTTTGGGGTTTGTATTTTCTGACAATGTTTACAATATTGATGATACCAGCACGTAGATAATTTCAGAAAGGAAGAATTAGGCAAACTGGCATCAAATGAGAAAATAAATGATTTTCTCCCACGACTATGATAAAATTCATTTAATTTTATTTATGGAAGATAGCTTACTTAACTACATACAGAGAGCAATTTTGTGTCTGTGTTTGTGTGGGTGTACACACACATATTTCATATCTTCTTAGAATATTATCATTTAGTCATAACTTTGCAGAATTACTCTGTCCTGAAATGATAAGTGAATTGGGATAACTATTGTCATTAATAGAGCTAGAATTAGCATTGGACAGGAAATAAATACAGGCTTTGCGATAATTAAATATCATTCTAGCTATCACAAAAGTTCTCAAGCTTTGCAGGGACACAACTACCTACTGCAGAAATGTATAGGCAAAGCCTGAAGTGAGCTTGAAGTGAACAATATAAAAAAGATGTTGAGTCTCTAGAAAGAGTGCAGAGAAGAGCAACAAAGATGTTGAGGGGACTGGAGGCTAAAACATATGAAGAATAGTTACAGGAACTGGGCATGCCTAGTCTAGTGAAGAGAAAAAATAGAAGTGACATGATAGTACTGCTCCAATATTTGAGGGTTCCTATAAAGATAAGGGTTCAAACAAGGGATGAAATGCTACCGGTTTACGCCGGCTTGGGTAAACTGGTAGTGATAAAAACTACTGGTTTGGGTAAACCAGTAGTAAAAAAGGTACCAGTTCCTCCAAACCTGTATTTCCAATGATCAGCTGTGCCACATGGTTTCACTTTGCTAGAAAGCATGAAAACCTGCTTTCTAGCGAAGCTAAACCACACGGAACAGTTGATTCCCCCCTTTGCTGTTCTACTTACCTTCCCAAGCCTCCTTTTGGCATGTATTGTATATGCACGTGTGTGCAGCATGCACCAAAAGGAGGGTTGGGAAGGTAAGTAGAACAGCGAGGGGGAATCAGCTGTACTGCACGATTTAGTTTTGCTAGAAAGCAGGGAATCCTGCTTTCTAGCAAAGCTAAACTGCATGACACAGCTGATCGTCAGATTGTAGCTTTTTTTTAATTATTTAAAGTTAAAGCTAACTACCAGTTTGACCGAACCGGCAGCTTTTTAAATGCACAGCACACATTTGGTGCGCATGTGCATGCGCAGCATGCGCTTGGTGCACAGCACATATGCACAGCCAGCAAATCAGTAGCAAACCAGTTCAGATTTCACCACTGGTTCAAACGATTTACCAAAGCACCAAAAGACAAGACTAGAAACAATGGTTGGAAACTAACCAAGCAGAGAAATCTCCTAAAGATGAGAGCAATCAATCAATGGAATAGCTGGCCTTCAGAAGCTGTGGGTGCTCCATCACCGGAGGGTTTCACAGAAACTGGATAACTATCTGTCTGAAATGGTATGGGGATGGACTGGGGTGCAATGCTCCCGGTTCGATGGCAGCTGCTGGTTTGGAGGACCACTAGCAAAAATCCCTGGTCCCGTCCCCCTTGCCTCTGCTGAGCCCCACCATGAGCAGAGGGTTGGTTTTTTTTACTTTTAAAAGAAGGTTTTGCTTCAGCCGAAACATGCCTTTAAAAGTAAAAAAAAGCCTTTGAGGATCCCGCCCCTCAGCTGTGATCGGCAGAGCCTTTAAACTTTAAAAAAAAATTTTAAAGGCTACTCTGGGGATCTCACCTGAGTTCCTCATCAGCAGAACCTTAAAAAACATGTTTTCTGTAGAAAACATGTAGAAAACCTCCTTTTAAGAGATTCTCAGGCAGTTACCTGATTACTGATGATCTCATGGCTTTTTTCCCAGCCGGAAAGCCCCAGTTTCGCTTTCAGCACCAGACAGAACTAATCTAAACTTAGCTAATCTATTTCATCGCTGAGTGATTAATGCTGTCTGGCTTTGCTTGCTGAGGAACTCTGGGAATTGAAGTCCGAAATAAAATAAAATAAAATAAAATAAAATAAAATAAAATAAAATAAAATAAAATAAAATAAAATAAAATAAAATAAAATAAAATAAAATAAAATAAAATAAAATAAAATAAAATAAAATAAAATAAAATAAAATAAAATAAAATATTTGTGCAGCTTTCTGAGATTTGGTGTGTTTCTGTAGTGTTTCACTCTAACTACACAAACACACAAAATCTCAGAAAGCTGTATGTGATATTAAGTGTGTGTGTGTGTGTGTCAGTTGTGTGGTGTGTGTGTAAAGTGTGAAAGTTGGTTTTTGAGCTTCTTGTGGCTGTGTGAAGTGTGAAGTGCAGCTGCTTTTACACTGTGTGTGAGTCAGTTGTGTTATGTTGTGTTGTGTGTGTAAAGTGTGAAAGTTGGTTTTTGGTACCTCTTATTGTTTTTTATACTTTGTTTATTATTTTTATTATTTATTGTTATTGGCCACACCCACCCAGCCATCTGACCACCAAGCCACGCCCACCAATTAAGCCACGCCCACAGAACCGGTAGGGAAAATTTTTAGATTTCACCCCTGGGATGGACTAGAAGACCTCCAAGGTCTCTTCCAACTCTATTATACTATGTTCTGCATCAGTTTTGACAGAACTTCTGAGCAGGTTTCCATTTTCCCGAGTGGAGGAAACATGCAAATGCACACACAAACACAAAAAACAGATATTGTCATCTATCTCGGTTTACAATCTCGCCCATTGTGGTATTTCTGAATTCATCTTTGCAATTCATCACGGAATTGGAAGAGGATCTGAGCTGAAATGCCACCCACTGAGGGCAGTGTGAGTTTTTTTTTTATTATTTTTTATTTTTTTAAACTTATTACTGGCCCACCTTATCACACTGCTGAGCTTTATTTGAAGATACAAAAATCATCCCTGCCTTCTCCAATAAGTAACCCCCTAGCTGGACTAGGACTTAGCTTCCGGATCGCCCAATCAAGCTAGTGTACCTAGTTGAGAATAAATTAAGGAATAAATCTGATTTATATGGCTGCCCATCTCAACAACTGGGAGTCTGGACTATATACAATGATCAAGACACAATCCACAACATATAATCCACAGCATCAAGGTTAATGCAATAAACCCAATCACAAAAGCACATCGACAGCAGCTGACAATCTGGATTCTCCACTTAACCGGTAATGCCATTTTATCTCAGTAACAGAACTGAATTTTTTCATCCGTGAATTGGACTTCCTTTGGATTTTTACCCCCTACAGAGTGTGTAGTCTGTCACTTGCCACTTGGTTTTGCTTCTGTTCCTAGCTATTCTGATATGCTGGCTGTCTATCTGTCTGTCATCTCTCTCTCTCTCTCTCTCTGAATTTTAATTACATAAGTCAAAGCTAATGCAAGCTAAACTTAGGGAAAGACAAGAGAATGTACAGAAAGAATAAAAAGTACAAAGAGAAAAAGAAAAGGAGAGAGAGAGAAAGAGAGGAAGGAAGGAAGGGAGGGAGGAAGGGTGGGAGGGAGGGAGGGAGGAGAGAGAGAGACAGAAAGAGAGAAAGAGGGAGAGGGAGAAAAGAGAGAGAGAAAGAAAGAAAGAAGAGAGAGAGAGAGAAAGAAAGAAAGAAAAAGAAAGAAAGAAGAGAGAAGAAAAAGAAAGAAGAAAGAAAGAGGGAGGGAGATAATATCATAAAGAAAAAGAAAAATATTTAAAGAATAGACTTTAAAATTTCATCTCAACAAATGTAAACATATTAGCAAATCTTCATACCGGTTAAACTGATAACTCTTCACCTCATACCCAAGGGTGGGCTTCAAAAATTTTAGCAAGAGGTTCTCTGCCCTGTTGCTGGGTGGGCATGGCCATGGTGGGGGGAGGCATTTTTGCCCTCCCTGGGCTCCAGACGCTTTCCTCAAGCCTCCAAGAGGGTGAAAACAGCCTCCCCAGGTTCCAGAGGCCCTCTGGAGATTGGAAATGAGCCTGTTTCCGGACTTCCCAAATGTCCACTAGGCCCATTTATCGCCCTCCCCGAGCCTCCGCATGCACCCTGCACTTACCTGCATCCAAAACCGGCTGGGTGGGCCAGGTGGGCATCCAAAACGGGGTGGGCGGGACAGGGTGGGCAGGGCCAAACAGGAGAGGGATTTGGGGATTCCCCAAATGGCACAGAATCTTAGCTAGAGGTTCTCCCGAACCCCCAGCAGCCCTGCCCTCTATGTTGGGTATCTATCAACCTCTTTGAAGGCTTCTCTTCTTGCAACCCAATTCAATGGATTTGAAAAAAAAAGTTTATCCAATTATCTGTGATTAAAAGTCATCACCGGACTAAGCTTGAACCATTTTTGTTTTAATCATAACATTTGCAGGGAACGAGACTTTCAAGTGGGTTAAAAAACATTCAACAGCTTTGTCTGCCGAATTCTGTTCATTTCTTAGATGTTGTAAATATTTCATGGTGACCTTATCAGCTTCTTCTTTTTTTTTTTTAAAAAAAAGGACTTAACATGTAGAATATGCCTTAATGTTAGGTATGCATCCCCCATCCCTTTTCTTTTAAAGCTTAATTTATCTTTGACTCGGGTCAAGGAGGCAGGTGTTAAAATTTAATATTGCTGTAACTTTCAAGTGGCCATCGTGAATAATAAGAGTGCGAACCTGTAAGACATTTAAAAGGCGTTAATGACTATTAAAAAAAACAAACCCGAAGTTGGCCAAAGGATAAAACTGAGACATTCTTCCTTCAAATATTTTTGAAACCGAAATAAGAAACAGATGGGAAATCTCCTATATCACATTTTGAAATGGTTGCATTTCAAGTCTGGGAATTCTAGATTTGCTAGAAATATTTATAAAATCCAGGAGACGAGAGTTAGCAGGCAGAGGGGGGGAAAGAGTTATATCAATGATGCAATGTTGTCATTGGAATAAACAACATTTTAATTTGGGATTTAAAATTATATTTTAATCTTATTTAATGTAGTTAATATATTAATATTTAAATTTTATTTTTGTTTCTATCCACTGACAAGCCAATATGTTTGCTGGTATATTAAGTAAAGCCTCATACAAGAAAAACTCAGTTTGACTTCACACTTTCATGTGAAATGAACTAACGCTGATTTTTTGGGTGATTCGAGATAATCAATCAATCTTTTTTTCCTCACAGATTTAGGAGAACTGATATAGCTGATATTGTACAGAGAAGAGCAACAAAGATGATTAGGGGACTGAAGGCTAAAATGTATGAAGAATGGTTGCTGGAACTGGGTATGTCTGGTTTAATGAAAAGAAGGACTAGGGGAGACATGATAGCAGTCTTCCAATATCTCAAGGGCTACCACAAAGAAGAGGGAGTCAAGCTATTCTCCAAAGTACCTGAGGGTAGAACAAGAAGCAGTGGGTGGAAACTAATAAAGGAGAGAAGCAACCTAGGAGAAATTTCCTGACAGTTAGAACGATTAATCAGTGGAACAACTTGCCTCCAGAAGTTGTGGGTGCTCCATCACTGAAGGTTTCTATGAAGAGATTGGACAACCATTTTTCTGAAAAGATATAGGGTTTCTTACTTGAGCAGAGATTGGACTAGAAGACCTTCAGAAGTTGTGTGTGCTCCAACACTGGAGATTTTAAAGAAGAGATTTGTCAGCCTCCACTCCAATCCTCACATCCTTTTGTACACTTTATATTCAGTAGTTAGATTGCAGTGGGATTTTATGTGTAATGTACATAGCTCATGGTTAAGTAGAGAGGGCCCTTAAAGAGTGTTGTCTGACATGAGATCAAGGGGAGGGGAGATTGATGGTTTGAATTCAGCAGGAATGTTAGAGCGTGCGGGCTTTCAACGGGCATTGCATTCCTGAGATGATTTACAGCCAGAGATCTGCGGAAGAAGATTACCACGGGGGCCGAGAAGGAGCTGGCATTGGACCAGATCTGGCTGACCTCTTGTGGGAGGAGGGACTAATGATGGGATATGGAATGTTAGCCATATTTTGTCTCAGATCCAACTTTATACTGCTGCAGTCCGGATGTATCTAGTAAAAGTACTTTTTTTTATTTACAAATGAAGTCAAGGTGTATTCCTTCCTAAATACAATCAGAGGCAGCCTGACAAGATTAGACCACCATTTGTCTAGAATGATATAGGGTCTCCCACTTGAGCAGGATTTTGGACTACAAGACCTCCAAGGTCCCTTCTGAATTAATTCAGTGGCTTTCAGAACATGAGATGCATATCCATGGTTCAATTTTCTTGGGTGATTTGACCCTGCTCCACAAAGTGACTAAAGACCTGGAATTTAAAGTCTGCTATATCCTTATTGATTTTTTTTTTACTTTTACTTTTTCTGGGAGAATTGTTTTCTAATACAGGCTTGTAGCATCATTTTAATACATTTAAAGTGAATTTCTTTTAATCTCACAACTTGAGCTCATGTAGCTTCAATATAACAAGAGATAGCTGATACAGATTAAAAATTAAAAGATTAAGACCGAAGGCTTATTCTTACTAGAATCCAGTGAGACTTAACTTCTTAGTGGTTGGAAACACAGAACCTCATTTCCCATGGATTTTCTACTACCACCTCTAAATTAATATTTCCCATAGAGGCTCAAATTAATACGTAAGGCAATTCATAAGGGCCTCTGGTGGCTCAGCAGACTAAGTCTGTCTGTTATTAATAAGCTGCTTGCAATTACTGCAAGTTCAAGTCCCACCAGGCCCAAGGTTGACTCAGCCTTCCATCCTTTATAAGGTAGGTAAAATGAGGACCCAGATTGTGGGGGGCAATAAAAGTTGACTTTGTATATAATATACAAATGGATGAAGACTATTGCTTAACACAGTGTAAGCTGCCCTGAGTCTTCGGAGAAGGGCGGGATATAAATTCAAATTAAAAAAAATCATTTGATTTCCGATGATATTTGCCTTTTGACATATCCAATTTTCATATAATTCCTGAAGCAAGATATTTGTTTGTTTTTTTTCTCTCCAGCTAAACCAGTGCTGAGAATCATGGCTAAATAGACTAGGAATTAAAGCTCTTCCCATTCCAAAGTCTGGAAGAAACTTATGGAAGAAAATCCCTATTAAATCAATTTTTATTTATATAATTCATGTAACCCACTCATCTCACTTCCATAATTCTGGGCAGCTTGCAAAGTTGCTCTTCCCAAAATACACCCCTTAAAAAAACAATCAACATTAATAAAACAATAAAAAAAATATTTAAAATGTTTTTTAAAATCTGCAAAACAGCACCATGATTTTCAGCAGTGCAATCTGCAGGCTCTACACCAATATGAGGAAGTCCCCAGACCCACCTATTCATTGGGATACAGTTTTATTTAAAAGACACGTAGAGGGCTGTTTTTTTTTTAAACAAGAACTTGAAAAGAAACAAGGCAGAATAGATTTAATAGCCAACCTGTGGGAGAAGGAGTGGCTGAATCTGGAGGTGGAGTTAAAAGAGGAATCAGTCTAGAATTCCTAAGTAAAGGTAAAGGTTCCCCTCGCACATATGTGCTAGTCGTTCCCGACTCTAGGGGGCGGTGCTCATCTCCGTTTCAAAGCCGAAGAGCCAGTGCTGTCGGAAGATGTCTCCGTGGTCATGTGGCCGGCATGACTCAATGCCAAAGGCACACGAAACACTGTAACCTTCCCACCAAAGATGGTCCCTATTTTTTCTACTTGCATTTTTTATGTGCTTTCGAAACTGCTAGGTTGGCAGAAGCTGGGACAAGTCACTCACCCTGTTACACGGCAGCACTAGGGATTCGAACCGCCGAGCTGCCGACCTTTTGATCGACAAGCTCAACGTCCTAGCCCCTGAGCCACTGTGTCCCTCTAGAATTCCTACATAGCCACAAATAAAGCCCAATCTCTCTTGAATTCCATTGACCCTTATCTAATTCCAGCCAGGCATTAACCAATAGTTGAGTAGATTCCTGTTCATGGGCATGATACAACAATTTGATTGGTCCTTCACCTTCCTTGCCTGATGCAATGCAGAGAAAATAACATCAAGACATCATATCCAGTGGTAGGATTTGAAATCTTTTCCTACTGGTTCTATGAGAGTGTGCTTCACACACGCATGTGTATGCAGCACTCAAAGACCATCTTTGGTGTCAACGCTGGTGAGCTGAGCTGTTGTTTAGCCCAGCTGAGGCACAGCAATCTGCTCTGCCGTGCAAATCAGTTGAGCTAAAATACAAGGGAATATAAGATAGGGAACAGTGGGAGTGGGAGGGCGGGTTAGCCAAAGGTGGTGTTTCTAAACTACTCAAAATTTCCGCAACCGGTTTGCCTGAACCGGTTCGAACTGGCTGAATACCACCTGTGATCTTATCCATGCCATTAAACCTCATCCATCATTCAGAACTTAATTCAGAAGAAACTTTTTTCCTTAAGTTCCAGCTCTTGATGGTGGAAACTTAATCTTGCGGAAATTTAATCTTGCGTAGCTTCTTCTCCAATAACACTACACTACTAACCAGAGCATATAAAACATTTGCTAGACCAATTCTTGAATACAGCTCGCCTGTCTGGAACCCATACTACATTTTGGACATTAATACAATTGAGCGTGTCCAGAAATATTTTAATCCTGGGTTTAGAAAATGTAGAACTCCAGCGCCTTCGACAAGACCTGAGCTTAAGTCGTAGAATCATCTGTTACAATGTCCTTCCTGTTGAAGACTACTTCAGCTTCAATCACAATAATACACGAGCACACAATAGACTTAAGCTTAATGTGAACCGCTCCAACCTTGACTGCAGAAAATATGACTTCAGAAACAGAGTTGTTAATGCCTGGAATGCACTCCGTGGTCTCATCCCCAAATCCCCAAAGTTTTAACCAAAGACTATCTACTATTGACCTCACCTCATTCCTAAGAGGTCTGTAAGGGGCGTGCATAAGAGCACCAACGTGCCTATTGTTCCTGTCCAAATGTTCCCTTTGATTGTATCCAATTTCATTTAGTTATTACATACTTATGATTATATATATGCTTATATATCGTATAGTTATTTCATGCTTATGCTTATATATAATGTTGTGACAAATAAAATAAATAAAATAAAATCAGCTGAGCTAAAAAACAAGGGAATATAGGACAGGGAACAGTGGGGGCGGGAGGGCGGGTTAGCCAGAGGTGGTGTTTCTAAACTACTCAAAATTTCCGTGACTGGTTTGTCTGAACCGGTTTGAACTGGCTGAATCTTATCCATGCCAGTAAACCCCATCCATCATTCAGAACTTAATTCCGAAGAAACTTTTTTCCTTGAGTTCCAGCTCTTGATGGTGGAAAGGAAAGCTTGGCTATCAGAAGTCAACTTTTCAGGTCTTCCGAGGTAACGTTGATGTCCATCAGGTGATTGAAAAGTAGCAAATGATCTACTGGACCAACATTTCATGGCAAGCCTAGCTCTCCAAGACATGTTCATCACCGTCTGTTGAAATGACTTGAGTAGCCTGCCAACACCGCTGTCAATTCTCAAGGCAATAAATGTGAGAAATGAATCTCTAAATACCTATCATCCTGTAGATCTTAGCCCTTTTCTTGAGCTGTTCCACAGATGTGCCAGCTGCCAGAAAGAAAATACGTTCGTGGTCATGATGGCTTCTTGTTATGATGCTGCTCAGGAGTAGTGAAACTGCTAAACTGAATTTAAATATTTTCCCCATCCCAGATCTGTTGTGCTTCATGAATACTCTCTGTTGTAACTGATGCAACCACCAAGGCAGGCATCGGTGGCGGTGGCAGTGGCGTCAGTAGCGGTGGCAGCAGTAGTGGCGGTGGCGGTAGTGGTGGAAGCAATAACAGCAGTGGGGCGTCCCGTGGCGGTGGAGGCAATGGCAGCGGTAGCGGTGGTGGAGGGCTGTCCCGGGAACTTTTCCTGCATGGTTTTTTGCCACGGCAGGTAGCAGCAGCCGCGACGTGCCATCCTGGAACTCCCAGGGAGTTTTCCTGGGCGGCTTTTGCTGTGGCAGGCAGTGGCAGCCGCAATGGGCTGTCCCTGAACTCCCAGGGAGTTTTCCTGGGTGGCTTTTGCCGCAGCAGGCATCAGCGGCAGGCAAGCATGGCAGGGCCGCAGGGAAGGGAATAGGCTGCTAGCTGTCTTTCCAACGGCCGGGGGCCCCCAACATGCTTGCCTGCCTTCCATGTGCCCTTCCTGGCAGTTCTGTGGCAGGTCCGCTTGCCTGCCTTCCTCCCCCACCACCACCTCTTTGTTCAGCTGCTTACCTTCCTCGGCGGCTGGTCCAGAGTCGGAAAGGCAAGCTGAGTTTTCGGTTGCTGCTGGAAAGCCACTTTCTCTGCAGGCCGCCAAAGAGTGCCAGCAGAAAAAGCTGCTGCTATCACCACCATGTTCTTTGCGCATGTGCATCCCATTGGACTTGCAAGGCAATGGGATGCATGTGTGTGAAGAACATGGCGGCGACAAACGTGGTGGCCAGGGCGAGCGACTGGCGACTGGTTCATGGGCGTGGCCAGCCAGCTATTACTACTAGTTCTGTGAGCAACTACATTTTTTTACTATCGGTTCTCCCGAGCTGGTGCGAACCGGTAGCAGCCCACCACTGCACCAAGGTCCATTTTAAACAGATTTGACAATTATTCAGTCACCCAGGTCTTTTAGTGCAGAGCTACTAAATTTTTCTTCTGCGTGTATTGTATTAAATCCATCTAGTCAAATGTCTGAGAATTGACTCAAAAGATATGTAAAACAAACGAAAACTTTGCCGAAAACTGCCCTTACAGTTTTGTTCTCCCTGAGTCACCATGTTCAGATGGGTAGCCATGTAAATTTTTGTTTTATTTATTTACCTGCCAGGTGTGAAAGCTTAGGTCTAAACATGAAGGTTTAATTAAATTGATTTATTGGTAATCATACAGTATGTGTTGTGACCTGTTGGCGGCCAGCCTCTCCACCAGCCAAATCAGAGGAGGAGGAGCCATGGGAGTCAAGCTCAGCATCAAGGCAACCTGAGAGCTCCGAGGGGGAAGAGGGAATGGAGCTATCAGAGAGAGAGAAAGGGAGAGAGAGAGAGAGAGGGAGGGAGGGAGGGAGAGAGAGAGAGAGGGAGAGAGGGTGAGAGGGAGAGGTGGAGCCTGGGCCATCCATCAGCCCCCAGATGGAGAGTCAACAGCCACCAGGTCTGGAGGTGGCTCATGAGGAAGAGAAGGAACAGCTGGGTCCAGTGCCTGAAATGTGGATGTGCAGAAGGCAGAGGAGAGGAGAGCAATGGAAATCTATGGGGTGGAAGAACCACCTATGCTAGCAAATCCCCACCCTAGCTCTTGGGATAAAAGGCTACATACATCTCCTACATTTCCAAATTACTTGAATTAAAATGAATTAATCTACTAGCTCAAAGTTGGATCAAGGCCTTTGAACTCTGGTGCTGGAGAAGACTCCTGCATGTCCCTTGGACTGCAAGGTGATCAAACTGGCCAGTCCTAGAGGACCCTGACTGCTGTTTAGAAGACCAGATCCTGACGAGGAAACTGAAATATTTAGGCCACCTAATGAGAAGGAAGGACTCCCTGGAGAAGAGCCTAATGCTGGGAACGATGGAGGGCAATAGAAGAAGAAGGAGACAGCAGAGAACGAGGTGGCTGGATGGAGTCACTGAAGCAGTCGGTGTGAGCTTAAATGGTCTCCGGGGGATGGTAGAGGACAGGAAGGCCTGGAGCACCCCAATCTCTGAAGGTCATTCCCACATACCTCGCTAGGCACTTCCTAAGAAGGCAGACAGCATCTTTGGCAGGATAATAAAACTTTCTGGACATCAGATTTTGGCAAGGATTAGTTAACAGACTTTGGCTTCCTGCCTTCGTTGACTGGGCTGGATTCCAGCAAAGCCAAATCATGTATCTTTTCTCAGATAATGGGATTGACGTGCATTGTGCTGTGTCCATCCCGAGTATAAAAGAGACAATACTATGCAACATTATCTGATTAGGGGAGAACAAGCATCTGCAGTAATAGCCTGCTGTATCTCACCGTGAGTTGAAACAGAGACGTCTCCTTCCTTACGTTTCTTGTACAGGAGCTATTTATTTGCTTCTAAGGTTTATGATCTAGGAGGAAGGGAAGAAAAGGGATTTTTGAATAAGCAAATGATCTATCAGTAAACTGTGAAGGGAATGGAAGGTTTCCTACAGAAATTCCCGACAAAACCAGTGTTCGTTCACACCATACTGTTGAAATATTTATATTTTTTTTCCCCTGGGGTTTGATTTGAAGGAACAAAATCCAGCTCAGTGAACAAGAGGGAAATTTAACAACCTGAGCAGAGGAAGAAACCCTGCAGAGTCAGATCCTGGGTCTAACAAAGGCAGCGTTTTATTTCTCACCAAAGCCAAGCAGATACAAATGGAAACCGACTGTATAACAGTATGCAGGAAAGACTGTGGGAGATTGTTCCAAGAGATGCTGCCAAGGGATTGTCAAATAAGAGACTGCTGATCCCAGAGCTGCATAATGGGTAGAGAAAGATGCTCAGAAGGAACCCTCCCTAGCTTCTCAGAGTGTAAAGGAAACAGCTGTAATGGTATGAAGGAAAGACCTTGGGAGAGGGAGGCAAGAGATGCTGTCTAGGGAAATGGTCAGGTAAAAGACAGTATAGCCCACTGATGCATAGTGGATGGAGTAAGAGGCACAGGAAGGACCCTCCAAAGGTGGGATTCATTTACCTTCCCTATCAGTTCACAAATGTGAGTGCATGTGCCACCTCTGCACATGCACAGTCTTCTGTGTACGCCCAGTAGTTATGCATTATGTCCAGGCAGATGGACGGAGCCTCCCGCAGTCACTGCTACCAGTTCACACAATCCAGACAGAACTGGCTGAATCCCAGCACTGGGACCCTCCCTAGTTTCTTAAGTTGTAAAGGAACAGCAAGAGAATTGTGCTTTCAGATTAGCATGATTCTGTTAAAGTCATTTTACAATAAAGTAGAATTAGCTCATTTGTCTCTGTGTCATATTTGGTCTACCTGCTAAGACTAACATTGACCCGCAAGATCAATGGTCAAGAAGCGATATAAATAGATTAGATAAATTATAGGTCAGATTTGATAGATGACAGACAGATAGATAGCAATAGCACTTAGACTTATATACTGCTTTACGCAGCTTTACAGCTCTCTCTAAGCAGTTTACAGAGTCAGCCTATTGCCCCCAACAATCTGGGTCCTCTTTTACCCACCTCTGAAGGATGGAAGGCTGAGTCAACCGTGAGCTGGTCAGAATTGAATTCCTGGCAGTGGGCAGAGTTATGAAAGGAAGGAAGGAAGGAAGGAAGGAAGGAAGGAAGGAAGGAAGGAAGGAAGGAAGGAAGGAAGGAAGGAAGGAGAAAAAAAAGAACAATAGCAATAGCACTTAGACTTATATACCACTTCACAGTGCTTTCCAGCAAGTGGTGAAATCCTTCTCGGATAGTCACCGGTTTGCTGCCCAAGCCAAAAGTACTCTGCACACGGATGAGCACTACACACAAAATGCATGCTTCACGCGGAAAAAGAAGACTTCACTAGGTAAGTAGAACAGTGAGGGGGAGTACAGCTGTGAAATCACATGATTTAGCTTTGCTAGAAAGCAGGATTTTCTAGTGAAGCTAAACCGCACGGCACAGCTGATCATCAAAAATACCAGTTCGGATAAACTGATAGCTTTTTTTTAACTACCGGTTCGCCTGAACCAGTAGTTTTCATCATTACTGGTTTGCCCAAACTGGAGCGAACCAGTAGCATTTCACCCCTGTTTCCAGCCCTCTCTAAGCAGTTTGCAGAGTCAGCCTCCTGTCCCCAGTAATTGGGTCCTCAATTTTACCGACCTCAGAAGAATGGAAGGCTGAGTCACCCTTGAACTGCTCAAGATCAAACTGCCAAAGTTCTGGCAATCGGCAGTCAGCAAAATTAGCTTGCAATGCTGCATTCTAACCATTGCACCACCATGGCTCATTGTTCTGTCCCCCCTCACCTCCGTCCGAGCAATGGCTTAATTAGCCGGCACTATCAGCTCGGGCAGCAAGTGTCTCTGTTATTTCCCTCGACGCCGATGAGTCACCCAGGAACAAACAGTACTTCAGCTCTTAGTTAAGCAGTTGATTTGCCTGCTACGAAGAGGCACAGCAGCTCTTGCTGCCTTTATATCCTGTGGGGTGTGGCTCCATGACTCAGCACTTCCTATGCCTGCCCCACCCCTGCTTCTGTTGTTCCCGCCTCTCCTGCCTATGAAACCTAGGGTCCAGCCAGGCCTGATTGCCATCAGCTGGGTCTGAAGGCGTGGCCTGGGGGGGAAAGAGTCAGGGGACAGAGGCCTTGTTATCTCTTCAACCTGGCCTGCCTCTGGCTCCTGGAGCTGAGCCAGGGAAGCCAGTGCTCCCGAGGTAAGTCCTGATGGCCCTTCCCCCTCGCTTTCCAAGTCACTTTCAGGAGGCCCAGCTCGGGGGGCGCAGACACAACACTAGATAGATAGATAGATAGATAGATAGATAGATAGATAGATAGATAGATAGATAGATAGATAGATAGATAGATTGTCAATAAATAACTCTGATGGGGGCATCTCTACTCCTGGAAATAATATACAGAGACATCTTTGCTAGAAGTCCCTGATATCCTTCTTATGAGGCAGAGGCATTGGCTAGGCTTCTGCCAAACTGTAAATCTAAAGTTTAATCTGTATTATAGAAGTTTTGACCAGTGACTGGTTCAGCCGACCCTCCATGAAAGTTACCTAAGAAGTGATGAATCTAGTTGGCTTCAATGCAACCCAACGAAGGGCAGAGCACTGGCTAGCAGCAGTATCTCAATTACCTCCTTCCGTTTCTGACTGTACCCAGAAGCCCTCAAACATGTCTTAGTGTGGAAGGAGAGGAAAAAACTAAACAGTTGGGAACTGGCGATGATTTCCCAACCCCTGAGTTAATTTACATGGGAGAAGACAACTTTAAAAAGAAGGAATCCAAAATCAATATAATGACCGTGAGTAAAATCAATCCGATTTTCCCAGGCAGCATTCAAAAACTCTTTTTTTCCTGCTCTTTGCTAGGGTTTTTTCCCCCCAGTTTTAAAAAAAGAAAAAGAAAAAAAGATTTTCAGAAATGGAATTATGTCTAAGCAGATAAATACTGCGCTTAAAAACAAGTTGGTTGATTGATTTATTCAATTTATGTAGCTGCCCATCACAACCAATGAGCCTATTTATGAATTTATGGAAGCTTCCCATCACCATCATCACAATTATTATAACTTTGGTTCCTTTTTGTGAGTCTTCCCATCCAATGATCTAACTTGTTGGTAGATTCCGAGCCCCACATTCTGGAGATTCTGTTTGGTGTGGTGGTTGACTTTGGATGTCTTCAAGTCCAGCCTGCTGCTCAAGCAGGAGATCTTGTATCATTTCAGAATAGAATAGAATAGAATAGAATAGAATAGAATAGAATAGAATAGAATAGAATAGAATAGAATAGAATAGAATTTTTTATTGGCCAAGTGTGATTGGACACACAAGGAATTTGTCTTGGTGCATATGCTCTCAGTGTACATAAAAGAAAAGATACCTTCATCAAGGTACAACACTTACAACACAAATGATGGTCAAATGTCAATATAAATCATAAGGATTGCCAGCAACAAAGTTACAGTCATACAGTCATAAGTGGAAAGAGATTGGTGATGGGAACGATGAGAAGATCAATAGTAGTGCAGATTTAGTAAATAGTTTGACAGTGTTGAGGGTATTATTTGTTTAGCAGAGTGATGGCCTTCGGGGAAAAAACTGTCCTTGTGTCTAGTTGTTCTGGTGTGCAGTGCTCTATAGCGTCGTTTTGAGGGTAGGAGTTGAAACAGTTTATGTCCAGGCTGTGTAAATATTTTCACGGCCCTCTTCTTGATTCATGCAATATCCAGGTCTTCAATGGAAGGCAGGTTGGTAGCAATTATTTTTTCTGCAGTTCTAATTATCCTCTGAAGTCTGTGTCTTTCTTGTTGGGTTGCAGAACCGAACCAGACAGTTATAGAGGTGCAAATGACAGATTCAATAATTCCTCTGTAGAACTGAATCAGCAGCTCCTTGGGCAGTTTGAGCTTACTGAGTTGGGGCAGAAAGAACATTTTTTGTTGTCCTTTTTTGATGATGTTTTTGATGTTAGCTGTCCATTTTAGATCTTGCAATATGATAGAACATATTTCAGACAAGTGACCAACTGTAGTTCAACATTTGCTATTTTTAAATCATCCAAATTAAGAAAATAGTTTATCTCTATAGAACTGGTCCAAGCCAATCATGGTTTCTCCTTAGCATTTAGAAATTCTGTTCCGACATCACTGAAGACTGGGTGAAACCAGGCTTAACAGTAATAACTGTGAGAGGGATCTTGGAGACCTAGTGGACAACCAGCTAAATATGAGCCAGCAGTGTACAGCGGCAGCCAAAAAAGCCAATGCAATCCAAAATTGCATTAACAGAGGGATACAATCAAGATCAAGGGAGGTACTCACACCACTCTATAAAGCCTTAGTAAGGCCACACCTAGAATCCTGCATCCAGTTTTGGTTACTACAGTATAAAAAAGAGGTTGAGATGCTAGAAAGAGTGCAGAGAAAATCAACCAAGATGATCAGGGGACTGGAGGCTAAAACATATGATGAATGGTTGCAGGAACTTGGCATGGCTAGTCTAGTGAAGAGAAGGATCATGAAAGCAGTCTTCCAATATCTGAGGAGCTACCACAGAGAGGAGGAGGTCAAGCTATTTTCCAAGGCACCTGAAGGCCAGACAAGGAACAATGGATGGAAACTGACCAAGGAGAGATTCAACCTAGAAATAAGGAGGAATTTCCTGACATTGAGAACAATCAACTAGTGGAACAGAAGTTGCCTTTGGAAGTTGTGGGAGCTTCATCACGAAACTTTCAAGAAGAGACTGGACTGCCATCTGTCAGAAATGGTGTAGGGTCTCCTGCTTCTGGGGGAGGGGGGGTTTGGACTAGATGACCTACAAGGTCCCTTCCAACTCTGTTAATCTGTAAAACAAGCGTATGCCAAATCTAGGCAAGAGAAATGAACAGAGTATTTTACAATCCCAAAGGAAAGGCATTGAAATAAGGAGTAATTTTTAAATCAAACCTATTTCAATAGGAGTCATTTTTTTTCTCTTTCTCTCTCTGGAAGCCTTGTCATTTTCAGTTGCTTTCTCTTCTTTGCAAACAAAGAAGGGTGTTGTGAAGGATTTTCTTTCAAGTACCGAAGCAGAGAAGACTCCCGTTTGGCATGTTTGGAAACAGAGGAGTTGAACGAAGCAAACATCTCAGGATCCTTATTACGATGATTATTATTCTGCTTCTCTTTGACAAGCCATCCTGTCCAAAAAGTTGGGATTTCTTTGCTTGGTTTCAAGAGAATTATGACAATGAAATGCAATACATCGCATCTTCAAATGATAAGGAGTCTGCCCCTTATGGTTGCAAGTGGTGATTGGACATTAAGCGGGATGTCTTCATTTAATGAACTCCACTTCTGGGTAAGGTAGGGAACATGCTGTGCTCGCCAAAGATGGAGCTAAAAGATATTATTATCTATAATTATATTAGTTGAGAAATGACCCTAATTAATAGCCATCTATTGATTTTTGTCTTCTATTTGGTCGGCACAATGTAAAAAAAATGTTGATACTCTAGAAAGTGCAGAGAAGAGCAACAAAGATGATCTGGGGACTGGAGCAGGGGTGACATCCAGTAGGTTCCGACAGGTACTAGAGAACCAGTAGGGGATATTTTGAGTAATTCCGAGAACCGGCAAATACCACCTCTGGCTGGCCCCAGAGTGGGGTGGGAATGGAGATTTTGCAATATCCTTCCCCCAGGAACAGGGAGGGAATGGGGATTTTGCAGTATCCTTCCCCTGCCACGCCCACCAAGCCATGCCCACCAAGCCACACCATACCCACCAAGCTACGCCCACAGAACCAATAGTAAAAAAAATTTGGATTTCACCACTGGACTGAAAGCTAAAACATAAAGAACGGTTGCAGGAACTGGGTATGTCTAGTTTAATGAAAAGAAGGATTAGGGGTGACATGATAGCAGTCTTCCAATATTTGAGGGGCTGCCAGAAAGAAGAGGGAGTCAAACTATTCTCCAAAGCACCTGAAGGAAGGACAACAAGCAATTGGTAGAAGCTAATCAAGTTTCTACTTCTAGACCCCTTGCAATCAAGGAGAGAAGCAACTTGGAACTAAGGAGAGATTTCCTGATAGAACAATTAATCAGTGGAAGAACTTGCCTCCAGAAGTTGTAAATGCTCCCACACTAGAAGTTTTTAAGAAGAGACTGGACAGCCATTTGTCTGACGTGGTACAAGATTTCCTGCCTAAACAGTGGGTTGGACTAGAAGACCTCCAAGGCTCCTTCCAACTCTGTTATTCTATTCTATTCTATTCTATTCTATTCTATTCTATTCTATTCTATTCTATTCTATTCTATTCTATTCTATTTTTACTGAACAGTGTTTAACGGGCATTGTCAAGTAACTGAATGACATAAATGTGCCATGAAAAAAAAAATCCATTAAAAAAAATGGAAAAGCCCAAAGAGACAGAGAGTAGCTTTAGATAGTAGCCATATAGTGTAAGCATTGCTGATAGCTAAAAGACCAGTTGCACTAACATCTGTAGTCGTGAAAACCTTTGAAAGGCTAGTGCTGTCCCACTTGAAAACCATCACGGATCCATTGTTAGACCCCTTGCAATTTGCATAACCAGCAAATAGATCAAGAGACGATGCTGTTAATATGGCTCCGCACTACATTCTAGAACACCTTGACTCTCCAAAGACCTATGCAAGAGTCCTCTTTGTAGACTTTAGCTCAGCATTCAACACCATCATTCCAGACACTCTTCTAAGTAAGCTAAACCAGCTACACGTACCTGAACAGACTTGTAAGTGGATCACAAGCTTCCTAAGAGACAGGAAGCAGCAGGTGAAGCTAAGCAGAATCACATCAGTTACCTGTACAATTAGCATAAGGGGCCCCCAAGGCTGTGTGCTCTCCCCACTTCTCTTCTCTCTGTATACCAATGACTGCATCTCTAATGATCCATCTGTTAAACTATTGAAGTTCGCAGATGACACAACAGTGATTGGTCTCATTCGAGACAATGATGAATCCGCATACAGACGGGAGGTTGAACGACTAGCCTTGCGGTGCAACTGAAACAATCTGGAACTGAACACACTCGAAACCGTAGAAATGTGGTAGACTTTAGGAGAAACCCTTCCATATTTCCACCTCTCACAATACTAGACAATACAGTATCAACAGTAGAAACCTTCAAATTTCTAGGTTCTACCATATCGCAAGATCTAAAATGGACAGCTAACATCAAAAACATCATCAAAAAACGACAACAAAGAATGTTCTTTCTGCACCAACTCAGAAAGCTCAAACTGTCCAAACTGTCCAAGAAGCTGCTGCTACAGTTCTACAGACGAATGATTGAGTCTGTCATTTGCACCTCTATAACTGTCTAGTTCTGCAACCCAACAAGACAGACACAGACTTCAGAGGATAATTAGAACTGCAGAAAAAACAATAGCTACCAACCTGCCTTCCATTGAGGACCTGTATTATGCACGAGTCAAAAAGAGGGTTGTGAAAATATTTACAGATCCCTCACATCCTGGACATAAACTGTTTCAACTCCTACCCTCAAAAAGTCACTATAGAGCACTGCACACCAGTACAACTAGACACAAGAACAGTTTTTCCCGAACGCCATCACTCTGCTAAACAAATAATTCCTTCAACACTGTCAAACTATTTACTAAATCTGCACTACTATTAATCTTCTCATCGTTCCCATCACCCATCTCCTTCCACTTATGACTATATTACTGTAACTTTGTTGCTTGCATTCTTACAATTTATACTGATATTGATTGTTTCCTGATTGCTTAATTGTACCCTATGACTCTCATTAAGTGTTGTATCATAAAGTGTTCAATTTGTACCCTTTGACTATCATTAAGTGTTGTAAGTGTTGTACCTTAATGAAGGTATCTTTTTTCTTATGTACACTGAGAGCATATGCACCAAGACAAATTCCTTGTGTGTCCAATCACTCTTGGCCAATAACAAATTCCATTCTATTCTATTCTAGTAGGTTTTTTGCAATATTGCAAGATCTATTATGAATTTATGAATTGATAAAGTCTGCCCAAATTCGATGGAATTGGGTAGCTTTTCCTCTGATGTTTTATTATTCTGATTTTATTGGGAACTTTTTCTAATATGGTGATTGAAGCAGCTTGGTTAATCCACCTCTCAATTGTTAGATAATCTAACGTTTTTCTACACTGAACAATTATTATTATTATTATTTTTATTGTTCATCAGCTAGACGTAGCTGTTCTGGAAGATATGAGATTTCAGAAGGTTATTTGTTCAGATAAAGCTTTCTATCCCACCCCCCCCTTTTTTTTTTAATCTGAAAGATCTATTATAAATCTATGAGTTTTATTTTATTATTGTTATGGAAATCAGAATTTAAATAACCAAAGATGAACGAAGTCCAAAATCCACTCCAGGATGCGTGGAAAACCTTCTCATTTGTAGGGCAAGTCGATCCTTGTTATCTTAATAGGGAAAAATATGTAGGCTTTCATTTAACAATATCTTACATCGCTTAGAAGTCAGGGATTGTCAAAAAGCTGCACAATTATCTCCTTTGAACCCAATTCCTTTTACAGACTTCATTCTTTCTTGATGAAATGGGACCTGATGATTTTTGTCTCAGAGGCAGAAAAAAATGGGGATCAGTTCACAATTCAAGCTTCTGGACTTGTTCAGACAAGCAATTATATCAGATTTGGAAGAATCAAAGAGAACAGAGAAGTTTTTTGCTTCCTGGTCTGGCGTCAGATATTCAAATTTATCTGGATCACTTGGCTTCCTGTCACCTTGTCAAGATCAGATGATGGGAACTGAACTCTAGAAGTTGTGAATGCTCCAACACTGGAAGTTTTGAAGAAGATATTGGATAACCATTTGTCTGAAGTGGTGTATGGTTTCCTGCCTAGGCAGCGGGTTGGACTAGTAGACCTCCAGGGTCCCTTCCAACTCTTCTATTCTATTCTATTCTATTCTATTCTATTCTATTCTATTCTATTCTATTCTATTCTATTCTATTCTATTCTATTATGAAGAACTTGTGAGTTCTTCTTATTCTACGTTAGTGTTGAGCTACAGTAGCATTCTGAAGATGGAATTTGGAGGTTCTTTAGATCTCTCCCCTTCTCTGCCCCACCCTAGTTTAATCATCAATCCAGAATTTTGATCAAACGTCCATCTATTCATGCATTAGCCTATGCATGTGAAATATATATCTAGAAAAACAAATCAGAGCAAAGCCTCAATTTACCAGGGAGATGGTTTTATTTATGACAAAACCAATCCAGAACAATTAATATATACCCTTGCTTTTATTGTTGTCTTTATTTGTCTGGCTTCTTATTTATTTATCTATCTATCTATTTATTTATTTATTTATTTATTTATTTATTTTTATCTATTTATTTATTCATTCATTTCATCAAGCATGTATTAGATAACAGATATAAGTATAAACATGATTATGAATACATGAATAGAATAGAATAGAATAGAATAGAATAGAATAGAATAGAATAGAATAGAATAGAATAGAATAGAATAGAATTTTATTGGCCAAGTGTGATTGGACACACAAGGAATTTGTCTTGGTGCATATGCTCTCAGTGTACATAAAAAGAAAAGATATGTTCATCAAGGTACAACATTTACAACACAATTGATGGTCAATATATCAATATAAATCATAAGGATTGCCAGCAACAAGTTATAGTCATACAGTCATAAGTGGAAAGAGATTGGTGATGGGAACTATGAGACGATTAATAGTAGTGCAGATTCAGTAAATAGTCTAACAGTGTTGATGGAATTATTTGTTTAGCAGAGTGATGGCTTTTGGGAAAAAACTGTTCTTGTGTCTAGTTGTTCTGGTGTCCAGTGCTCTATAGCGTCGCTTTGAGGGTAGGAGTTGAAACAGTTTATGTCCAGGATGCGAGGGATCTGTAAATATTTTCACGGCCCTCTTCTTGATTCGTGCAGTATACAGGTCCTCAAGGGAAGGCAGGTTGGTAGCAATTATTTTTTCTGCAGTTCTAATTATCCTCTAAAATCTGTGTTTTTCTTGTTGGGTTGCAGAACCGAACCAGACAGTTATAGAGGTGCAAATGACAGACTCAATAATTCCTCTGTAGAACTGAATCAGCAGCTATACGAGTAAAAAAGGACATTAGGACAGGGATGGAAGGCATGTTGGTGCACTTATGCACACCCCTTACAGACCTCTTAGGAATGGGGAGGTCAACAGTAGACAATTTAAAGTTTTGGGGGTTTGGGGAAGAAACCACAGAGTCAGGTAGTGCATTCCAGGCATTGACCACTCTTGCTGAAGTCATGTTTTCTGCAATCAAGTTTGGAGCTGTTTACCTTAAGTTTGTATCTATTGTGTGCTGGTGTATTGTTGTTGAAGCTGAAGTAGTCATAGACAGGAAGGACATTGTCTTAGTTTTGCTTTCCAAACGTCTTTCGTGGAAAGATGACAAATCTATCTGCTTGCAATTGTCCAATGTCTCCAAATACAAAGCATTGATTTCCTGTTTTGGAATGTGGAAGGACATTTTTGTTTTCTTTCAATGCCCGTGGTGATAGTTTCTAAGCAAAGAGAAGAGACAGAAGTGGAATAAATACCAGACTGGGAGAAAATATTCCGTAAGTGTTCATCATTCAACGTCTGTCTGGAGTTCCTTCTCACCTCCTCACTTAAAATGCTGTTCAGAAGAATGTATTTCTTTAGATCAAGATGGGGTTCTTGTCCTTGACATTATTTCCAGGCAAAATGTATTGCATATTGCTTCTTAGCTGACCTCGTCAATCAATGCCCATATACAAAGAACTGCAACTGTAGGAAACACAATTTCTTTGTCTTACTGAATTATTTCTTCTTCTTAGAATAGAATAACCTTGGAGTTGGAAGGGATCTTGGAGGTCTTCTAGTCCAACCCCTTGCTTAGACAGGAAACCCTACACCACTTTAGACAAATGGTTGTCCAACATCTTCTTAAAAACTTCCAGTGTTGGAGCATTCACAACTTCTGCAGGCAAGTTGTTCCGCTTATTGATTTTTCTAACTGTCAGGAAATTTCTCCTTAGTTCCAGGTTGCTTCTCTCCTTGATTAGTTTCCACCCATTGCTTCTTATTCTACCCTCAGGTACTTTGGAGAATAGTTTGACTCCCTCTTCTTTGTAGCAACCCCTGAGATATTGGAACACTGCTATCATGTCTCCCCTAGTCCTTCTTTTCATTAAACTAGACATACCCAGTTCCTGCAACTGTTCTTTGTATGTTTTAGCCTCCAGTCCCCTCATCATCTTGGTTGCTCTTCTCTGCACTCTTTCTAGAGTCTCAACATCTTTTTTACATTCTTCTCCTTCTCCTCCTTCCTCTTCTTTTTCCTCCTCCTCTTCCTCTCCTCCTCCTCCTCCTCCTCCTCCTCCTCCTCCTCCTCCTCCTCCTCCTCCTCCTCCTCTTCCCCTGCTCCTCCCATTGTAAAAGAGTCAAAAAATGCATCACTGCTTTGCAACACTCACAAAGCCAAAAATGGTAGAAGATATTTTCTTTTCTTGTAGAAGACCAAAAAAACCATGTAATTAAATCAACACAGTGAATGCAAGAACAAGAACAGCACATAGAAGTGATTATCAGGAACAAAGACAATGTGATTAGCAGGAACAAAGACAGCTGGCTGGTCTTACATGGCAGACAAATACTCTTCAACCCATAGTCAGTTTTTATGGCATGAAACGTGCCAGCTGAAGATGCGGAAAAGCAGGAGGAAGCCAAATTGGAAAGCCAGACATTAATAGAATAGAATAGAATAGAATAGAATAGAATAGAATAGAATAGAATAGAATAGAATAACAGAGTTGGAAAGGACCTTGGAGGTCTTCTAGTCCAACCCCCCGCTTAGGCAGGAAACCCTATATCATTTCAGACAAATGGTTATCCAACATCTTCTTAAAAACTTCCAGTGTTGGAGCATTCACAACTTCTGGAGGCAAGTTGTTCCACTAATTATTCTGACTGTCAGGGAATTCCTCCTTAGTTCTAAGTTGCTTCTCTCCTTGATTAGTTTCCACCCATTGTTTCTTAAGTGGCCTCCATCAGGTTGAGAAAAAAATTACCCTGTTCCCCCGAAAATAAGACACAACCGAAAAATAAGTCCTAGCATGATTTTACAGGATGTTCGTAATATAAACTCTATCCCAAAATAAGCCCCAGTTAAGATTGTCAGCCAGATGGATGCTTTTAATACCATATTTTCCCCAAAATAAGACCTAACCAGAAAATAAGCCCTAATGCTTCTTTTGGAGCAAAAATTAATATAAGACCCAGTCTTATTTTCAGGAAACATGGTACTACAGATAGTCCTTCACTTACAACAATTGGCACCATAATTTCCACTGCTAAGCAATGTAGTTAAGTGTCTAAGGAGATTCTCAATCATCCAGGTGATGGTTGTCTCAAAAGGGGCTTTTTCAAAAGCCACTGGGCTTTATTTTTCCTTGAAGACATTTCACTTCTCATCCAAGAAGCTTCTTCAGTTCTGACTTATGATTTCTTCAGTCAGAACTGAAGAAGCTTCTTGGATGAGAAGCAAAACATCTTCAAGGAAAAAAATGAAGACTGTTGATCTTTTGAAAAATCACTTTTGGGTTTAGCAAGGTGGTTATTAAGTGAGCCACACCCAATTTAAGACCTCTTTGGCTATGTTTGATAAGCAAATCACGGATGCTAACTGTCAGGTATGCCTCCTTTCAATACTCAAGAAAGAAAAACCCCAACTCCATTGTTTGTAGAAAAAGGTACTTTTACTGAGTAAGAACTGAAAGCGACCAAAATGAAAGCAAGCTCTGAGGTATTTGGCGTGGAATTCATATATAAGAAATATGCCCCAAGCCCTCCTCCCTGTAGTCCGGTCAGTCTTGTCCAATCCACATCTCCCCAGGTGGCACGCGGGGTGCATCTTCAGATAGTTTCATCCCTCTGGCATGCTCGGGCCATTAACCTTGACTGTTATCAGCCCACTTTCTAATTGCCGAACACGTTTGAAGAAAACTCTCCATTTCTCCTCCAGCACTCCTTACCCACCCACCCCCGTTACCATGGCAGTCGTAGCAAGCAAGGTAATAAATGCATAAATCAGGAGACAGACTACCCAGAGCAATAAAGCAATAAACTTGTAGCGAGCTGAGGCTGACACTAACATAGTCACCCTTCCCCCATTAATTTTACTCATTGGAAGCCAGATGAGAAGGTCATCACATGACCATGGGACAATACAACTGTCATAAATACATGCCACTTGTGGAGACGACTTCCGGTATCCAGTGGCAACGGACGTCTGGAAGGTTTCTCCTGCCTCCAGCGCCCGAATCCGGCCACCGCCGAGGCCCTCAGGGGCCAGGTGTTCCGAAAAGGACACCTGCCGTACGGACGGCTCGCCAGGGGTCTCCCAGCCGACATACAGGACTGTGGGGACCGATGCTGGCGCGTCCTAGGCTTGGCGGGTTCGAGGCCACAGGCGCGGCCATTATTTTGGTCGTCGCCTGGGCGCTGTGCCCAGTGACACCGGGCATTGGATTTATAACTGCAGCAGCCTGGTGGTGAACAGGGCACGGAGTAGAATTGAGGAGGAGAAGGAAGGAATATCGGTGGCGTGAGTGGAGTGCTCCGGAGTGCGGGGGGGTTTTTTCTCCCCTGCGGTTGGAAGGAGCACGAGTTATTTTGGAGAGAGGAGAACTTAAAATAAGAAGATTACCGGTTTTGTGGAGCTCTGGAGAGAAGAGGTGATGGAGAAATTTAGGAGGGAAGGTTTGAGGCCCCCCCTCCTTCTGGGGAACAGTGGTGGCGTCCAGCTTCCGCCTTCACTATGAGAATTTTGATGACATCACTTCCCTTCGGTTTCCTGGTTGACTAACTGTACTCTGGACTCGTTGCTCCTGTGAGTGCCCCCTGGTGGATCCGGAGGAAATTACAAGGATACTGTGCTTGCCTGAGGATTTTGATTCTTTTTTTTTTCAAATGGCAAAAGGTCAGAGACCAACTGCTGGAGAGATGGAGAGAATTCTGGAAAAGTTATCCAATATGGACAAGAAACTGGATGATTTGCAAAGAGGCCAAACGGAAATAAGAGAAGAAATTGTGACTATCCAAAAGGATTTAAAGGATACTCAACAAGTCTCAGCAGAAAACAAGCAGAAAGTGGAAGGTCTGGAGGGTGAAATGCGGGCAGTGCAGTAAAGAGAGGAGTCGACAGGCAATGCTGTGCTTGGACTACAGATGGATAAAATGTCTTATTTCCTTAGGTTTCAAAATTTGGAAGAAGTGGACCAAGAAGACTTGAGAGATGTTGTGACTAAATTGTTGGGAGAATTTCTTGGGAGAAGTGTTGATTTCATGAATTGGGATGTGGATCGAGTTTATAGAGTTAATTCGCAATATGCACGCACGCATGCAGTTCCCAGAGAGGTTCATGTCAAATTTGTGAGAAGAGGCGAGAGATGAAATTCTTAGAAAACATAGGAGTGGGGCACTGATTTACAGGGGCAGGAGATAGCCATTCTGAGGCAGATTCCCAGACAGGTGCGTGAAAAAGAAAGAAATATTATTTTTGTCAAGCAAATTGTACCAGAAGGAGTGGGCTTCAGATGGCTGATGCCAGAGGATTGATGATTTTCCGGGAGGGCATTACGAAAAAATCAGTACAATTGCGGAGGCTACGGCCTATGTGGAGGAACACAAAGCCTTCCTGGAATCAGATGACCCAGGAATTGAAGAAGGGAGGTTATAGATCATGGGGCTGAAGCGGCTGCCGCTGTTGCGGCCCTGGAGTTGGGTCAGGCTGAACCCAGAGTTCTGAGATCCAAAACTAGGAAGTGATAAAGATATTTGGGATTGTGTTGGTTTTCCTTATTCTCTTTTGTACGATATTCTGTTTATTCTTGACTCTTCTTTATTACGTATTTAAAATTTGCAAACTTTGCTACTTCGTGTCACCTGCTTGCCTTATGGCTGTTGTATGTGTTAAAAAATTTGAGTAAAATTCTTATTTTAGATAAGAAAAATGAAAATTTACCATACCTGATATGTATTTGTATAAACCTTTTTTGACTAATAAAAACTTTTTGAACAATAAATACATGCCACTTGCCAAGCATCTGAACTTTGATCATGTGACAGTGAGGCTGCTATGATGGTTGTAAGTGCAAGGATTCACAAATCATTTTTCTCCCAGGGCTGATGTAACTTCACTTGCTAACTGAATGGCATAAGTCGAGGACAATAAATGAACTTTAACAGTGGAAGCAAGGCAGATAGCAACCAGGGCAGATAGCTACATCATCCAGCACTGCAAAACTACATAAATCCCAATTCCACAGTTTCAAGATTGATTGATTTGTCTTTTTATTGAAGCAGACCTCTAGTTTCAAAGATGTAACATTAACATGGAAATAGGAAGGACGTATTGTTGTTTATTTGGAACCAGGTGGACACCATAAGTGACACTGTGGTGATCCTACAATTACACATGCCAGTTGGAGGGCATTATTCAGCTGTCTGTTTCGGGGCACTTCTGTTTTGCACTCTCCCAAATCCAGAGAAAAAGAGAGAGCAAAGCTAAACAGCTTTGTTTAGCTTTGTTGTTGTTTTTTCTCTTCCAGGAAGCTTGTCAGCTATTGGAAGCCAGCAAGAATTTCAATGTTGTCTTATTGAATGTACTGCATAAATCCTCCCAGTTAGTCAGATATTCCGAAGCACCAAGCAAGAAATAAAAGAGATAGATTCCTCCTTAAACTTGCCTCTTGTGACTAAAAGCCAGAGTTATACTGGGTTTCCCCCCCGCCCTTGTGATCCAGTACAAGAACCACATTCTTGTAAGACCGATTGCCTTCTCCCTAGAGAAAACATCAAGCCAGAAGTAGTGCAAAAAATATTTATCAATTCAAAACTTTAAAAACTCCCTTTTTACGAACCTGTAATCCTTAATTTGAGGTAGAGACATGGTGACCGGATGAAGCTGGGCATTTACTGGCTGAATGCCCTTCCTGATGCCTACATGGAGTTCATAGCAGATATTTTTTCTTTGCACCCTGGGAGAGAAACATCTGCCGCTACTTAGGATTGAACTTTCAACCTTCCGAGTGGAAGGCAAGCATCTTCACCACTAGGCCACCATGCCACTCATAATTCATCACTTCAGAATAACAGCAGGTATCCTGTGTCCGTCCTTAGAATCGATTAAGCACACTCATGACATAGGTGATTGATTTCAAGATGGTCAGCTTCAGATAATTTGCTATTGCCTCTGTTTCTTGACTTCAGATCTTGAAACTCAACCCATGTACTGGAGCAGATGTAGACTAAACAAAGCGTCCCTCAGCTCTTAGAATTTTGCATCTTCTTTCTTTATAATTTTCCAGGCAGGAAGTGACCTCACTCCTGATTCTGGAATTTGGTACTAGGGCAAAATAATACAATTTTATACAACAAGCCAAAAGTTAAATTTCTGTCAGCAGGATAGATAGCGTCCTGAAACAAAGCTGAAACTATCAGGGTTGGGCATTCAACAAAAGTGGGGCTGGACTTATCCGGAATGGGACAACTGGCCATGGCCAACTCATCATGGTCAATTCGTCACGGTCAACTTTCCATGGGACAACTTGCCATGGCAAACTCACCATGGGACAACTTTTTCCAGGGCAATTCAAATTCATTATTTAAGATGTTTTTAATATTTTAATTAAAAATATTAAAATTCGCATTTTATTTTGTCCCTCCTTTGTCATCCTTTCTTTAAGGATTCTATTAGACTATTTCTTTGATATTAGTGTAACTCTTGTCCTGTGGCAAGTTGTCCCATGGTGAATTGGCCATAGCAAGTTGTCTTGCAGTGAGTTGGCCACAGAGAGTTGGCCATAGAAATTAGGCCATAGCGAGTTGTCTTGCAGTGAGTTGGCCATAGTGAGTTGGCCACAGTGAGTTGGCCACAGTGAGTTGGCTGTGGAGAGTTGGCTGTGATAAATTGGCCATGGTGAATTGTCATAGATCTGGCCCTATCGTTAGACATCTAACACAGCAGATGTGATTTGAACTATTCCCTGGATCATACTTTGCTTTTTTGCTTCACTGTTACGTGATGGTTTAACTTTTCCAGCGTGCTATTTTGTGCCATGGTGATAATTGAACCAGTCTTACCAGATAATCTCACTTCTAGATGCCAGCTGCTTTAGTTCCTTAGTCAATTTATAAAAATTCAGTTAACAGAATAATAGAGCTGAAAGGGACATTGGAGCAGGGGTGAAATCCAGCAGGTTCTGGAGAACTGGTAGCAGAAATTTTGAGTAGTTCACAGAACCAGCAAATACCACCTCGGGCTGGCCCCAAAGTGGGGAGGGAATGGGGATTTTGCAGTATCCTTCTCCTGGAGTGGGGAGGGATTGGGGATTTTGCAGTATCCTTCCCCTGCCACGCCCACTAAGCCACACCCGCCAAGCCACACCACGCCCACTAAACCATGTCCAAGAACCGGTAGTAAAAAAATTTGAATTACACCACTGCCTTGGAGGTCTTCTAATCCAACCACCTGCTCAAACAAGAGACCCGATACTGGTGGTGAAATTCTCCATGGGTTGCCACTGGTTCTCTGCCCGCACATGCATGGTGCACTCCAAATGTGCGCTGCATGTGCGAATGCGCAGAGTGAGCCAAATGCAGGCTACACAAGTGCACATGCACAGTGCATACCAAATGCACGCTTTGTGTGGAAAAAGGAGGTTTAAGAAGGTAAGTAGAACAGCAAAGGGGGAACAGCTGTGTTGTGCGATTTAGATTCACTAGAACAGTGGTTCTCAACCTTTATAGTGCTGCAACCCCTTTAATACAATTCCCCACGATGTGGCGACCCCAACCGCAGAAGGGGGAAAAAAGCGGCAAACTGTTTTTTTGAATTGATCGCGCCTAAAGCCGTATTGGCTAGCAATCTGAACTGCTGGCGATTGCCTTGAGGACGGAGGCATTAAAGCGGAGACTCCTCCCCTATTAAGTTTATGGCGCCTGAAGCCAGATTAGGCTAGCGATTGGGAGTGATTGCAGCTGGCTTGAGAGGGAGACATCAGAGCAAAGATTTCTCTCTTTTTTAATTCATCGCACCTGAAGCCGAATTCGGCTAGTGATTTGAAGAGCCTGCATCTGGCTTGTGGAGTCAACCATTGGAGTGTGATTCTTCGACTTGCAAGTATACTTCCCATGTTTCCGATGGTCTTAGGTGACCCCTGGCAAATCGTCATTCGACCCCCAACAGGGTCGCGACCCACAGGTTGAGAACCGCTGCACTAGAAAGTAGGATTCCTGCTTTCTAGTGAATATAAATAGTGTGGCACAGCTGATTTTTGGGAATTTATTTTATTTATTTTATTTATTTTTATTTACATTTATACCCCGCCCTTCTCCAAAGACTCAGGGCGGCTTACATTGTATAAGGCAATAGTCTCATCCTATTTGTATATTTTTTTTATATACAAAGTCAACTTATTGCGGAAATACCGCTTCAGATGAACCAGTAGCTTTTTTTAAACTGCCAGTTCGCCCGAACTGGTACAAACCAGTAGCATTTCACCCCTGCCCTATACCATTTGGAACAAATAGTTGTCCAATCTATTCTTAAAACCCACCCGTGTTGGAGCACCCACAACTTCTGGAGGGAGTTCCTTGGTGGGGATTTCAATTCCAATTCTTTCTACTTCAGGTGAATGCAGGCCTTTCTTGGAGGTGACAGACAAGGTGCAAGGATTGAAAAAAAATCCTCTCCTTAAACAAAGGAACGATGTTTCCTGAGTTTTTCTGAACTCATCGGAGCAAACGAATCTTTGAACTTATTTTAAATAATTAATCTTGATTAGACACCGAAGGATATTCTTTTCTTTTGCAAAAAACTGTCATCAGTTTTTCGCAAAAGGGGAAGCGATGTTTGATTAGCAGAGGTGAACACTGTTATTCATGGCTGGGGGCTAAATACAGAGTGCCTGATTTTGTTCAAGTGTTCCAATTTGTTTTCTGAAATCTGAATTACTTTGAAAAAAAAAGAGAGAGAGACAGAGAGATGAAGGGCGAAAAGACAAAGGATAATCTTCACTTTGTAGTGTAGAGGTAATCCTCAACATACGACGACAATCGAGGCCAAAATTTATGTTGATAAGAGAAACGCTTAAGTGAGTTTTGCCCCATTTTATGGCCTTTCTTACCACAGCTGTTAAATGAATCTGGCTTCCCCATTGACTTTGCTTGTCAGAAGGTCGCAAAAGGGGATGATACGACCCCAGAACACTGCAACCGTCGTAATTATGAACCGGTTGCCAAATGTCCAAATTTTGATCATGTGACCATGGGAATGCTGCAATGATCATAAGTGTGAAAAACAGTCGTAAGCAGGGGTGAAATGCTACCGGTTCGGACTGGTCCAGCCGAATCAGTAGCGGCAGTGCCAAGTGGTTTGTAGAACTGGCAGCAGCGGAAGCACGAGGCTAAACCCACCCAGATGTCTAACACAGCAGATGTGATTTGAACTATTCCCTGGATCATACTTGGCTTTTTTGCTTCGCTGTTACGTGATGGTTTAACTTTTCCAGCGTGCTATTTTGTGCCATGGTGATAATTGAACCAGTCTTACCAGATAATCTCACTTCTAGATGCCAGCTGCTTTACTTCCTTAGTCAATTTATAAAAATTCAGTTAACAGAATAATAGAGCTGGAAGGGACATTGGAGCAGGGGTGAAATCCAGCAGGTTCTGGAGAACTGGTAGCAGAAATTTTGAGTAGTTCACAGAACCAGCAAATACCACCTTGGGCTGGCCCCAAAGTGGGGAGGGTAAGATTACCCTTACTGGAGATTACCAGTAAGTAATCTGTTTTTGACCCTCTGTGCATGCGCAGAAGGCTTTGCGCATGGGCAGAGGGTCCAAGCCTGCACTTCCGAACTGGTAGGGAAGGTAAGTAAATTTCACCCCTGGTCATAAGTCACTTTTTGCAGTTGAACGGTTGCTAAATGAATTATTGTAAATTGATGACCATCTGTCTTGAAGATCTATGTCTTTCCAAGAAGTGGGAAGACATCAAAAAAGGATAGTCAAAGACCTTGGGATTACATACAGATAGTCCTCGACTTACGACTGAACATTTAGTGATTGTTCAGAGTTACGATGAACACCCCAAAAGGTACCTACAACCCAGTTCTGAAGATGAAATGCCACCATCAACAGCGTTAATTCCAACCACAAAAAAATCAATGCATTTGCATATGGACTGAACAAACAAGGTTTATTTCAATTCAGCTCACTAACTATGAGGGTGGAAACACACTTTGGTTGACTCAGAAATTGAGATTTAGAAAATTAGTAGACTTGCGGTGGGGACCTGTGTTAATTTTGTACCCCATTTATTACTCACTTAATGTTGTACCTTGTGCCTTTCTCGATTGAAATCAGAACCTAATTTATAGCTTAATTAATTTGGAGACTAGTTCCTAGGCTCATTTCAATCTGGTGGGGTTGTCCATATCATCTTGTCCGAGGCATTGAGGCTTTTTTGCCTTTCTTCCTCTTTCTATCAATGTGTTGTGTTTTGTTTTCTTTGCCATCCTTCTCAGTCTGGTATGTTAGGAATGGGTATCAGTTAAAAAGCAACTAGGATGATGAGGGCACTGGAGGCTAAAACATATTATGAATGGTTGCAGGAACTGGGCATGGCTAGTCTCGTGAAGAGAAGGACCAGGGGAGACAGGATAGCAGTCTTCCAATATTTGAGGGGCTGCCACAGAGAGGAGGGGGGTCATGCTATTCTGCAAAGCACCTGAAGGCCAGAAAAGGAATAATGGATGGAAATAGAACAAGGAGAGATTCAACCTGGAAATAAGGAGAAATTTCCTGACAGTGAGAACAATCAACCAATGGAACAGAAGTTGCCTTCAGAAGTTGTGGGAGCTTCACCCCTGGAGGCTTTCAAGAAGAGACTAGATGCCATCTGTCAGAAATGGTGTAGGGTCTCCTGCTTGGGTGGGGGGTTAGACTAGATGACCTACAAGGTCCCTTCCATCTCTGTTTATCTAATCTAATCTAATCTAATCTAATCCTGGAAAAGAATACAGAATAGCAGAGTTGGAAGGGATCTTGGAGGTCTTCTAGTCCAATCCTCTGCTTAAGCAAGAGACCCTATACCCATTCTGGACAAATGGCTGCTTAATATCTTTTTTTGAAAACCTCCAGTGATGGAGCACCCATAACTTCTGGAGGGAAGTTGTTCCACTGATTAATTATTCTCCCTGTCAGGAAATTCCTCCTTAGTTCGAGGTTGCTTCTCTCTCTGATTACTTCCCACCTGTTGCTTCTTGTCCCGTCTTCTGGTGCTTTGGAGAATAAGTTGACCCTCAATGTCAGCCCCTTAAGTATTAGAAGATTGCTATCGTGTCTCCCCTGGTCCTTCTTTTTGTTAGACTAGACACAACCCCTTAATCATTCTGTCAGAACTTCCTTGCACTTTCACTTACATTCTGCTTCTCTGACAGCTTGACAATGAAAGGGAGGGAAGTGGGATGGAACACAAGAGTGGGGCGAATGGCTTCCAAGCATCTGTCAGTTCCCATGAGAACTTGCTTCCATTTCAAGGGCACACCGAGCAGATGTTTCAACATGGCCAGCAGGTTCCCGTAACAAAATAAAGCAGAAGTGATTGGTGGACGTATCAGACTATGGGTGGCCTGTAGGGAAAGGGGGAATTAACTAAGCTTGCTTTTGCGTGGGAAACTCCAGACCTGGTTTTAGCTTCTTCTGTGCCAATGTGGTTTATTCAGTAAAGTTTATACTCTTAGTAAAATAATATCCCAGGAGTTTCTTTTTCTGGATTGTTCTGACCTAGGTCTCCCAAGATCATGAAGCAGATTCCTTGTCCCGATAAAACTCCATTTATTTAGTTTAAAGGGAATTTCTCTCCAGCAAAGTCCCGGCCAACAGTCCTTCATGAGATTGCACAACTACAGATCTTTGTCGGGCTTGGAGAGTTTCCAGGCTGATATCTTCCAAACGCCACTCTGTAGCAGCAGCAATTACTTGCCAAGAAGTCAGGAACAGATTTTCACCCTAATGAATTGAACTAATGGACTCCTGCAAACTCCCCTCCCCTTTACTCCTCTTTATTCTCTATGGGAGGGGCCATTCACCGTCCACCTGTGCCTTTACTCCCGAGTTGGCCCTTGTTCCTTAGGTGTTCCCTTCTCCTGGCAGCTTTGTGCATGTGCACATCGGGAACAGGCTCCAGCTATTCTTCTGCCCTACTGATGTCTGACCCCGAAGGCAGCTGATAACTGGCATACAGCCCTGGCCCCATCTCTGCCTCTGATGCAGAGCACTTGTCAGAGCCTTCCCCAGATCCAAGACTGGCCCCTGTTCCTCCCCAACCTCCTCACTGTCTGAGTCTGCCACCAGCTCTGCTGGTTGCTGGAGGGCCACAACATGGATTCACCAACTGGACAGATGACACTTTCATCATATACTTTAGCCTCCAGACCCCAATCATCTTTGTGGGTCTTCTCTGTACTATTTCTAGAGTCTAGCTGGTTTTGCATTTAAAGAACTCAAAGCTTCTTTTCTGGCTGAGGTTGCCAACTGACCATTTGCTGTCTTTGTAAATGAGCATTGCAAATTGTTAAGATGGCATTATGATTGGGGATGTGTTCTTGCCACAAGACACCAGGGTTTTAACCCAACCAAAGTAACCACCCCTATCTCACGCGGATCCTCAGCCTGGACATCACCAAATATGTGTGCCTAATTATTATTATTATTATTATTATTATTATTATTATTATTATTATTATTATTATTATTATTATTATTATTATTATTATTATTATTATTTACATTTCTATACCGCCCTTCTCCGAAGACTCAGGGCGGTTTACAGCCAAGTTAAAAAACATATACAAAAATTAAAACATAATATTTGAAATTTAAAAATCTGAAACCATAAGGCGGAATATTAAAATAACAAGAAATAAAACCACTCAATTAAAAATTACTCTTAGGCCAACCCTGCTCATTGAAACAAAAAAGTCTTGAGCTCGCGCTTAAAGGCCCGGAGGTCGGGAAGAAGGTGTAGCCCCAGAGGCAGTTCGTTCCATAGGGTAGGTGCCCCAACAGAGAAGGCTCTTCCCCTGGGGGTTGCCAGCCGACATTGTTTAGCTGACGGCACCCCGAGGAGACCCACCCCCTGTGGGAGCGCACAGGTTGATGGGAGGCTATTGGCGGCAGTAGGCGGTCCCGTAAGTAACCTGGTCCTATGCCATGGAGCGCTTTAAAGGTGATCACCAACACCTTGAATTGCACGCGGAAGACCACCGGCAACCAGTGCAGCTTGCGTAGGAGAGGTGTTATATGGAAGCTCCGAGACGCTCCCTCTATTCCCTGCGCAGCCGCATTCTGTACCAGTTGAAGTCTCCCGGTGCTCTTCAAGGGGAGCCCCATGTAGAGAGCATTGCAGTAATCCAGGCGGGAGGTAATGAGGGCATGAGTGACCGTGCATAATGAATCCCGGTCCAGGAAGGGACGCAGTTAATGAACCTTGCAGCTGAAAGAGTGGTAGAGTGCTGTCCAAATTCCATGTTCAAATAAATTGTGACGGAGAAGAAAATTGGTGGTGTAAGAATCTAATTATTCTGTAGGATTCTCGATGCATAAACAGCAGCTAGTCTCCCAAGCATGACTGGAAATAGGATAAAAACACCTTTAGAGGAGAACACGGTTTCCACGAGAGAGATGGTAATTATTTTATTGTAACGTCCAGAACAAGGAGAGAAAAGAACCTATCCCTTCCCCCATAAAAAAAATTAATCTTCCTTACATTAGCATGACGCCAACATTGATATTTCAATCCCTGCTGGGCCATATCTGTCATTTAAATAATAAACTTTTCATTAAAACATCTTGAGGAAGTACTAATTCTCTCTTCATCTATCCAGTGAGCACCGCAATGGGAATTGAGTTGGTTAGGATGTTACAGGTACTTATGGCTCGACTTATGACCACAACTGAGAGCAGGTTATATGGGCCTCTGTGGCTCAGGCTGCTAATGCAGTCTGTTATTAACAGCAGCTGCCTGCAATTACTGCAGGTTCTAGTCCCACCAGGCCCAAGGTTGACTCAGACTTCCATCCTTTATAAGGTAGGTAAAATGAGGACCCAGATTGTTGGGGGCAATAAGTTGACTTTGTATATAAATATAGAAATAGGATGAAGACTATTGCTAACATAGTGTAAGCCGCCCTGAGTCTTCGGAGAAGGGCGGGATATAAATGCAAAAAAAAAAGGTTGAAGTTCCCACCAGCACATAACTTATGCTAGATTTCCAGGTTCCCACCTCTGCTTTAGACCAGTGGTCACCGACCAGTGGTCCATGGACCACTGGTGGTCCACGAGAAAATTTTGGTGGTCCGCAGAAAAATTAAATTAATAGCACTAAATACTATTTATCTTTTTAAAAAAACCATATCAGTGGTCCTCGGGATTTAAAATTATGAATTTCGTAGTCCCTGAGGTCCGAAAGGTTGGTGACCCCTGCTTTAGACAGTATCATGCAGGGGTGGTATTAACTTACTTTCCCTATCGGTTCGCAAATGTGAACTCGCTTTGCTGTTGAGTGTTTTTATTTATTTATTTATTTTGCATTTATATCCCGCCCTTCTCCGAAGACTCAGGGCGGCTTACACTATGTTAGCAATAGTCTTCATCCTATTTGTATATTTATATAATATAATATAACAACAGAGTTGGAAGGGACCTTGGAGGTCTTCTAGTCCAACCCCCTGCCCAGGCAGGAAACCCTACACCATCTCAGACAGATGGTTATCCAACATTTTCTTAAAAATTTCCAGTGTTGGAGCATTCACAACTTCTGCAGGCAAGTCGTTCCACTTATTAATTGTTCTAACTGTCAGGAAATTTCTCCTTAGTTCTAAGTTGCTTCTTTCCTTGATCAGTTTCCACCCATTGTTTCTTGTTCTACCCTCAGGTGCTTTGGAGAACAGCCCGACTCCCTCTTCTTTGTGGCAACCCCTGAGATATTGGAACACAAAGTCAACTTATTGCCCCCAACAATCTGGGTCCTCATTTTACCTACCTTATAAAGGATGGAAGGCTGAGTCAACCTTGGGCCTGGTGGGACTATAACCTGCAGTAATTGCAAGCAGCTGTGTTAATAACAGACTGTCTTAGCAGTCTGAGCCACAGAGCCACAGAGGCCCCTGTGAGGCCCCACAGAGTATGCCTTCCGTGCCTGCGCCCAGCCTCAAAAACGACCCTAAAGAGGATGGCATAGAGCCGGGGTGGGTGGACGGGTGGGCTCACCTGCGATCTCCGCTACCAGTTCAGGCAAACCGGATGAATACCACCTCTGGTATCGTGGCACGATTTAATCTTAAAGTTTGCTTTAATGATGATTCTCCATGTGTCACCTAAAATCTCTCGTTCTGGCCTTTTTTATTATTATTCGTTCGACGGAAGCTTCTGAGAAATTCATCTATTATGACAATGAGGAGTCAGAAGGGCACCTGGGAGAAATGCCAGAAGTCTGCCAGCCCTCTATTTCTACTGCCTCTTCTCCCCACCCGAAGGTGATAGTCCATCTCGATATGACATAGAGGTAGCTAATGGTCGTTTGGCCACCTGGCTAATGGTCTGCTTTACAAGAAAGGATTTCTCACCAGCTGCCTTAACAAACAAGCTCTCTTACTTGGGGGGGGGCTGCATGAGCACACCCCCTGCCCCAAGAGCAATCTCGGACTGTCACTCTCAAAAATGGTGTCCTATAATTTCATCCCGATCTTAATGAACCATCTGCTCAAAGTCTTTCCATTGTGAGGACAATCCGTAATGAATCTGGAATCTTAAACTCTAGATATTGGAGAACGTGAGATATTCAACCCATAAAGCAGCGCTTCCAGAAGGAGAGAAAAGAATTTCTCCCCTCCCCCTCCAAAAAGTAATTTATGTTCCTTATATTAGCAGGACGCGTACACTGATATTTTGGTCCCTGCCGGGCCATTTCTGTCATTTAAATAATAAAGTTTTCTTTAAAACATTACTCAAGGAAGTAATAACTCTCCAGTTACCCATCCAGTGAACACAGCAATGGGAATTCAGTTAGTAGGACATTACAGGTAGTCAAAGACCTAAGACCACAATTGGGACCAGAATTTTTATTAAACAAGGCAGTTGCTAAGAGAATTGCATGTGATTTGATGACTTCTTTGCTAGGATTGTTAAGCAACCACCAGATTATCAGTTGATTATGTTACCTAGTTAGATAATGAAACATCTGCAAGAAACCCACCAAGTTCAGAGAGCACTAAGGACCCCCAATCTTCCTCCTCTTCCTCTTCCTCCCCCTTGCCCCCCTCTTTCCAAAAACTCGTCTCCCTTCTAGACCTGATGATGTTACTTAGCTGGGCAATGAAACCTCTGCAAGAAACCCACCAAGTTCAAAGAGCAGCAAGGAGCCCACAATCTTCCTCCTCCTTCTCCTCCTCTCCACAAATCTGTCTCCCTTTTAGACCTGATGATGTTACCTAGTTGGGTAATGAAATGTCTTCAAGAAACACACCAAGCTCAGAGAACACCAAGGAGCCCAAAATCTTCCTCCTCCTCCTCCTCCTCCTCCTCCTCCTCCTCCTCCTCCTCCTCCTCCTCTCCACAAATCTGTCTCCCTTTTAGACCTGATGATGTTACCTAGCTGGGCAATGAAACATCTGCAAGAAACCCACCAAGTTCAAAGAGCACCAAGGAGCCCACAATCTTCCTCCTCATCCTCCTCCTTTCTACAAACCTGTCATCTCCCTTCTAGTCCTAATGATGTTACCTAATTGCACAATGGAACCTCTGCAAGAAAACCACCAAGCTCAGAGAAGACCATGGACTCAATTGTTCAACCTTGGTCTACAAATCGTCTCTATTGGTACGTCTCTATTTCTACTATTCTTCTAATGTCAAAATAATCTGAACAAGTCGATATCCACTTTCGATTAGAAAAGAGGTTTTTTTCCCCCCCACTGTTGTTCCAATCAAGAAATAAAAAGAAGAACAAGAGGTAGGGGTGATCTATTTAACCATTTTATTCTTATAAGGGCAAAGTCATCATTTTGCTGCTATTTAATCTATTTCTTAACTCACATCTCATTCAATTAAGCTTTCATATTGTTGACATCCCCACGCAGCTCCGAAGACAGATTGCAAAAAACTAGAAAAATAAGACCCATAAATAAATGCTGGGGTCCTTTTTAGAAAAAGGCTACAGGCAGGGATTTAAAAAAAGAAAGAAAAGAAAAGAAAAAAGAAAATCCTTGAGCACATTTACTGCATTCGGTAACACAATGAATATATATATATATATATACCATTCAGGATGATAAACGATTGAAAATAAAAATTTATGGCTTATTCACATTTAATGTACATGCATATATATGCATGCTTGTAACCCTGTATATCACAAACTCAAAATACAAACAAGCTCAAGCAACACAAAAAAAATAGAGGATTAAATATAGCTTTCTTTTTTTAAAAAAAAAAGTTCTGAAAGTAGGATTCTTAATAGAGTGTCTTCTTACTCTAAACCCAATCTGGTGTTTGAAAGGTTTTTAAATTTTTTAAATGCTTAAGAGACGGGTATTTAAATGCATAGAAGGAAATGAAAATTGAACTATTATAAGTAAGCATGTTTATCCTGATTTTGGAACTTAGCTTAACCTTCTGGGTTTATACAAAATGTTCAACATAAATGGGAACTGCCCAGTGGTGGGATTCAGCCAGTTCGCACCACTTCGGGAGAACCGGTTGTTAACTTTCTGAGCAGTTTGGCAAACTGGTTGTTGGAAGAAATCATTAGGGCAGAGAACCGGTTGTTAAATGACTTGAATCCCACTACTGGAACTGCCCTACATTTCGCATGTTGTATGTAAGGACGCAGTGGCTCAGTGGCTAAGATGCTGAGCTTGTCGATCGAAAGGTCGGTAGTTCAGCAGTTCGAATCCCTAGTGCCGCGTAATGGGGTGAGCTCCCGTTACTTGTCCCAGCTTCTGCCAACCTAGCAGTTCGAAAGCACATAAAAAATGCAAGTAGAAAAATAGGGGCCACCTTTGGTTTTCTGCGCCTTTGGCATGGAGTCATGCCGGCCACAAGACCATGGAGACGTTTTCGGACAGTGCTGGCTCTTCGGCTTAGAAACAGAGATGAGTATTGCCCTTAGAGCTGGAAATGACTAGCATACATAAATTTACCTTTATGAATGCATCTGCTAAGCCTTCAGTTGTAAGCAGGCTGTAAGAGCAGAGTTAAGTTTCATCTAAATCATTGTGAATTTTAACCATGATTAGTTCAATTTAACCTTGATTAGTTCAAGCTGGAATGTGCACACCCAACCCCCCCCCCATTCTAAGGGTAGTCAAAAAACTAGACCTTCCTACTATGATTTTTACTGGGTGACAGTGCCAATGTACTCCTAAATTATGGTGAACACCCATAGGGAAAAAGGACAGCGAAGGAGGAGTTAATGGGTCATTACGAAACTTCTGAGCTTAGATCATATCTGCAGGTGAATCAGACCACAATCTGCCTCATTTGGTAGGTAGCCTAAAGATGGGACTAGATCAAGGGATAATTTCTGCATTCTGTGAAGATCAAGAAAGCACAGGACTGGAAGTTATGGAGCTATGAAGCTATATGAGATGGAGTTTACCATGGAGTCTACCACTCCATCAAATCAAGAAATCAAAGGAGGACAGGAAGTTATGGGTCTTGAGATGGAGACTACCATTCCATCAAATCAAGAAGTCAAGAAGGACAGGAAGTTATGGAGCTATGAAGTTACTTGAGATGGAGACTAACATTCCATCAAATCAAGAAGTCAAGAAGGACAGGAAGTTATGGGGCTATGAAGTTATATGAGATGGAGACCCCCATCCCATAAAATGAAGGGGAGAATTTCTGGTTTGGTTTAGTCTCTCTCTCTCTCTCTCCTACCTTTCATGGCCAGGATAACAAAGACCAATTATCCTAGGACAAATTCAATAGATAACCAAGTTGGGTCATTTTCTACAATGACTTAATAATATATCTTCAGGCCACCAGACAAGATCTTTCTAGCTTCATTTGGACAAGCTAGGATTTGAATTAGTATGAAAAGCCTGTAATCTTCCACACAACAATGATCTCTCTCTCTCTCTCTCTTTCTCTCATTCTCTCTCTTATTCTCTCTCCCTCTCACATTCTCTCTCTCTTTCTCATTCTCTCTCTCATTCTCTCTCATTCTCTCTCATTCTTCCTCTCATTCTTTCTCTATTGTCTCTTTCATTCTCTCTCTCATTCTCTCCCTTCTCCTCTTTTTTGTGTCCCGTTTGCGTCCTCCTTTTAAAAAAGCAAGCTTTTAGTGCTTAAGAGTGCCGAGATACACTATATTTAGGAAGTTCCTGGAACTTGATCAGCGAGAGAACTAGTGAAATCCATAAAGGGAGGCAGAGAGACCTTGGTTGAACTAACCAAATGTTGCTTTTCTTTTCAGAAGCCTACAGCACTGCTGCACGGCTGGAAAAACTCAACCGTTTGCTTATCAGGATAAAGGAATAAAAAAAAAATTAAAATGACATCCATGGATAATCACCCAATTCCAGCTGCAGCCTGGTTGACATCTCAGAGTCATTTTTTTCTGTCTTGTTCATTTCTGCAGAGGTGGGTTGGTTGTTTCTTTTTATTTTGTTTTGCTTTGAGGGGGAGGAATGTGGCTGTTTGGCATTCAAGTTTTGTTCTGTCTGGCAAGACGGACAGCGAAGCAACTGTGATTTTCAACAAAGGAGAATTCGGTCTGCAAACAGGACTCAGCAGAGGCACAAGAGTCTCATCTGGGAAGGTGGGAGGGTTCTGTACAAGTGTTTTCCCCAGGTGAGATAGAAGCTTCTTGCAATGATATGAAGCTGCAGGTGTCCATCACAACCAGTATTAGTTAGGATGATCTGAAGAACCACCAAGCAGATGTACTTGAGGCTCCAATATAACATCTGCTGTTTCTGCTGGTCTTCAGGCCAAGATTAGAAAACAGAGCTTGGTTCCATTGTCTTTGCTTCTGCAGTGTTTGCTTCAAATGCAGGGATTGAAGTTGGGTATTTCCTAGTGTAACTTCTCCTTTGTATTCTTCAACTATCTAATGCATAGGTATATAAAGAGCTGGTCAAGAGCTCCTCAACGTTAGTGTCATGAGAAAATTTAGCATTTCAGATTCAGAGAGTCTACTGGAGTTGTCTTCCTCACAAATGTCTATGGAGATTCTCAGTCACCCAGGTCACGGTTGTCCCAAAAGTGCTTTTTCAAGAGGCAACTGGACTTTCAGTTTTTTCTTTGAAGACATTTCGCTTCTCATCCAAGAACTTCCTTCAGCTATGATTGGATGGTGGGGAATGGAAGGATTTATACTCCTTGCAGACAGCTGGTCATTTGCATTCTTTTAGAGAGTCATTGAGGCCACTTGGAGTTTTGTCCGTGTCCTCAATATCACCTGAGTAGTGCAAATGGGTGTGGAGCCTTCTTGGAACTTTTGAAAGGATTGTGTTGTACACTGGAGTTAGATGATGTTGTCTCCCTTCCCCTCTGTTGAGAGAGGGCTGTTCAGTTTTGACATAGATGATCTCTTCAACTCCTCTTTCAAACTAGCAGTCCTCTCTGTCCAAAATGTGGACTTTGCTGTCTTCAAAAGAGTGGCCTTTGTCTTTTAAATGCAGATGGACTGCTGAATCTATTCCTGATGGGTTTGTTCTCCTATGTTGCGCCATGTGTTTATGAAGTGGTTGTTTTGTTTCCCCAATGTACAGATCTGTACATGGCTTACTATATTATACTGCATATACAATGTTGCTCAGTTTGTGTCTGGGTATTTTATCCTTGGGGCGGACAAGTTTACCACCAACATCTGAGTGCACCATTCAGTCAGAGCTGTAGAAGCTTCTTGGATAAGAAGTGAAATGCCTTCAAAGAACACTGGGAAGTCCAGTTGCCTCTTGAAAAAGCATCTTTGGAGCTTCCCCACAAATCTTCCTCAGCTTCATCCCTGCCAGTGCTTAGATGACCATCCAGTGTAAAATATCACTTGGCTATTCCATAGCTAGTCCTCCCAGCCAAAAGGAGGTCACACCAAGACCAGAAAAATCTGGAAGTATGGATTCAGTCCAATGGGCAATTCTGCCTCTCCTCAATTTAGCTAGAAGGAAGTAAAGAGGTGCTTCCTACGTGAACAAATTCTCAGAGAGTAATAGGTAGTCAGGCAACGAATCGAAGATCCTGAGGATGTGGTTTGCCTGGGTATCAGAAGGAAGGGCCAACAGGGATAGATGTCAGACGGCGGAAAGGTCGATCTTGTTGCCAGAATGACTGCTTTTGTCACTAGTGTTGAGTGTGGTTGGCGTTGTTGCGGGCTTGGTCACAGTTACCTGGATTGAGAAAGAAAGTTGATGGATAATTGATGGAGCAATAAAGGAGAATATTTGTAGATCAGGGTTGAAATGAGGGGTCTTTGGTGCTCTCTGAGTTTGGTTGTTTTCTTGCAGATGTTTCATTACCCAAACTAGGTAACCTCATCAGTGCTAGTGATATCACCTAGTTTGTTCTCTAGCAGTGATGATATTACCTAGTTTGGGTAATGAAACATCTGCAAAAAAGCAACCGAGCTCAGAGAGGACCAATTGATGGAGCATTAAGAAATTGCTAATATACAATACCTACACACTTTCTCTCATGCACCTCTTGGATTCAAGATGAATCCATCTAGTCCAGCATTATGCATCATATGATAGACCTCCCAAGCACATGTAAGAAAGTGACTACCTTCTTCTTGGATTTGACCCCAATTGGTCTTTCAGCGATGCTACCGATGCAGCCGCTCATCTCTGATATAACCAATTTACAGTAGCAGCACCTGATGGCCCATTTCACCCATTAATTTCACTAGGTCCTTTTCAGATCCACCAAGTTAAGAGGACAATGTTCATGCAACATGTTTATTTAATTACCGATTTCACCCATTTGGAGGGTTGGGCCATTGTGTTGAATCATGGGCCAGATTAGCTCAAGGCACTGAATTTAAAGAAACATAATATTCAAGGATCAACCTATCCAATCTAAACAGGTTTCTAAGTCTTTAGTTGACTTAGGTTGCCATGTTGCATAGACATTCCCAATAAGTACAATGGAAGCAACCTTCTACCAGGGGAGACCCTACCAAAGTCACCATGGAGTGGAAATCAACATTGGCATCATTGGAATAAACCTGGATGGTTCCCAATTGGATTCCAGTGTACGCATGTGCAGAGCTGTCAGAAGGCAAGAACAGTTAAAACAAAAGGGACGACTCAGAAGTAGGGCTTGGAGATGCTTGGCCCCTCCCATAAGACATAAAGGAGGAGCAAAGGCACATAAGCCTTCGCAGGAAGCAACTTTGTTCGTTCTGGTCGATTTAAATTCTGAAGCTCCGTTTTGACTCTGTGCTCTGAGTGGCCTTGCAAAGCTAATTGCCAATTAGGAGATACAGGTGGGTGCTTATCAGCCTTATCCCGAAGGACTATAGCAGACTTCTGTCAGACTCTTTACAAACTCTTTGTGACTTAGTACGGGCTGTGAATGAACTTAATTCACAGCCGTTGAAATAAAAAGAGGGTTTGGGGGACTAATCATGTGCTTTTTACTGTCTCAGGAAGCCAAGGTCAGAACACATGCTGGAGAAGACACAGTAGGAAATAACTTTTTCAGATTTCGATTTTGGGATGTTCCACTCTCCTTACAGGAAGACAGAAGGCTGAGGGGTTCTAGCAATACTTACGATATCAGAATTGAAAGCTTTCACATTGATGTTGCGGATGGAGCTGCTGGTGAGCGACCACACTTTCGTTTTGTGCTTAAAGGCAGCTCTGACCTTGGCATGGAAGAGAAAGATGTCCCAAGTTAGGAAGATACAAGCTCCTGAGTCCGAGCTCCTCAGAAATCCCAATTTGCTCCCTTTCCATCAGATTGTTTTCCCTTCCTCATGGACTCTTTTTTCCAGCACCGTTGTAACTTCAAATGGTGCCTACCCAAATGGTCATAAGTCAAGGACTAGCCATGGTGACTAAGGCAATGAAAAAGAAGTATCCTCCCAGAAAATTTCCCATCTTGGTTAAAAAGAGGTGTCCCTCATTCATTCTTCTTCACCTTTATCTTCCACAAAGAAGAGGGAGTTAGGCTATTCTCCAAAGCACCTGAGGGCAGGACAAGAAGCAATGGTTGGAAACTAATCAAGGAGAGAAGCAACCTGGAACTAAGGAGGAATTTTCTGACAGTGAGAACAATTAATAAGTGGAACAACTTGCCTTCAGAAGTTGTGAATGCTCCAACACTGGAAGTTTTTAAGAAGATGTTGGATAACCATTTGTCTGAAATGATATAGGGTTTCCTGCCTAAGCAGGGGGTTGGACTAGAAGACCTCCAAGGTCTATTCTATTCTATTCTATTCTATTCTATTCTATTCTATTCTATTCTATTCTATTCTATTCTATTCTATTCCCAGGAGAAATGGAAATCCACCACTTAGATCTACATGCTTCTGCAGAACTCAAATGATACAGATCTCTCAAACTGCACTCATGGTTCGTTCAACTGACTTATCCCTCAACTCTTGGGATCAGATTGCTTCTAGCGAATTTGTCCTTAAAAAAAGGCATATCTCCAGCTGAACGTAGCTCCAGCTGTGATACTTCCAGTTGAATCCTGAAGGGATAGTTGGTATGAAATATTGCAAATTACAATCCAGAAGAGCAATTGCATATGGATAAGGTAGCCCTGTAAAAACATTTGGCTGAAATTGTGTTGGTTTCAGAGAAATGGCTGATGGGTTAGAAATTTCTGGATGAGGGATCAAAAAAGAAACACTAAATAGATCCGCCTACATGTCCTTAATTGGTGTATCAGCCAGGAACAGCTATTGTGGCACTCAACGGTGCTAGGCAGGCAGTCTTCTTAGAATAGCAATGTATAATTTCCCCCTATTGTCCAATCGGGATACTAAATGACCTTTTAATGAATACCTGAAATTGTCTCTATTCTTTCGGTCTCTCTTTGGGGATGCTCACCAGCAGTGGAGAAGAAATGAGATCTAAGTGAGCAAAAAGGATGGAGGAGAAGGATGGGCTGTATCCAGGAAGGGGAAAAAAATCAGAAGAGGATATTTATCTCTCATTGCCTTTCTTTGGCATCGGTGAGGAAGCTCATGTCGGCAAGAAGAATCATGTTGGGCTAAAAGCTGTTTAAAAGGCCAGATTTGGTGTGATGGGGAAGGTAACAAACAGGAAGCAGCAGGTGAAGCTAAGCAAGATCACATCAAATACCTGTACAATTAGCACAGGGGCCCCCCAAGGCTGTGTGCTCTCCACACTTCTCTTCTCTCTGTATACCAATGACTGCATCTCCAATGATCCATCTGTTAAGCTACTGAAGTTCGCAGATGACACAACAGTGATTGGTCTCATTCGAGACAATGACGAATCCGCATATAGACGAGAGGTCGAACGACTAGCCTTGTGGTGCAACCAAAACAATCTGGAACTGAACACACTCAAAACCGTAGAAATGGTGGTAGACTTTAGGAGAAACCCTTCCATACTTCCACCTCTCACAATACTAGACAACACAGTATCAACAGTAGAAACCTTCAAATTTCTAGGTTCTATCATATCGCAAGATCTAAAATGGACAGCTAACATCAAAAACATCATTAAAAAAGGACAACAAAGAATGTTCTTTCTGCGCCAACTCAGTAAGCTCAAACTGCCCAAGGAGCTGCTGATTCAGTTCTACAGAGAAATTATTGAGTCTGTCATTTGCACCTCTATAACTGTCTGGTTCAGTTCTGCAACCCAACAAGAAAAACACAGACTTCAGATGATAATTAGAACTGCAGAAAAAATAATTGCTTCCAACCTGCCTTCCATTGAAGACCTGTATACTGCACAAATCAAGAAGAGGGCCGTGAAAATATTTACAGACCCCTCGCATCCTGGACATCAACTCCTACCCTCAAAACGACGCTATAGAGCACTGGACACCAGAACAACTAGACACAAGAACAATTTTTTCCCGAAGGCCATCACTCTGCTAAACAAATAATTCCATCAACACTGTCAAACTATTTACTGAATCTGTACTACTATTAATCTTCTCATAGTTCCCATCACCAATCTCTTTCCATTTATGACTGTATGACTATAACTTGTTACTGGCAATCCTTATGATTTATATTGATATATTGACCATCAATTGTGTTGTAAATGTTGTACCTTGATGAAGGTATCTTTTCTTTTATGTACACTGAGAGCATATGCACCAAGACAAATTCCTTGTGTGTCCAATCACACTTGGGCAATAAAAATTCTATTCTATTCTATTCTATTCTATTCTATTCTATTCTATTCTATTCTATTCTATTCTATTCTAGAGCAGGGGTCTGCAACTTTAAACACTCAAAGAGTCATTTGGACCCATTTCCCACAGAAAAGAAAATACCAGGAGCCACAAAACCTTTCCCGTGCCTGACTATTTCTTGAGCGGCCACAAAACTAGCATATGTAGTTGAATTAAATGTTCTGTTTTCTTCTGAAACTTTTCGTTTCTTGGATTTATCTATGGTTGGGCTACCGGAGTCGAAAAGCTCAATAAATCGTGGGCCAGCGGGTGTCACACATTGGCGGTTGTGACACATATTTTGAGTGACAGGGAGCTGCAGCAGAGAGATGAAAGAGCCACATGCGGCTCCAGAGCTGCAGGTTGCTGACCCCTGAGCAAGACAATAGAATCATAGGGCTGTAGGACTTCCCAGATTAGGAAAGCCCCCTCAAAGTTCTTCTTTGGGGTGTAGTTAACTTGAGGAGATAGCAACCTGAGGTCTTTCAGATGTTTTGACTTCAACTTCAAGAAAGGCAGAGGATCTGGGGCACACATTTCTTACCTCTGGAATTACCAAAACATAGTTAAATGTTTGTCTACGGAGATTCTCAGTCAGCCAGGCCATGGTTGTCCCAAAGGTGCTTTCTCAAAAGGCAACTGAACTTTGTTTTTCTTTGAAGGCATCTCACTTCTCTTCCAAGAAGCTTCTTGGATGAGAAGTAAAATATCTTCAAGGAAAAACAAAGTCCAGTTGCCTCTTGAGAAAGCATCTTTGGGACGTAGTTAATGGGTTCTTCAGATCTTTGCATCTACACCAGAAGGAGACATCCTGGGGATCCTTGTGACATATTCAGCGACAGCACTCAAATGTTTTCTTAAAAACTCTGATAAGCTTTGGTTGGAAAACATCTGGAGGTCATTGAGTTGCCAATCCTGAGTTTATGCAACCTTGGGAACATGAGGTTGTCTTTGCCCGAGATGTGGCTGTGATTGTGTTCTCAAAAAATCAACTCAGCCAGGAGAAAGAAGCCCTTAAGGGTAGGACAAAAAAGTGATTTGATTGAATTTGCTTATAAATGCAATCCAAATTAAATTTCATTCAGCAGTTCAGTACAGTTGACATGGTTATTCCTGACATAATTAATGAAGTCCCTTCTGGCATTTTCAGATGATAATTGGGTGGTAATATTTCAAATGAACTAAGTAGCTATGCCATGAGCTTTGATTTAACCAGATATAGAGTCCCCAAAAAATAATAATAATATCCTGGTATATGAGCAGTGGCTGTTTGTTTTAACCCTTGGAGTTCTTGACTGACTAGTTCTCTGCAAACACCATAAATTATGGGGTTGACAGCTAAATATACCAATATATAAAGTATATGTGTTCTGTAGCAAAAGAAAATATATTTTCCCTGGAGCCTTGTAATTAAATGGCCCCGTTCCCCTAACACAAGGGCTGTTACAGCATAAACTTTAAATCAATGTATCCCCACCCACCCCCAGCTAAAGGGATACATAACGATATTCTTATTCCAGCATCAATTGGATTTTATTCCCTGATGTGGGGTGGTGGAGATGGGAACATACCTCTGAGTTCAGGAGGCAATGAAACAGAAAGATGAAAAAACCCTGAAACGATAAAATCAAATTATTATTTAAAAAAAAACAGAAAAGAAAGTCAGAAAGGACATTTGGCGCTAATACAGCTAAGGAAGGAGATCTGTGGTTCAATAGCAAATGTACAAAAGTTTTTGGAGGTCTGTGACCTTGCTCACAATTGTTGACTAGGAGTAGTGTACAAGGAGTCCTCGACTTGCAACCACAACTGAGCCCAACATTCCTGGTGTTAAGTGAGAAATTTGTTAAGTGAATTTTGTCCCTACGATTTTTCTATGCCAAAGTTGCTACGTGAATCGCTGCAGTTATTAAATTAATAACATGGTCCTTAAGTAAATCTGGCTTCCTCGTTGACTTTGCTTGTCAGAAGGTCACAAAAGGGGAACACACGAACTGGCAACATGCGACCGTCATAAATACGAGCCAAGTGTCCAAATTTTGATTTGTGTGACCAGGAGGATGCTTAATGGGGGTCATTTAATTATGAAAAATGGTCATGCCACTTTTTTCAATGCTGGTGCAATTTCGAATGGCCTTCCTTCCTTCCTTCCTTCCTTCCTTGGTGGTGCAGTGGTTAGAATGCAGTATTGGAGGCTAATTCTGCCCACTGTCAGCAGTTCGATCCTGACCGCCTCAAGGTTGACTCAGCCTTCCATCCTTCCAAGGTGAATAAAATCAGGACCCAGATTGTTGGGGGCAATAAGCTGACTCTGTAAACTGCTTAGAGAGGGGCTGTAAAGCACTGTAAAGCGGTATATAAGTCTAAGGGATATTGCTATTCGGTTACCTTGCTGTGTTAAATACAACAAACCTCTCTATAGTGTATCATCTACACCCAACTGGCCATACCTGCAATGAGTTAAATATTGCAAACATGTACTGGAACACCAAAGCTCGGTCATTCACTGCCAGGATGCCAAAGATCCACGAACTTCCCAAGATAGGTAGGAGAACAGCCACCGCCTTAGCTGTCAATCTGTCAAGACAAAGAATAGATTTTGAGCCTTGTTTTCATATGTAATATTCAGGGAGATTTTTGTTTTAAGCAGGAAAGAGATCGCAGCAGCATTCTCTACATGTTGTGGGTTGCAATGAGTATAATAAGGCACTGTGGCTAGAGGATGAATAATTTGATTGATTCGTACGGTGCATGAGAGAAAACTGGTTCCACAAGGAGATTGCTAATAACATTCTGTGTAAAATCGGAAGGGAACAAAACAAAGCATTATTTATACGGAGGTTCTTTGGCCTTAACAGGCATATAAATTAAATCCAGATCCTTTGAATGGCAGTCACAATCGAAGAAGCCTTTGCTACATTTCTGGACATTTTGGTGGAGATTACGTAATTGATCACTGAGTAGAAAATCGCTTCATGCAAATAGTGATTATGGATGTTGTTCACGATGAAATCTCAAGATCTCCCTCTCCAAGGATGGAGAGCTGGGAGGGGCCTTGGTTGATCCTGAAAAGGCTACATGGTTTCCTGATTGAGCAGGGGTTGGACTAAAACAGGGGTCCCCGATCCCCAGTTCATGAACCACTGGTCTGCAGAGTGCCAGAAACCGGGCCCCACAAACAAGCAAAGCCCCATCCACAGGATGCAGGCAGAACACAAAACCACACCCTCTCCAGTCTGTGGAGAAACATCTCTCCATGTAACCGGTCCCTGTTGCCAAAAGGTAGACAACCTCATAGAATGGGATGGGATGGGATAGAATAGAAAATGGAATGGAATGGAATGGAATGGAATGGAATGAAGTGGAGTGGAATGGAATGGAGTAGAGTAGAGTAGAGTAGAGTAGAGTAGAGTAGAGTAGAGTAGAGTAGAGTAGAGTAGAGTAGAGTAGAGTAGAGTAGAGTAGAGTAGAGTAGAGTAGAAAAGAATAGGAATAGGAATAGGAATAGGAATAGGAATAGGAATAGGAAATGTGGAGTAGAATAAATGGAATGGAATAGGAATAGGAATAGGAATAGAATAATAACTTTATTGTCACTTTGAATGTACACAAATCGGCATACATTAAAATGAAATTTCATTGCCTACAGCTCTCAAAGGCTCACCACTTCCATATATACATGAAGAGACCAGTTCAAATTCTTAGTTATCTGCAGCTCCAGATACTTACTCCTGTCAACCACCTCTACAACTGCATCTTTGATACTGAGTGGAGTATGAGTATCTACAACGATCTCCTATGTTTTATTAACATTTAGAATCAGGTTACCTTTATTGCCTCAGTCCACCAGATGCTTCATCTCTTCCCTAGTATAAGCATCTTCATTGTCATCCTGGATAAGGCCGTGTCATCCGCATCCCTCACAATATGATTCGGAGCAGATTTGGCACAGCAATCGTGGGTCATAGAAGACCTCCAAGATTCCTTCCAACCAGTGGTGAGATTCAAATAATTTACTAATAGGTCTCTCTGCCCTAATAACCAGTGGTCGTGTCCATGGTGGGTGTGGACAGAGGGTGTGACAGGCAGCATTCAGCCTCCTGCACCCCACCCCAGAGATAAAACTAGCCACGGGGATGGGAGAATGTGCAGGGGTCCCCTGCGCCCCTGTTTATTTATTTATTTATTTATTTACTTATTTATTTATTTATTCAAATTTGTATACCGCCCTATCTCCCGAAGGACTCAGGGCGGTTCACAGGCACATAAAACATTTATATACAATTAAAATAACTATTAAAAAACTTATTCTAATGCCAAATATTAAAAATATAAATATAAATCTTAAAACCAAATTTAAACCCCTGTAAATTTAAAAATCTATAAATTTAAAATCTAAATTTAAAATCTAAAATCTAAGCCAGTCCTGCACAGATGAATAAATGCGTCTTAAGCTCGCGACGGAAGGTTCGGAGGTCCGGAAGTTGACGGAGTCCTGGGGGGAGTTCGTTCCAGAGGGTGGGAGCCCCCACAGAGAAGGCCCTTCCCCTGGGCGTCGCCAGACGACACTGTCTAGCTGACGGCACCCTGAGGAGTCCCTCTCTGTGAGAGCGCACAGGTCGGTGAGAGGTATTCGGTAGCAGTAGGCGGTCCCGTAGATAACCCGGCCCTATGCCATGGAGCGCTTTAAAGGTGGTTACCAACACCTTGAAGCGCACCCGGAAGGCCACAGGTAGCCAGTGCAGTCTGCGCAGGATAGGTGTCATACGGGAGCCACGAGGGGCTCCCTCTATAACCCGCGCAGCCGCATTCTGAACTAACTGCAGCCTCCGGATGCCCTTCAAGGGGAGCCCCATGTAGAGAGCATTGCAGTAATCCAGGCGAGACGTCACGAGGGCGTGAGTGACCGTGCATAGGGCATCCCGGTCTAGAAAGGGGCGCAACTGGCGCACCAGGCGAACCTGGTAAAAAGCTCTCCTGGAGACGGCCGTCAAATGATCTTCCAAAGACAGCCGTTCATCCAGGAGGACGCCCAAGTTGCGCACCTTCCATCGGGGCCAATGACTCGCCCCAACAGTCAGCCGAGGACTCAGCTGACTGTACCGGGATGCCGCATCCACAGCCACTCTGTCTTGGAGGGATTGAGCTTGAGCCTGTTTCTCCCCATCCAGACCAGACGGCCTCCAAGCACCGGGACAACACTTGATAGCTTCGTTGGGGTGGCCCGTGTGAAAAGTACAGCTGGGTGTCATCAGCGACAGCTGGTACCTCACACGAAGCCACTGATGATCTCACCCAGCGGCTTCATATAGATGTTGAACAAAAGGGGCGAGAGGATCGACCCCTGCGGCACCCCACAAGTGAGGCGCCTCGGAGCCGACCTCTGCCCCCCCGTCAACACCGTCTGCGGCCGATCGGGGAGATAGGAGGGGGACCACCGATAAACGGTGCCTCCCACTCCCAATCCCCCCAATCGGCGCAGCAGGATACCATGGTCGATGGTATCAAAAGCCGCTGAGAGGTCTAACAGGACCAGGGCAGAGGAACATCCCCTATCCCTGGCCCTCCAGAGATCATCCACCAACGCGACCAAAGCCGTCTCAGTGCTGTAACCGGGCCGGAAGCCGGACTGGAACGGGTCTAGATAGACAGTTTCATCCAGGTGTAAGGGAAACTGATATGCCACCATACTCTCTACAACCTTCGCATGAGCGGGTTGGAGACCGGACGATAATTACCTAAAACAGCGGGTCAGGAAGGCTTCTTGAGGAGGGGTCTCACCACCGCCTCTTTCAAGGCGGCCGGGAAGACTCCCTCCACCAAGGAAGCGCTTGTAATTGCCTGGAGCCAGCCTCGTGTCACCTCCTGAGTGGCCAGCACCAACCAGGAGGGGCACGGGTCCAGTAAACACGTGGTGGCATTCAACCTACCCAACAACCTGTCCATGTCCTCGGGAGCCACAGGGTCAAACTCATCCCATAAAATGTCACCAAGACCGCCCTCAGCCGTCTCACCCGCGTCACTACAATTCTGGTCCAGACCATCCCGAAGCTGAACGATTTTATCGTATAGATAACCGTTAAACTCCTCAGCACGTCCCTGCAACGGGTCATCCCGCTCCCCCTGATGTAAAAGGGAGCGAGTCACCCGAAACAGGGCGGCTGGGCGGTTATCTGCCGATGCAATGAGGGAGGAGGCGTAGCTACGCCTCGCTTCCCTCAATGCCACTAGGTAAGTCCTAGTATAGGACTTCACTAGTGTCCGATCAGCCTCCGAACGGCTAGACCTCCAGGAACTCTCTAGGCGTCTTCTCTGGCGCTTCATCCCTCGCAGCTCCTCGGAGAACCAAGGAGCCGGTTGGGACCTGCGCGGGGTCAGAGGCCGCAAAGGCACGACTCGGTCTAAGGCCCCCGCCGCGGCCTGTTCCCAGGCCGCAACAAGTTCCTCAGCCGAGCCGTGAGCCAGACCCTCAGGGAATGGCCCAAGCTCCGTCCGGAACCCCTCCGGGTCCATCAGGCGCCTGGGACGGAACCAACGCATCGGCTCCGTCTCCCTGCGGTGGGGAGTAGCGGTCAGAAAGTCCAGGCGAAGAAGAGAGTGATCTGACCATGACAAAGGTTCAATGACTATTTCCTTCAAGTCCAGATCTCTCAACCACTGACCAGAGACAAAAATCAAGTCCAGAGTGCCACCCCCAATGTGAGTAGGGCCATCAACTACTTGGGTCAGGTCCAAGGCCGTCATGGAAGCCATGAACTCCCGAGCTGCTGTCGATGACAAGCGGAAGATGGCAAGTTAAAGTCCCCATGACTAAAAGTCTGGGGTCTCAACTGCCACCCCGCCAGCACCTCCAGGAGCTCGGGCAGGCGACTGTCACGTAGCAAGGAGCCAGGTGCAGCGATCAGTAATCCCACCTGACACCTATGACCCCATCTCACAAAGAGGATTCGCACCCAGCAATCTGAGGTACAGTGGTCTCCCTCGGCTCTAGGCTCTCTCTAATCACAACCGCCACCCCTCCACCCCTGCCCTGGGCCCTCGGCTGATGGAATGCACGGGAACCTGGCGGGCACATCTCAACAAGGCACACCCCTTCCGTGCCCAGCCAGGTTTCCGTAACGCCTATAAGGTCCGCAGCGCCCCCCTGAATAAGATCGTGTATTAGGGGGGCCTTATTGACTACGGACCGTGCGTTGCATAACATCAGCCGAAGGCCCAGGCTCTGAGGGTCTTGACCATCCGGGGAACGGGAAAAGGACGGGGGATCGGGGGGCGCGATCGCCTGCAAACATCGACCGCGCGCCCCCCCAAAATGATATGGTCCCCCCCTTCCGCCATATCTGCCCCTCCCACTTACCGTGCAAATCAGACCACCCTCACCAGCAGGGCATAATCTCCCCTAACCTCCGAACCCATTAAAAAACCGTCGCGAGCACGCGCAAGGACTGGCTCCCCACCCGACGGGCTACCCCCAACACCCGCCCTGCCCCTCCCACCCCTTAAAAAAGCCCTATCTAAAAAACCCCAAAGGCTCTTTTTTTTCGCATGCCACCTCTGTGGGTCCCAAGACCGTCATTGAGGCCGCCCTTGATAATGCGGCGGGCCATTCCTGCGGCGGGGGCACCTGCAGGCGCAAGAGTTCCAAAGCAGAATATCGCATAAATGTTCAAAAGCATAAGCAGGAGAAAGAAGACAGCGAGAGGTAGTAGTATAATGTCTGGGGTGGCAGGATGTAATGCCAAATCCTAATGGATACCCATCTGCCAGAATATCTTCGGATGGTGGCTGGCTTAACGCTGACACAAGATGGTACAATAAGCAGATGTAGTCTGATGGTAGAAAGTTATTACTACTCTGCACCAAGCTCAGTCCTAAAATCCATAATCTAATAGAGGTGGTATTCCTCTCTCCGTCCATGGCGTCTCAGCTATTTCCAAGGTAGATGGTTCCACAGTAGATGTTTCAAGATAAAGTCCCACTGCAACAGTCGGTCTCCAATCATCCTCCCGGGAAGTTCCAAAGATGGCCGAACCCAGAAAACTCCGGCCGGCCATACAAAGTGCAAGATGACAAATGCAGGTGACAATGTTACAGATGGCAATGTAACTTCCTGGTCCGGGAAGAAGCAGGCCTAGCTGGGCCCAACCAGGCCAAACTAGGCCAGGACACCTCCAGCAGGGGCCACCAGGGGGATCCTTCACAGCCCTTCGCCCCATGGCCATCCACCAAATCCAAAACAAGACCAGGAAACCAAGGAGGCTGGTAAGCCCCAAAATAATCCGAAATAGCCGAGGCGCTAGATGTCAGGAGAGAAACCCAGCGGCTTCCCAACAACTAATTACAAGCCGCGGCCTCGTCCGTAGTCCAATGGCCGCCATTCGCCGCTCGCCCATCCCCGGTCTCATTCCCGGCAGCCGGGAGTCCAGAGAGGCCCACAGGCCTCTCCCCCGGCTGCCCGAAAGATGATATACCTGACCGGGGGGCGAAAGCCGCTCGGCAAGCCATCTGGGTCCCGGCGTCCTTTCCTCCATTACCCAATTGTTTCTTTCTTCGGCTCCTGCCCGGCCGGGTGGTAAAATGGCCGCCGTTCGCAGCTCGCCCTTCCGCAGCCCTGGTCTCGGCAGCCGCGCGTCCAGGGAGGTCCTGAAACCTCCCCCACGGCTGTCCAGAAGATGATACGGCCAACCGGGGGGCGCAGACTGTTCGGCAGGCCGCCTGGGCGCCGCCATCCCCCTCCTCACATAATCCTCGTTGTCTCCGAACTCCGGCTAGGCTGCCATCTTGCGCATGCGCAGAGCCTGATCCCTGTTTTAGGGATCTAGGAGGGATCTAGGAGGCCTTCCTGAAGCTCCCTGGGAGCAAAAACGGTCCACAGGGGGGTCGCTACCCCCAAGCCCCTATTTGGGCCTAGGAAGCCTCCCTGCACTTACCTGAGAGCCAAAATGGGGTGCGGGGGGACTCCTGGAAGGGGCAGGGCAGGAAGGAGTGGAGTGGATCCAGCCAGCAATTTAACTACCAGTTTGCCCGAACTGGCTGAATCCCACCACTGCTTCCAATTCTGTTATTCTGGTATTTTGCATTCGGATGCAGGACTACAAAAATCCTACAAGCCATAAGGTGGATTGGAAAGTTGAAAATATGTCCTTTAAGAATGAGATAGGGAGCCACGGTCATGCCTCAGCCAAGTAAACAACATGTTCTTGTGCTCCTACAAAGTCAACCTCAACCCAAGGGAGATTCTCCTTGGGCTTCACATAGGAAAACAAGCTGAAATGGTATGCCAAGATGCACAGCTGTTTCTGTAGCAGACAAAATCTGTTTCCTCATCTGTATCTAATCCAATAATGCCGATGCTCCTTACGGCAAGGTATCTAATCCAATAATGTTGATGCTTCTCCTCAAGACATCCATCCCACTGGGTCTGTTGAAGAGATTGTGAAGAAGGGTGTCGTAGATGGCCTCATCCGCAGCCATGCTGTCCATAGAGAGTTTGTCTAAGCCAAGAGTGTCGTGTCCCACTCCTCCGCTGACGGCCGGGTCAGGGAAATCCGAATCAGGCTTGCCTCTGCAGCTCTGCCCAAAGTCCTAGCAAAGTCCTCAGAGCAGGCAGGAGACCAGTAAGTGACTTCAGCAAGATAAGTTCGACTTTGCCTGACTCAGAGACTGCCAGAAAGCAGATCCTTTATATAGGCCATGGGGTGTGGCTCCATGACTCAGCACTCATTAAGGCCTGCCCCTCCCTTCCTTCTGTTGCCTCTGCCTATCCAGTCTTCTGATGCGAGGGTCACTCCAATCAGCAGCTGTTGGAAATAAACTTTCCTCAGGCTCACATGCTGTGGAGGAGGGGGAGGGGTCTAGCTGCTCCGTTTGCCTGGGCATGGAGCCAGGGCTGGGACCGAGAGGTGCCCCCTCCTCTGCAGCTTGTCTGGGCATGGAGCCAGGACTGGGGCCGGGAGGCATACATTCCTCCGTGTTCGGAAGCAGATAAGCAGACCCCGGCTGCGGTGAGAGCGGGCAAGACACAACAAAGAGCGACATTTGCTCTTGAATATTTTTCAAGAATACTTTTGTCAACCCTGAAGCTGGCCTGACTGAGGCCATCTTGGAAGCTTCAGTGTTGCCACACTGGAGCTGAGGGATAGGGAGCGGGGGGGGGGATAGAGATAGTTGGGGTTTTGTAGCCAAAACAAAATACTTTCTCCTGGGAACCAAGGACATTCCCACAGGTGGCTGAAAAGAGGAGGAGTGAAGTTTCCAAGAAACTGGACAGCACCTTGATTGGACCATGTGACTGATTGTTTGGGGAAGGGGAAAAACTTTTAGTTTTAATTAGGTGAAAACCGTGGTAATATTCAGAGTAGGTTTTCACCAGAACTGTGCCAATATGATATATTCAATGAAACCATTCTTTGAGGAATTTATCTGGCTGGGAGTTCTGTTTGCTATGGATGTATTACTTGGAACCCTGACAACTTTTCAGAGGAATATAACAGCCCCTGGAGCTCACAGCCAGAATGAGCATTGACTATGCTACTTAAGCATTGGAAGCTTTGTAAGATCCCTCAAGGACTGAAATTGTATATTTTACCATGAGAAAGAGCCAGTTTGGTGTAGAGGTTGAAGCAGCAGGCTAGAAACCGGGAGACTGTGGGTTCTAGTCTTGTTTTAGGAGCAAAGCCAGCTGGCTGACCTTATGCCCGTCAACCCAAGAAAGAAAAAGTCAAGTCAACCTCTTCCAAAATCCTGTCAAGAATGCTACAGTTACTTGTCCAGACAGTTGCCAAGACTAGCTCAAAGACCCCAAAATAAATCAATTTATCATGAGGTAAAGAATTCCAAAGGCTGTCCTGTTGACCTTTACAACTATGGACATTGATCATAAAAGATGTCTTCTGGAGCCCTTGCATCTGGATCACCACACATGGTCCACTCCTGTTTTTAAAAAAGCTAGAGATGTCCTCTTTGCATTTTAACTGAGATCTGAAAATTTTAAGAAGAATCATTGATTGAGAGGTCACCTGGCTCACATCCTTGAAAGTTATACCTCACCCAGAATCAGCAGACTTCAGATAACTTTCTAGATCACCCTCTGCTTTTAGCCTGATGAACTAGATTTTAAATAAGTGTCTAGATCAGGGGTCTCCAACCTTGGTCCCTTTAAGACAGGGGTGTCCAAAGTTTTTTGAGTGAGGGCCAAATACAGAAAAATAAGCAAAGGCCCGGGCCACGGGGGGGGGGGGGTTTTTGTACCAGTTCTGTGGGCGTGGCTTATTTTGGGGTGTGGCTTGGTGGTCATGTGACTGGTGGGCGTGGCTAACTCCTCATGTGACTGAGTGGATGTGGCTATGGGCATAGAAACCTAAATACATAGAGACCTAAATACTGACAGCGGCTACCAGTAATCCTCGGCTTGCAACCACTCATTTAGCGACCAATACAACAGCACTGAAAAAAGTGACTTACCACCAGTCTTTGCATTTATGACCTTCGCAGCATCCCCAGTTACAGCAAAAGTCAAGCTTTTGGCAACCAGCATGTATTTACTGGGGATTTTCCGCGTCCGTCGCGAACTCTCTTCCCACTGAGGGAGACACAGCAGCCAATGGAGGGACTCCGGGAGGCCCAGGCGAGGCCCGCACCGCCTCGCAGCCACTCAGGTGTGCCACGCGGCTCCCACCCAGGCCAGAAAGGGACGGGCTAACTAGGGGCGAGAGTGGGCGGGCACCGCCCTCCTCCGAACGCCGAGTGGCGGCGCGCGCGGAGCGGCAGCGCGCGGCCAATGGGAGCGGGCGAGCTCGGCGCCACGGGCCGCACACGGGCCCGCGGCTGAGGTAAAGCGGAGCGTGTGGCGGGCGCCACGGCGGCTGCTTCGGGCGGCGCATGGGCGATGCCTTGCCGCGACCGCGTGGTGGGCCGGGCGGGGCAGAGGCGGGATGCCGGCGGCGGCGGGCCTCGGCAGCTGCGCCGCCGACCCGGCCGGGCAGCGGTGACAGCCTGAGCCCGGACAGCAGCAGCAGCAGCGCCGGCGGCTGCTTCAGCGGCGCATGGAGGCGATGCCTTGCCGCGACCGGCGCGTGGTGGGCCCGGCGGGGGCAGAGGCCGGGATGCCGGCGAGCGGCGAGGGCGGGCTCGCAGCTGCGTCACGACCCCGCCCGGCAGCGGTGACAGCCTGAGCCCGACAGCAGCAGCAGCGCCGACGGCAGCCGGCGATGCTGCTGCGCTGGCGGAACGGCTGCTGTGCGGGCGACGGGGCGCCGAGGAGGCCACGGCCACGCCGGGCGACGGCGACGCATCACGACTGGCCGGGATCGGTGGCGGCCCAGCTCAAACTCCTGCCCATGAACGACCAGATCCGGGAGCTGCAGACCATCATCCGCGACAAGTAAGCGCCCCCTGAGCAGAGCGCCGCGCCCGGAGAGGATCCCGCTGGGCTGGGAAGCAGAGCGCCCGCCTGGCTTCCGGGCTGCAGCCCGCTGGGGGACGATGGCGCCGCCGCCCGCCCGCCTCTTCCTCTGTCTGGTGGGCCGGGCTGGAGCCATGGGCGCCCTGGGCGCCTACAGCCCAGTGGCGGAATGGCCGCCCGCAGCCCCGGTGGGCGGGATCGCCAGCGGAGCCACCCGCATCTGCAACCGGGCGAGCGGCGGCTTCCTTGGGGGCCAGGACGGGGGCCGCACCCCACTGTCCACCGAGAATTTGCTGCGGGCCAATAATAACTGACCCGCGGGCCGCAGTTGGCCCGCGGGCCGTAGTTTGGACACCCCTGCTTTAAGACTTGTGGACTTGGCTGAGGGACTCTGGGAGTTGAGTCCACAAGTCTTAAAGGGACCAAGGTTGGAGACCTCTGCTCTAGATCATTGTTTGCTCTTATCCTGGAGAACTAGAAGTCTTTACATAACTTTTTAGATCAGTCTCTGCTTCCTTTACCCTGGGGAACTGAAAGATTAGATAGCTTTCTAGATCATTGTTTGCTCTTATCCTGGAGAACTAGAAGACTTTAGATAGCTTTCTAGATCACCTTCTGCTCTTATCCTGGTGAACTGGAAGATTTCAAATAACTGTCTAGATCCATGATTGCGAATCTATGGCACGCATGCCAGATGTGGAACGCAGCTCCCACTCTAATGGCACACGAGCCGTCGCCCCAGTTCAGCTCTGCCGTGCATCTGCGCATGCCTCCCTCTGCCCAGCTGATCTTTGGTTCTCTGCCATGCATGTACAGGGGGCAGGGGGCACATGTAGGGCCATGAGTGCATGTGCAGGGGGGTGGGACACGTGTGGAGGGGTGGGGCACGTATGGGGAGGCTGTAAGCATGCATGGATGGGATGGGGCGTGTGGGGGGCAGGCTGTGGGCATGTGTGGGGGAGCCATGCACATGCTTGGAGTGGAGTGCATGCAGGGGGCTGTGCGCATGCGTGGGGGGGCAGGGCACATGTGGGGTGGCCAGGTGCACATGCGCAGAAGCAGGGTGCGTGGGGGGCAGTGGTGGGATTCAGCCAGTTTGCACCAGTTCGGGAGAACCGGTTGTTAACTTTCTGAGCAGTTTGGCAAACTGGTTGTTGGAAGAAATCATTAGGGCAGAGAACCGGTTGTTAAATTACTTGAATCCCATCACTGGTGGGGGGGCATGCATGTGTAGGGTGTAGCACGTGTGGGGAGTGCTCCCGCATGCGCAGGGTAGAGCACACGCATGGGGGCCACACACACATTGCATTTTAGGAGTTTGGGCATGCATGCGCTTTTGGCATTCGGTCCAGAAAAGGTTAGCCATCACTGGTCTAGATCATCCCTTAACTTTTATCCCAGATACCAGACTCGTTGGGTTTTTGAAGGATTAGCCATGATGGTTTTTGATCAACAGTCTGACAACCAAGGAAGGCATATTGATATATTCAGTTCAAAGTAGGGAAGTAATCAGTACCGCGTCTCTAATGGAGTCATTTTACAATGGGGACAGGGATATTAACTGGCTTTAAATCACCCATCCCTCTTTTTTATACACGGGGCGCAATTACTCATCAGCTCCCTGAAAAGCACCCTCTTTAACTGACTGACAAACGATTATGAAACTGGAACTTATCGTTCAGCTGCAAGCTAGTGGATTAGCTGGCTGGGTTCGATTTATGCGTTTCTACCGCAGCAAAAATACATATACTGGTCACTCCTTGCTATAACCTTGCATGCATATATCTGGCTAAAATCAATTGGAGGTGACCTTGAAGTCACAGATAAACCTCCAAGTGACCTCAGTGACTCGCAGAAAGAGTGCTAACGACCAGATGACTGCACCAATTCACTCAGAACCAATGAAGCTTCCTGGATGAGAAGCGAAAGGTCTTCAAGGAAAAACAAAGAAAGTCCAGTTGCCTTTTGAAAAAAAAGCACCTTTGGGACAACCATGGGCAACTGAGAATCTCCATCGATTTTTAGCACAAATATTGACAGATCTGGTGACAGAAAATCAGCCACGTCTTGCGGGAACTGTCACAAGGAACTGTCAAGCTGCCCACAAAGAGCTGTCCAGCAATAAACATGGCAGATTTTTTTTTTTTTAATAGAACAAGAATTCTACTCTACTCCAGAGTTTGGGATGAATCATCTGGATTCAGCCTTAGATAATTCTTTTTCTCCATCAAGGCTCCAATCTCCATTCCAGATTTTACATGGCTAAATATAGTTTTGTGGCTTCCTGACCGTGCCCCATAAAAATTCTCCACCAATTAACAGGGAACAAAGATGATAGAGTTATACATCTATTTTAGGGGATGTTTGCTCTGCAAGCTTCTCTCTCTCTCACTCTCTCTTTCCTTTTAAAGCTTTCTGCTTCAGTTTTTTTTTAATGCGAAAAATGCACCCAAATGAATGCCCTGTGCTTCAATATTGTCCTAGTATTTTTGTACACCATGCCTCCCAGATATTATTCAAGGCTGGATTCTTTTTGTTGTTGTTGTTGTTGTTTTTTTACTACTGTAGGGATCTTTTGCGCATATTTCCCCTGAAGCAGGGGTGCCCACCCCGCCCCTCATAGGAGTCCCCATGTGGCCCGTTTTGGATGCAGGTAAGTGCAGGGTGCGTGCAAAGTCTCGTGAAGGGCGAAAAACGGGCCTATCAGAAGTTCACGAAGGCTGGAAATAGGACTGTTTCTGGCCTCCAGAGGGCTTCTGGAGCCTGGGGAGGCCGTTTTTGCCCACCCAGGGGCTCAGAGAAAGCCTCCGGAGCCCAGGGAGGGCAAAAACGCCCCTCCCCCGCCATGGTACAGGAGGCCGACTAGGCCCCGCCCACCATGGCCACGCCCACCCAACAACCAGGCAGAAAATTTTTGAAGCCCACCCCTGGCCCTTTACAAAGTGTGCATTGTGAAAAAATGCAAAAAATGTGGTTTCAGTTCACGCTTTGGCTCCTAAGTGCAGAATTAAAGCACGGATGGATTAAATCTCAAAGTATATTAAGTCCGGATGTAATGGGGAGGTTGATTCCTAGTGAAACTTGCATGTTAAATTCGACTGAGGCTGGCCATGAAACTGAGGAAAAGTCCTACTACTTTGAGAATTTTTTTATTTATTTTTTTACGAATGAGAAGTCATTGCGGGCCTGGATGGGGAAGAACAGGCTTCGACTCAACCCTTCCAAGACTGAGTGGCTGTGGATGCTAACTCCATCACTGACTGTTGGGGGCGAGTCATTGGCCCCTATGGAGAGGGTCCGCAACTTAGGCGTCCTCCTAGATGTACGGCTGTCCTTAGAAGAACATATGACGGCCGTCGCCAGGGGAGCTTTTTATCAGGTTCGCCTGATTCGCCAGTTGCTCCCCTTTCTAGACTGGGATTCCCTATGTACGATCACTCATGCCCTCATCACTTCCCGCCTGGACTACTGTAACGCTCTCCACATGGGGCTCCTCTTGAAGAGCACCCAGAGGCTCCAACTGGTCCAGAATGCGGCTGTGCGGGTAATAGAGGGAGCACCTCGAGGCTCCCATATAACACCCCTCCTGCGCAAGCTGCACTGGCTTCCGGTGGTCTTCCGGGTGCAATTCAAGGTGTTGGTTACCACCTTTAAAGGGCTCCATGGCTTGGGACCAGGTTACTTACAGGACCGCCTGCTGCCACAAATTGCCTCCAATCGACCTGTGCGCTCCCATAGGGAGGGCCTCCTCAGGGTGCCGTCAGTCAAACAATGTCACTTGGCGACCCCCAGGGGGAGGGCCTTCTCTGTGGGGGCACCCGCCCTCTGGAATGAGCTGCCTCTAGGGATATGTCAACTCCCTGACCTCTGGACCTTCCGACGCGAACTTAAGACCTTTTTGTTTTATCGCACAGGGCTGGCTTAACGTAATTTTAACATGGGTTTTATTATGGTTTTGTTATAGTTTTAAATTCTTGCTTCAGCTTAATTGAATTAGATTTTTAAAATGTTTTTTAATTTTCTGTGTAATTTGTTTTTATTTGGCTGTGAACCACCCTGAGTCCTTCGGGAGAAGGGCGGTATATAAATAAAATAAATAAATAAATAAATAATTGCAATAAAGCCAAATCAGATTTACAGGTAGTCCTTGACTTACGACCCAAAACCAGGAGCAGCATTTCTGTCACTGAGTAAGGCGGTTGTTAAGTGAGTCACGTCTGATTTTTAGGACCTTTTTGGCCACAATTGTTAAGCGAATTGTGCCCTCACTAAGCGGATCATGCTGTCATTAAGTGAATTTTTATTTATTTATTTATTTATTTATAATCCAATTTCTATACCGCCCTTCTCCCGAAGGACTCAGGGCGGTTTACAGCCGTATTAAAAACACAAAAGTACACCTAATATAAGCAACAAATTTAAACACACATTTAAAACGAATATTGAATCGGCCAATTTACTAAAACGGTCAAAACCGACATAAAACCCTTTAAAATTTAAAAACCATAATTAAAATGCATTTAGGCTAGTCCCGCACGATTAAATAATAAAGTTTCCAATTCCCGCTTGAATTGCACCATCATTAAGCAAATCATGCTGTCATTAAGTGAATCCAGCTTCCCCTCCCCCCCCCCCGATTTTGCTTGTCAGACTCCTGGCTGGCCCCGCCCACCCTGCCTCACCCTTCCCAGGTGTCCCCACGCAACCCGTTTTGGATGCAGGTAAGTGCAGGTCATGCACGGATACTTGGGGAGGGTGAAAAAGGGCCTACTGGGATGGCCGGAAATGGGCCTGTTTCTGGCCTCCAGAAGGCCTCCGGAACCTGGGGAGGGCATTTTCGCCCTCCCGGAGGCTCAAGAAAGGCCTCCAGAGCCAGGGGAGGGCAAAAACTCCCCCCACCCCCACTGTGGTGCAGGAGGCCAACTAGACCACGCCCACCATGGCCACACCCACCCAGCAACTGGGCAGAGAACCCCTTGCTTAAATTTTTGAAGCCCACCCTTGGTTGGTTACCACCACAATCGGGGAAAACGTGGCTAGAAGGATACGCCTTTCAGCCCCACCTCACCCCCCCACCTCACCCCCCCCAAAAATGCATTTCGGCGTAGCCATCTGTAGATGTTTAAGTATTGAATTATTTCCATCCTGGGTTAAATAGAAGAAGAAAAGAAAGAAAAAAGGCATTAAAGCAAGTTCACTCACTCTGTGCTCGGGAGAACATTTTGAAAGCACACAAATTTTAATTAATCACATCTTTCGCCTCTATTAAAATTCCAAAGCAGCAAATCTCCCTCTTGAAAATTATTACCTACGCCCCCCCCCTCCCCTCGGCTTTAACACATCCTGAATATCAAAGACCAGGAGTCCATATGGGCTCTGTGTGTGCGCGCGTGTGTGCACGTGTGTGTGTGTTTCCCTCTGTTGCAAAGTTTGCTGGATGTGCAGTTCTGTTGAAGCAAACTTCTCTTTTATTGGGCAAGCTCATGTATTACCGATCCACAATCCGATTTAATGAGTAAGTGCCGTTAAAATTTAAAGCCTCCCTAACACGAAACGCCTGCCCGTCAGTTTCCATGATGAATGTAACCCTCACATATTATCATAATGGAGGATTTCTTTCTTTCTTTCTTTCTTTCTTTCTTTCTTTCTTTCTTTCTTTCTTTCTTTCTTTCTTTCTTTCCTTTCTTTCTTTCTTTCTTTCTTTCTTTCTTTCTTTCTTTCTTTCTTTCTTTCTTTCTTTCTTTCTTTCTTTCTTTCTTTCTTTCTTTCTTTCTTTCTCTTTCTCAACGGAATAATACAAATCTTACTCCAAACGGGGCAAAGCTGTTCCAGCTAGGCTTTTGATTCCTCACAGTGTATTTTGCACACTTTCCAAAGGCATTCTTCTGCCGAATTTAGGGCTAAAAAGCCCCGCACTCCCCCTTTTGAAAATGAAGAACAAAAGAACTCTTCCTTTTTGGCTCCTACGCTTTCTCTTTAAAAAGAGACGAAAGGAAAAAAAAAACATGTTCTACTATTAAGCCGATCAACAACAACAACATACACACACATGGACACACAAAAGCAACCAATCACAATTATAATATATTACCGCTTCCCACTCGTTTGGAACAAGATGTGCTGGATGGAAGTGAAATTTTGAAACCATGGCTTTTAGCCAAGAGCAATTAAATTGTAAGGGAAGACGTGTATTGTGTAAACCAGGAGTCTCCAACTTTGGCAACTTTAAGCCTGGCGGACTTCAACTCCCCAGAATTCCCCAGTTGAAGTCCGCCAGGCTTAAAGTTGCCAAGGTTGGAGTCCCCTGGTGTAAACCATATTAAAAACCTCCTTGCAAGCTCGGCTCAAGCTCAGCTCCCGGAGTTTCGTGTTCAGATAGTCCTCGACTTATGACCATGGCTGAGCCCAACATTTATATCGCTCAGCGAGATATTTGTGAGTTTTAACCCCATTTTACGACCTTTCTTGACGCGGTCGTTAAGTGAATCGCTGCAGATCTCAAGTCAGGAACACACAGTTGTGAAGTGAATCCAGCTTCCCTATCGACTTTGCTGCTCAGAAGGTCGCAAAAGGGGGATCACATGACGTGACCCTGGGGACGCTGGAAATGTCATAAATATGAACCGGTTGCCGAGCTTCTGCAGTTTCATCACGTGACCACGTGGGATGCTTGCAACTCATTAAGTGTGCAAATCGCTCACTTTTTCCCCAGCACCGTTGTAACTTTGAATGATCACTAAATGAACTGTTGTAAGTCGAGGACTACCTGTATAACACCACAAAGAGGGTTTTGTGTTGTAGAAATGGAAGTGGTCGCTGTTGCCTTCATCAACAACTTCCCAGCCTAGCTTATTGCCATAAGATGATTATGTTTTTTGCTGGTTTTCCTTCCAAATATTTGCAACGCTACATGGGGAAAACCTTGTGTGTTGGTTCTTTTGAGCCTTCCCTCTCCTGAGTCTAATAAACTGTGACCCAAATAGTGTTTGTCTTTTATCATGTCCAATGAGCCAAAGATGTAATTAGCTTTAAGACATTATCAGCGCTGACTCACATTCTGGCTTGCTAATGATGACTCTTTAATCTCCCTGCTTAATATCTTCCCTTCGCATTTGGGATCTCTTTTGGAGTGGGGGAGGGGGGCTTGATCAAATCTGTCTTGCACTACTCCAACCTTGTGTGTTTTGTAAATAAAACACCCCACCCCACCCGCAAAAGACAGTCTGGTTCTCTGATTGAAAACGCTCCACCTGCAAACTCGGAAATCAAACCTGGGTTGAGAGAGAGCGAAAGGTAACATGTAGCCTGGGTTTTATGCAACCTTATGTACAGACAGAGAGCTATTCAGGAGTCGAGGTGAATGAATGGGAACTCAGTGAACTTAGAAGAATCACTGCTTATCATTCTCAGTTTTGGGCCTGATGGGAAGTTATATAAATAAGACAGGTGGATGGATGGATGATGGATGGATGGATGGATGGGAAGGAAGGAAGGAAGGAAGGAAGGAAGGAAGGAAGGAAGGAAGGAAGGAAGGAAGGAAGGAAGGAAGGAAGAAAGGAAGGAAGAACTAGATAGTATTAGAGAGAGAATAAACACGATAGATGATAGATAGATAGATAGATAGATAGATAGATAGATAGATAGATAGATAGATAGATGAAGGGAGGGAGGGAGGGAGGGAAGGAGGGAGGGAGGGAGGACTAAATAGTATTAGAGAGGGAATAAACACGATAGATAGATAGATAGATAGATAGATAGATAGATAGATAGATAGATAGATAGATAGATAGATAGATGATAGATAGATAGATAGATAGATGATAGATAGATAGATAGATAGATAGATAGATAGATAGATAGATAGATAGATAGATAGATGATAGATAGATAGATGAACAGGAAGGGAGGGAGGGAGGGAGGGCTAGATAGTATTAGAGAGAGAAAGAAAACACTGTGATAGAATGTGGTCTGGATTCCCTGGAGGAGTAAGAGAGAACGCAGTCCAGATATTTTGTGTGAAAGAAAGAGGGTGAAGACAGCCCTCCCTAACAGTTCCCAGAGAGTCCTCAGCCTGGCAAGTTTCTGTCTACCGGTGGGAAATAATAATAATAATAATAAACCTCAGCTTAGTAAAATGAACACATGTCCTTCTTGGTTTGGGTCGCGAAAGTCAACCTAGTTCATCCTTGGGCTTTCTTTTAAGATTGCATGAACTTAAAAAGTGATCTATATACCAAAATCCGGGGGCGGGGGGGGGAATGCTATTTTCATTCTTGACATCTCAGGGAATTGAATCATCTTTTTAGCGATGCAATAATTGAGCCACGCGGTAAAGAAAAGAGCTACGTGGAGATTTCAGATGGACAATCTGCTTTAAAAGCCGAAGATATTTTTCCCCTCCTGACAACTAGCACTCTTGTTCTTCTCCTTTCTCTCTCTCTCTCTCTCTCTCTCTCTCTCTCATTCTCTCTTATTCTCATTCTCTGTATCAGCTTCAGAAGCCATCTTAGGCCAGAAGCTTCCGTGCTGCCACTTTCTCCTGTGTGGGAAAGTAGGAGGGGGGGATTTAGTAGAGGGGTTGTCTTTAGACATAATAGCATTCTTCCTGTGGGTCAAGGTCAGGCCGATCCTGCATTTGGAGAAGGAGTGGCCGGAGTGCTGTCTCGAGATGGGACGGATGCTGATTGCAGCATGTCATCGACTGAGGAGTCAGGGGATGGTTTTGGGGGGGCTTGATTTACTGAGGGAAAGATTCAGGTTTTCCCAAATGTGCCAGTTTACCTATTCTAATAAATAGAACTTTGAAAAATGCTTCCTTCAGAGTTTTTACTTGGAGTGGGGGGCTTTTCTGGAACACTGACATTCTGTCTCATTCTCTCTCTCTCTCTCTCTCATTCTCTCTCTCTCTCATTCTCTCTCTCCCTCTCTCAGCCTCTCTCTCACATTCTCCCCCTCATTCTCTCTCTCACTCTCTCTCGCTCTCAGTCTCTCTCTCATTCTCCCTCTCATTCTCTCTCTCCCTCTCTCTCCCTCTTACTCCCTCTCTCATTCTCCCTCTCATTCTCTCTCTCTCTCATTCTCCCCCCCATTCTCTCTTGTTCTCTTTCTCCCTCTCAGTCTCTCTCTCTCTCATTCTCCTCTCATTCTCTCTCTCACTCTCTCTCGCTCTCAGTCTCTCTCATTCTCCCTCTCATTCTTTCTCTCCTCTCTCATTCTCCCCCTCATTCTCTCTCTCATTCTCTCTCTCCCTCTCAGTCTCCGTCTCTCATTCTCCCTTCATTTTCTCTCTCATTCTCTCTCCCTCTCAGTCTCTCTCTCTCATTCTCTCTCTCATTCTCCCTCTCATTCTCTCTCTCATTCTCTCTCTCTCTCATTCTCCCTCTCATTCTCTCTCTCATTCTCTCTCACTCCCTCTCTCATTCTCTCTCGTTCTCTCTCTCCCTCTCAGTCTCTCTCTCTCCCTCTCTCATTCTCCCCCTCATTCTCTCTCTCATTCTCTCTCTCCCTCTCTCATTCTCCCCCTCATTCTCTCTCTTATTCTCTCCCTCTCCCTCTCTCATTCTCCCCCTCATTCTCTCTCTCATTCTCTCTCTCCCTCTCATTCTCTCTCTCTCATTCTCCCTCTCATTCTCTCTCTCAGTCTCTCTCTCTCATTCTCCCTTCATTCTCTCTCTCATTCTCTCTCTCCCTCTCTCAGTCTCTCTCTCTTTCTGTCTCTCATTTTCTCTCTCATATTCTCTCTCTCTCCCCCACTCCCCCCCTTCTCTCTCTCCACTTATTCATGACAAATCTCATTGTGGATTCCTCAGCTTATATTCCGGAGACTGCATGTACTAGAGAAATGATACTGATTTTTCCGGACCACTAGACCACATCAGAGGCAATGATGAGCAAAATCATTCCGTAAGACTTGGCCCTAGCAGTTTATCGAGAAGCCATTAATGAGTTTCTGCAGGCAGGCAAATAATATGCAAAGCTCAAGGCAGGAGACAGCCCCACCAAGCCTCCCGTCCTTCCCGAAGGCACCAATTATCCCTTTTAATAGCTGACAGGGAGGCTGTACATACAGGTAGTCCTCGCCTTACGAGGGCCAGAATTTCCATTGTTAAGCATGGTGGTTGTTAAGTGAGAAGCACCCAATTTTACAACCATTTTGCTGTTAAGTGAATCACGGCAGTTGTTGAGTGAATCAGCACAGTCATTAAACGAATCTGACTTCCCCCATTGATTTTACTTGGCGGAAGCCAGCTGGGAAGGTCGTAAGTGGGGATCACATGACCCCGGGATGCCGCAACTGTCATAAACCGTTGTTAAGCATCTGAATTTTGGTCATGTGACCGTAGGGGTGCTGAAACAGTCATAAGTGTGAAAAACGGACCTGACTCACTCCGAATGGCACAAAATGAACCGTTCTAAGTCAAGGACTCCCTTTAGACGCGCGACATTTCGTTCCAACATTAGATTCTCTTAAGTAACGGTGGCAAAGATACCAAACCTAAAACCAGAGCATGCAAATAATCAAACTGCAGAGCACTTTTGTCTCAAAGGAAGAGTCAGCAGACTTATGATATGTTTTGCAACCCAGATGCTTCGTTTTTTTTTCTGTTTGAAGACTTGGGGTTGTTGCAGCGAGAGGAATCTCTACCCCCATGCATTTACTACCATCTTTAAGGAGCAAATAGCAATAGCACTTAGACTTCTATACCGCTTCACAGTGCTTTCCAAGTGGCTTACAGAATCAGCCTATTGCCCACAACAATCTGAGTCCTCATTTTACTGACCTTGGAAGGATGGAAGGATGAGTCAATCTTGAACCTGGTGAGACTCAAACTGCTGGCAATTGGCAATATTGCATTCTAACCATTGTTCACTGAGGGAGGGAGGGAGGGAGGGAGGAAGGGGAAAAGGGAGAACAATAGCAATAGCACTTAGACTTATATCCTGCTTTACAGTGCTTTCCAGCTGTCTCTAAGCGGTTTACAGAGTCAGCTTATTACCCCCAACCATCTGGGGCCTTGTTTTACCAACCTCAGAAGGTTGGAAGACTGAGTCAACCTTGAATGGTCAGAATCAAACTGCCAAACTGCAGGCAGCTGGCAGTCAGCAGAAGTAGCCTGCAGTACTGCATTTTAACCACTACACCACCATGGCAAAGTGTTTGGAGTGCTTGGAACACTGGGCAGGTGACCCAAGAGTTGCCGTGGGCAGGTTGAGATCCCGTCCTTCACTCCAGCTCCTGCCAGGGATGTGAAAGGAGCCTCCAATTGGGCATTCCCAAGACAACAGTGATGTCACCATCCTTTCAACCTGGAAGCCCCTCGGTTTCCAAAACAAAACAAAAAACTATCATCCTTGAATAGATTACAGGTGTTGGTTCTGCAATCTTCATTCACCAGGTATGACCCACCACAGACGCAAATAAAACGATCTCTGCTACTAACTTACGAGCTACACGCGTAGAGTCTTCGAAGCTTAGTCTCCTATGGAAATCAGAATTTGCTTAGTGGGCTCAGATGATTCAATTGGTAAGAAGTGATAGGGGCCAGATTGATGCTCTCCTTCAATATGCCATTCATCGAATCAGCACAGCGATCAACATCCCCCGTGCCAGGAAAAACTATTGGCAACAATTACACCAATTTGTTCTTGCCAGCTGCAACAAGGCAAAATTGCTCTCCAGCAAATAGTCTTGCTGCCAACAAACTTCATCTCCAGGGCCCTTCAGCGCACATGGGCAAATTTGTGTACACAAATTCCAGTTTGGTGCTTTGCCAACTGGAATCACAAGCTGTGTTATTAAGCAATTTTCTGTAAGGAGCTATAGGTTACTTAAAGCCTTGTAGGTTCATGATTGGCCCAACTGATAACGTACATTGAGTATCCTTTGATAAATATTCATTATGCACTCCGCACAGCAAGCAAGCATTCTTCAGCACTGATAAGAAATTATCTATGGATGTCTCTCTTGCAAGAACGAAGGGAAAAATATCAGTGCCCAGTGTGGCTTATTTTTGTTTCAAGTTCATTTTCCTCTGTCACCTGTCCCAAACAGCTAAAAATATCTCATGCTGTGCTAATCAGGAGCGAAGGTTATTGTTGCGTTCCCAGTCTATTAAATGCACCTGATGAATCTTGCAAATTTCTGCCATGGCAAATACCAAATGAGAGGAGCCAGGCAGATGGAAGATTGACAGGCTCAAAAGCTGAATAGTTTTCTAGGAAGGAGGAGGAGGAGGAGGAGGAGGACGAGGAAGAGGAGGAATGAAAGGGAAAGAATGATAGAAGGAAGAAGAGAAGAATGAAAGGAGAAGGAGAGAGAGGCAAAAGAGAATAATGGGAGGAGGAAGAGCAGAAAGAGAAGTGTAGGAAGCCCCTCTCCCCAGATTTGGTGTCCATTCAGAAAGACTAGGCCATCCTATTCATAAACAAAACACCTTCAGCCACAAGCTCCCCCAGGCTGGAGTTGATGGGATTAAGAATGTACATTCCCCCACTCAAATTCTAAGGACAGGAGATGACCTTTAGGACATAATAGGTTTAACCCATTGAAATAGTAAAAGACACAAGGCTCACTACATTGCACAACCCCCTGGAGTATCTCAATCCCAAAACCCCAGAATCCACCCACTAACTCAGCTATTTGTCAGCCACCCCAGAAACATTGCTGCTGTGACGGAAGATTCTGGAAACCAAACTTTCTTTCCTTGCAGTCAGCCTCCATTTTCTTTCCCCTGACTTGGAATTGGACTGGATATTCCTTCCAACAGAAGGAAGGAGAGAAGGAAAGAGAAGGAAAAGGAAGGAAGGAAAGAGAAGGGAAAGGAAGGAAGGAAGGAAGGGGAGGGGGAGGGGAGGGGAGGGGAGGGGAGGGGAGGGAGGAAGGAAGGAAGGAAGGAAGGAAGGAAGGAAGGAAGGAAGGAAGGAAATACTTTCCTTGTGCTTAGCACTCAGCCAAGGAATTGCTTGTGAAATTCAAATGCAGGGATGAAACCTGTTTACAAAACAATCCCAGGAGTATCACTTGGATCGGATCCCAATTTTTAACCCTCTGTGCCTAAAGCCTATTTTTCAAAAAGTGCCCAACAGCCAACTTTATTGGACATTCAGATGTATTTTTTAATGCTTGTGATCTTCACAAGACTGGACATGATCTTCTTCTTTGGGATTAGAGAAACAGTGCTGCAGAATTCATCCAACCTTGATTCAGAACACAATTCCTTTTAAAAAAAAAATCACCCAGATTTTAAGACTCTGGACTCGGCATTCAGTAGCAGTTCAGTTGTTCTTGGGAGTTTAAATTCCTGCTAATAATATATAAATATATTATATATATATATAATATATTATATATATATATACACACACATACACACACACACATACATATATATATATTTAAAAAAAGGAAAGCAAACTTACTTGAAGGCATTAGCCTCTCCATGGACCTTATAATTTTCAGCACTTATTCTCGAAATTACTCTGGTCACGGCAATAAGGATGCAGATATTAACCTATCAAAATGAAAATAATAAAGGACTGCATCAGAAAAGCGAATCATCGGGGGAGCGGGGGAGCTTAGATACATGTGCACACATATACACATACAAACAGATACATGTAACCAGGAGTGGGCTGGCTGGAGGTTTGCAGGGGTTCAGAAGAACCTCTAGTTAAAATTCTGTGCAGTTCAGAGAACCCCCAAATCCCACTCCTGGGTGGCCCCTCCCACCCTGCCCTGCCCCTCCCAGGAGTCCCCACATGGCCCATTTTGGAAGCAGGTAAGTGCAGGGCACGCACAGAGGCTCGGGGAGGGTGATGTTGTGTCTTGCCCGCTCTCACCGCAGCCGGGGTCTGCTTATCTGCTTCCGAACGCTGAACAATATCCTCGCGGCCCCAGCCCTGGCTCCATGCCCAGACAGGCTGAGGAGGGGGCATCTCCCGGCCCCAGCCCTGGCTCCATGCCCAGACAGGCTGAAGAAGAGCAAGTATCTCCAGCCCCCAGCTCTGGCTCCATGCCCAGGCAAACGGAACAACTAGACCACTCCCCCTCCTCCACAGCATGTGAGCCTGAGGAAGGTCAATTACCAACAGCTGCCGATTGGAGTGATCCTCGCGTCAGAAGACTTGATAGGCGGAGGCGTCAGAAGGAAGGGAGGGGCAGGCCTGGATAAGTGCTGAGTCATGGAGCCACACCCCATGGCCTATATAAAGGATCTGCTTTCTGGCATTATCTGAGTCAGGCAAAGTCTAAACATATCTTGCTGAAGTCACTTTCTGGTCTCCTGCCTGCCCTGAGGACTTTGCTAGGACTTTGGCAGAGCTGCAGAGGCACACCTGATTCGGATTTCCCTGACCCGGCCGTCAGCGGAGGAGTGGGACACGACAGGTGAACTGAGCCTGGGGAGGCTGTTTTCGCTCTCAAGGAGGCTCGAGAAAAGCCTCCGGAGCCTGGAGAGGGCCAAAACGCCCCCTCCCCCCGCCGTGGTGCAGGAGGCCGACTAGACCACGCCCACCATGGTCACGCCCACCCAGCAACCGGGCAGAGAACCCCTTGTTAAAATTTTTGAAGCCCACCCCTGCCTGTAACTCAAAATTATTTCAATTTACCTCCTGTGCGATTCTCTCTTCTCCCCCTTTTAAATATATATGTATTAAGGAAAGCTTTGCTGAAGGCTGACTTTGAGCCTTTTGTATGCAAAACATGTCCTGGACTCGAGAGCCTTTTATAGTCCTTTCCCATAAAAATCACATTTTAGGCTCCATATAATGACTAATATCTCAGATATTATGAAGTATAACAAAGTAATCTTCCTCCCCCAAATGCTCTTAAAAGGTGTTCTGTGGGGGGAATAAATAGTTCAAACTCAGAGATATCCCTTGGGATTGAAGGAAAGCTAGCTAAACAGGGGTGGGCTGATGGGGATTCGCAGGGGTTCGGGAGAACCTCTAGCTAAGATTCTGTGCAGTTTGGAGAACCCCCAAATCCCACTCCTGGATGGCCCCTCCCCGCCCTCCCCTCCCCCCCAAGAGTCCCCACACAGCCCATTTTGGATGCAGGTAAGTGCAGGGCACACACAGAGGCTCGGGGAGGGTAAAAAATGGGCCTACCAGAAGTTCAGCCTGTTTCTGGCCTCCGGGACTCTGGAACCTGCGGAGACCGTTTTTGCCCTCCCGGAGGCTTGAGGAAAGCCCCAGTGTCCAGGGAGGGAAAAAAGCCCCCACTGCTGTTGTGCAAGAAGCCACCTAGACCATGCCCACTATGGTCACGCCCACCCAGCAACTGGACAGAGAACCCCTTGCTAAAATTTTTGAAGCCCACCCCTGTAGCTAAACCCTAGAGAAAAAGATTGCAGGATGGAAAAGAGGACATCCACTTATCCTCTTCATCATCCAGATGCCTGTGGATACGCTGGTTGAGGATTATGGGGACTTGAGTCTAACTTAGGGAACATCTCCTGAAAGGAAGCTATCCTCCTCAGATCAAAGTCAAATCAAATCTTTATTGCTGTGGTTCAAAACGAATGTGTTTTGAACCACATGTATACATTTTTGATGTATACAAAAATAAGTGAACTAAATTGTGATATAACAAGATCAGCACAAGGACCAACGATATTCCTACACGATACTGATGGGATGTGGTGGAATCCAGTGCTGAGTTGCATAATTCATTGGTGTGTAGAAAGTGCCCCCAGGGGATCCACCCTAAATCTTCACAGTATTTATCTAATCGCTATGCAAAGAGTACTTTAGTTTGGCAAGATTCCTGTCTACAGGCAAACAGCAATGAAGAAACTACTTTGAGCAATTTATGGTGTCGTTCCTGGTTCTCTGCAATTCTCTGCATTGGACTGCATTCTAACATTTAAACTCGGATGGTCAGCATTCATGTTTAAAATTCCAACTCTTAGTAGGCAACTGAGTTTCCTAGGGTGTGAAAATAATGACAGTTCCTCCCCCCCCCCAATTGAATAACATTCTGCAAATAAATGTTTTATTAAGCAGCCATCCAAGGAAAGTCAGATAATAGATGGTTCCTTTCCTTTCACTGGGATTCTGGCATCTATTCTCCATCTCCATAATTAGTTGGAAATATAAACTCCTCGCTCACCTTCCCATTATTTAGCCAATACTTAACAATTGCCCACAGCTGCCAATTGGACTCAGTTTGAGATATATGTGATCTATAAAACTTGCAAACCAGTCAAATTATAATGAGAAGGGGGAAAAAGTACAGTTCCAGGAGATTGTGGTTGTTATGCAGACTTGCCCAGATTTCATTCTTGGCTAATTTCTGCTATAAGAATGCTATTCCCCTATAACAAATGTGTAGCATAAAAATGTAACGGCCACCTGTTTTGGCAAAAATAACTAGGAAGCCATGTGTGGGCTTTGCTTGAGCTTCTGATTGGAAGATGGACAGTTAAAGGGGCAATCTTGACATTCGTCCATTATCCTGATTTCATTCGTTCTTTTTTCCCCTTCTCCTCTTCTTTGCTTTCACAGCTGGGACCTTTCTAGGTCTCAAGGACTGTCAGATATGAATTTTATTTGGATATGTTGGAGGCTGTCATGGTTTGTCAGCTCTTTGAAATAGACCAGGTGTCAACCCTGAAGCTGACCTGACGGAGGCCATTTTGAGTCTTCAGGGCTGCCACAATTGGAACTAAGGGTTAGAGAGGGAGGAGTAGAGATAGCTGGGGGTTTGTAGGCAAAACAAAATACTTTCTCTTGGGAACCAAGGACGTTCCCGCAGGTGCTTGGAAGGAGGGGACTGAGGTCACCTAGCAACTGGACTGTATCCTGATTGGACTGTGTGACTGATTGTTTTGAGAAAGTGAAAAACTTCCACTTTTAATTAGGTAAAAAACATGTGAACATTTAGACTCGGTTTTCATCAGCCTGTGACAATAAGGAATATCCAATAAAGCTATTCTTTGAGGAATCTACCTGACTTGGAGTTTTGCTTGCTGTGGGTATGTTACTTGGAACCCTGACACCAGGTCAGGGAAGAGAATCCACAACAATGCCTAGAACTCTGCTTCCCCTTCCCCTTCCCCTTTTCCTGTCCCTCCCTCCCTCCCTCCCTCCCTCCTTCTTCTTCTTCTTTGCTAAACTTTATTTTTCTTCTTTCATAAAGGATTCATGAAAACCTGGGAGATGCTGTTTCTCTTCTCTGTCCATTTTGACAAGCCAGATTCAGGAATTGCAAAGGTTTGACATTGCTTATTGCAAAGGAATCACATTCAATTTCACCAAACTTTCCTGGAAAAGAGCAAAGTGGACTCCAGTTCATTGCCGCAGAGTATGATCTCACACCCTGCAACATCTAAAACTCGACCGAAAAACATACAAGCTTATGAGATTTCCTTCTTAATGTTGAAATGTTGCTCCAGCAAATAACCAAGTACTTTAAGGCACATAGGCGAACAATGGGCATCTTTGCCCAGTTTGTGCAAACAAATTAGGACTGTACAGCTTTATTAATGTTCTAACCGGATGGAGCAAAAAATCCATTTGACTCCTGCTAACAAATGAATCTCTGAACAACTATCAGCTTATTACATCAGAAAGTGCTCTGTTCTTGCTTTCTCTTTCCAGATATTTGTAATATCTGACCTTGGAAGATGGGAAAATGCAACACAACCAAGAGAAAGTCAGATAAAAGATTGCTTAGCCCACAGCAGGACTTAGGGTGTGCCAAATATCTTAGAAGGGACCCTCCCTAATTTGGGAGCTGTAAAGAGAATAACAGAATAATAGAGTTGGAAGGGACCTTAGAGGAGTACAAATTCATTGCATTTGCTGGAAGGAAGCCAGGTACTCCCCCACCCCAAAAACATGTTGAGACTCTGGAAAGAGTGCAGAAAACAGTGACAAAGATGATTAGGGAGGCTGAAATATACAAAGAACAGTTGCAGGAACTGGGTATGGCCAGTTTAAGGAAAGAAGGACTAAGGGGTGAGATGATAGCAGTGTTCCAGTATCTGAGGGGCTGCCACAAAGAAGAGTGGGTCAGCCTATTCTCCAAGCACCTGAAGGCAAGACAAGAAGCTACGGGTGGCAACTAATCCAGGAGACAAGCAACTTAGAACTAAGAAGAAACTTTCTAACGGTGAAGACAATTAACCAGTGGAACAGCTTGTCAACAGTTGTGGGTCCTCCAGCACTGGAGGCTTTTAAAAAGAGATTGGACAGCCATTTCTCTGGAATGGATTAGGATCTCCTGCTTGTGCAGGGGGCTGGACTAGAAGACCTCCAAGGTCCCTTCCAACTCTGTCATTCTTTTTTCTAGTCCAACCCTCTGCTCAAGCAGGAAATCCCACACCATTTCAGACAATTGGCAGTTCAATTTCTTTTTTAAAACCTCCAGTGTTCGAGTGTCCACACCTTCTGGAGGCAAGTCTTTTCATTGATTTATTGTTTCTCACTGTCAAGAAATTTCTCCTTAATTCTAGGTTGATTCTCTCCTTGATTAGTTTCCATCTATTGCTTTTTGTCCTGCCTTCAGGTGCTTTGGAGAATAGGTTGTTCCCACTCTTTTTTGTTCAAGACTGACCCCCTCTTCTTGAAATGTTTGAGCAGACAGAATTGTGAGAGGGAGACAACACAGGGCAACAGATGTTATGGAATGGCCCTACCATAAGTGCCATGATGGGTCCAACCAGCAGAAAGATCTAAGCTAAGCTAAAAATGAAGAAAACCACATTGCGAATTAGATACTCTATCACATTGTTTTCTCTAGAGATGCTAAGAATGGGTCTTGGATCTCTTCTGGATGCAAAATTTGAGATTCAGAATTGGTCCTTCTGTTTAGGCCAAAGAGGTTGGGCAGTTTAACAGACTTAGGCACCATTTGTATTAATCATGGTTTATGGAATGGGAGTGGTGCGGTGACTCAAAGGTGGAGCTCTCGCCTCACAAGCTGGGAGTTCGATCCTAGGTAGAGGCAGATATTTCTCTCTCTGGGACACTGAGAATATATCTGCTCAATATAACTCGGTACTGGTGACAGGAAGGCATCCGGCCAGTAAACACTCAGCTCCATTCAGTTGGCCAGACTCCACCCTGCAAGGGATTATGGGGTAATTAAAAGGAGATGATGATGGTTTATGGAATGGGCCAAAATAGGAGGGTTCACATCACATTAATTCATAAGCCATGCCTTTCCAAGCTACAATTGCTGGTTACAAGTAAGCAACATTATGTCTTAGCGTAATGAACTCAGTAATGGATGAAATCTGAATTTCCTTGACATGTCCAGTGGGGCATCTCTCCTTGAAAAATAAAACTAAACAGCTCCAGAACACAAGACCAGAGACTCTTTCTGCTTCTTTTATCTGGGTCAGGAGAGAAAAGAATAGATTTCCAATCGTCAAAACTTTTAAAAAGTCAGCTGAAGAGGCTCCCAGAGTTGCAAGCTCTTGGTTTCGATGGGCTTTCTATGATTCCCTTCCCCCCTCTCCAGAACACTTTAATGCCCTCCATTGGAGTGAAGAGTTGACTAAGCTCCTGTCTGTCATCATTAATAGGCACTTGTGAGTTGTTGTGACTGTGGGATTGTTTATAAGCTCAGACAGAAAATCGTTTTGCAGATGGTGCTCACTGCATCTCTGGATGTTGTTATCAGCTGAGTTGGAAGGACCTCTCCCACGTATGAGAGGGTCTCTGAGAAGCTTATATTTTGGGAATAACTGCGCCCGCCACGTCAAGGATAAAATGCAAACATCTGTTAAGGCTGTGACTCAGAAATAAATGAAGGCAGAGCTGAAGAGTATGTTCTTTTGGTGATTAACTATGATCCTTCTTACTGGAGTTCTAATTCATGTTCATTCTTTTGAAATTGCCGCCGTAGTTCCAGGCCAGATTTCTTCAAAGGAAAACACTAAGGGCAGCTCTTGAAAATGAATGCTATTAAAAGATGAAAGGTAAAGCTAAGTCTTTTTTAAAAAAAAAAATCCAGGTCCCCTACGTGGTTTTCAGGACTATCTAGCCCCTAATATTGTATAGGTTGGATGAGTAGTGGGGATAGTGTTGCATCTGTGGGATCCTTGGAGCTCTCTGAGCTGGTTTTCTTGCAGATATTTCATTACCCAACTAGGGAACATGATTACTGCTAGAAGAGAGGAGGAGGAGGAGGAGGAGGAGGAGGAGGAGGAGGAGGAGGAGGAGGAGGAGGAGGAGGAGGAGGAGGAGGAGGAGGAGGAGGAGGAAGGGGGGACCATAGGTTCCTTAGTGCTCTCTGAGTGTGGTGGTTTTCTTGCAGATATTTCATTACCCAACTAGGGAACATGATGACACAACAGTGATTGGTCTCATTCGAGACAATGACGAATCCGCATATAGACGAGAGGTCGAACGACTAGCCTTGTGGTGCAACCAAAACAATCTGGAACTGAACACACTCAAAACCGTAGAAATGGTGGTAGACTTTAGGAGAAACCCTTCCATACTTCCACCTCTCACAATACTTGACAACACAGTATCAACAGTAGAAACCTTCAAATTTCTGGGTTCTATCATATCGCAAGATCTCAAATGGACAGCTAACATCAAAAACATCATTAAAAAAGGACAACAAAGAATGTTCTTTCTGCGCCAACTCAGTAAGCTCAAACTGCCCAAGGAGCTGCTGATCCAATTCTACAGAGGAATTATTGAGTCTGTCATTTGCACCTCTATAACTGTCTGGTTCGGTTCTGCAACCCAACAAGAAAAACACAGACTTCAGAGGATAATTAGAACTGCAGAAAAAATAATTGCTACCAACCTGCCTTCCATTGAGGACCTGTATACTGCACGAATCAAGAAGAGGGCCGTGAAAATATTTGCAGATCCCTCGCATCTTGGACATAAACTGTTTCAACTCCTACCCTCAAAACGACGCTATAGAGCACTGGACACCAGAACAACTAGACACAAGAACAGTTTTTTCCCGAAGGCCATCACTCTGCTAAACAAATAATTCCCTCAACACTGTCAGACTATTTACTGAATCTGCGGTACTATTAATCGTTTCATAGTTCCCATCACCAATCTCTTTCCACTTATGACTGAATGACTATAACTTGTTGCTGGCAATCCTTATGATTTATATTGATATATTGACCATCAATTGTGTTGTAAATGTTGTACCTTGATGAACGTATCTTTTCTTTTATGTACACTGAGAGCATATGCACCAAGACAAATTCCTTGTGTGTCCAATCACACTTGGCCAATAAAATTCTATTCTATTACTGCTAGAAGGGAGAGGAGGGGGGACGGACCATAGGTTCCTTAGTGCTCTCTGAGTGTGGTAGTTTTCTTGCAGATATTTCATTAACCAACTAGGGAACATGATTACTGCTAGAAGAGAGAGGAAGAGGAGGAGGAGGAGGAGGAGGAGGAGGAGGAGGAGGAGGAGGAGGAAGGGAGGACTATAGGTTCCTTAATGCTCTCTGAGCGTGGTGTTTTCCTTGCAGATATTTCATGATCCAACTAGGGAACATTATCAGTGCTAGAAGAAAGGGGGGCTGCTCTCTGTTTATAGACAAGTGGCTTGCCTCATCAGTTTTGGTGGGAGTGGTTAGGCTGTTGTTTATGGAGTTGATAGTTCCTTAATTGGAGGGGCATAAACAGGGAGCAAACCCCACTCCCTTCTAGCACTGATAACGTTACCATCTTGGTGATAAAACATCTGCAAGAAAACAACCAAGTTCAAAGAACCCCACAGGAAGGAAGGAAGGAAGTTGATAATAAAGAAAATTGAACAGGCAGGGAAGACTTGCGTTCTTCTCATGTTGTTGTGTGTGGCTTATTATTCCTTTTAAACCTCTACCAGCAGGAAATTTTTATTAGTTGTCTACTTTGTCCAGTTTCATTCAACCAGTTCATTACCTCGGACACATACCTGAGCCAGCCATAGCAATGTCACAACATGTCAGGATCCCAGTACACTAAGGAAATAATTTCACACAGCTGTGTCACACAAGGCACATGATGGCATATCCCTCTCCCCCTATGCAGACACCTTACACACTCAGCTTAGCCACAGCGCATCCGAAAGGTCTTACAAAGCCAGGCCATGTTGTGTTCGTTTTCTTAAAAAAAAAAAAAAATACTAATCTCAGCCTGGTTAAAATTAGGACAAAGTGAAATGAATCAAACACACAACCATGGGTGGTGAACCTCTTGTAGATGATGACCGTTGACAGTGTTCTGTCCACACCCCCAACCACAACCAAGAAGACATGCGAGCTGACTATATCTGCCAGCAATTTATTCCTATGACAGATATCAGTTCTGGCAACAAACTTGTGATTGCCTGCCAAGTTCTCTTATCTCCTCAGAAGCCAGCGTAACTGCAGTTCGTTGCTGGAGCAACCAAGAGTACAGAAATAAACAGAAATCCAGAAGCCAAATTCTTAGTCTCGAAATATTGCAGCCAAAGTTTCCAAGAGTCAGTTTTTGTCTGTCACAAGAAGCTATAGAGCAGCTCCTCCTGCTTTTATACCCTGTGGGGTGTGGCTCCGTGACTCAGCACTCTCTAGGCCTGCCCCACCCCTTCTTTTGTTGTTCCCGCCTCTCCTTTCTGTGATGCCTGGGATTTAACCAGGACTGATTGTCAGCAGCTGAGTCTTGAGTTGTTTCCTGGGAGGGGGAAGGTGTGGGAGAAAGAGGCCTCATCATCTCCTCCACCTGGCCTGACTCTGGAACCTGGAGCAGAGCCAGAGAGGAAGGTCCTGCAGAGGGAAGCCCTGTCGGCTCTTCCCCCTCACTCTCTGAGTCACTCTCTGCCAAGAGGCCAGGCTCGGGAGCTGAAGACACAACAGACAGTGTGAAAGCTCAGTCAATATGTTTACCCTTCCATTTGTCAGGAATGACCCATGGCTGGGTTTTCTTATCATCAGAGGAACATCTCAATCAATTAAAAACATCTAAGAAGACAGGGCTAAGGATAGCCTAAAGACAGGAATGTCTCTTTCCTTAATCTATCAGGGGGGGAAAAACAAAAAACCCAGCCCCCTCTTGCCACTTCTAAAGAGCCACCTGAGTGATTAAGCCACAAATTTGATTCAATTTAAGGCACGGATATCATTAAAGCACCCATCATACATTATGTATCAGGAAGGCCCCTCGTGAACTTGCAACTCCCACTTTAGGAAAGATGACATTTGTTACAGCCAACAGATGTGCCTGGAGCAGGTTGTGAAGTTAACAAAGTTGCGTTAACCCTCCTCTTTTGATGGAGTGTTATAAAGCTGGGGGCGGTGGGGGGGGAGCTATTGACTTGGACAGCTGAGTGAAAGGTGGGGGAGGGGACAGGCTGTCTGAAGCTGCAATTGTAGAAGAGAAAAATAGAAGGTCATTCAATTGGCTAGAATGCTTAGCCGTTTCACTCCTATGAAACACGGGCAGGGGTGGGATTCTACCAAGTTTGGACCAGTTCGGACAAACCGGTAGCTCCGACGATCAGCTGGGAGAGAACCGGTTTGCCCCGACGATCAGAAGGGCCCACCCACCCACCAGCGCTATTTTCCTACCCTTACTTTCTCAGCTGATTTGCGCGGTAGAGCGGACTGCCATGCGAATCCCACCACTGAACACGGGGTTACTAAGAACTCCTCTTTTGATTCTGATAACTATGGATTCTTTGTGTCTTCCAGGACATTCATGCAAACCTAAGGATTGCTGCAGCCATAGCCGCCTCCTTTGTTCTCCCAAAGGTGCCTTTTCAAAAGGCAACTGGACTTTGTTTCTTCTTGAAGACGTTTTGCTTCTCATCCAAAGAAGCTTCTTCAGTTCTGACTGAAGTCAGTTTCGGTTTATTTTATTGATTTAGCCCTTGCGCCATATCAAAGTGCAGAGTTCCAGACAGACAAATTATTACTCACATCTGATAAAATACAATTTAAAGTGGCATTGGATAAAACATAATTTAAAATGAAATTGGAATAAAATATGATTTATGCGCAGCCAGAATCTAAAAATAACATTTTAACACTGCACAGTACTTAAGCAAAAAGGCTCGGTTGAGATCGGCATACATGGGACTGACTGGGGTAGGTTGTAGGGGTGATACCGAAATATAATTTTATCGTATTTTATTTATCTATATATTAAATTATTGTGTTTTATTCCAATTTTTTTAAAGTATATTTTATTCCAATTTCATTTTAAATCAAATTTTATTCCAATTCCATTTTAAATTGTTTTCATCAGATTTTAGTAATAATTTGTGTCTCAAACTCTGCACTTCGATATGGCCCAAGGGCTAATCAATAAAGTAAACTAACTAACTAACAACTGCAGTCATTCACTTAACAAATGGAATTGAATGGAACCCAAGAAGGTTCTTGGATGAGAAGCAAAATGTCTTCAAAGAAAAACAAACTCCAGTTACCTCTTGAAAAAACACCTTTGGGACAACCATGACCGGGATGACTGAGAATCTCCATAGACATTCTTATTTTTGTTCATTCCCATGGTGTAAAAAATGGCCTCTGGCCATCTCATATTCCTTAGGCTTAGAGGACATTGGAGGAAAAAAGCTAGGTGTTTCTCAACCATGGCTGCTTGGAGATGGGTGGACTTCATCTTCATGCTAGCTTGGGAATTCTGGGAGCGGAAGTCCACCCATTTTCAAGTGGTCAAAGTTGAGAAACACTGATCTATAGGAGTAAAAAGACAGGAGACATCTGGTAGCTACTTTTCCCCTGAACTTCTTGTTGTTAGTTGCGAAGTCGTATCCAACCCATCCCGACCTCATGGACAACATTCCTCCAGGCCTTCCTGTCCTCTACCATCTCTGGAGTCCATTTAAGCCCACGCCGACTGCTTCAGTGACTCCATCCAGCTACCTCATTCTTTGTCGTCCTCTTCTTCTTTTGCCCTCAATCTTTCCCAGCATTAGGCTCTTCTCCAGGGAGTCCTTCCTTCTCATTAGGTGGCCAAAGTATTTCAGTTTCATCTTCAGGATCTGGCCTTCTAAAGAGCAGTCAGGGTTGATCTCCTCTAAGACTGACCTGTTTGATCCCCTTGCAGTCCAAGGGACTTGCAGGAGTCTTCTTCAGCACCAGAGTTCAAAGGCCTCCATTCTTTGGCGCTCAGCCTTTCTTATGGTCCAAGTTTCCCCCAACTAACAAGTTTTATTAAAGGTACCAGTTTTCATGAGCTGCAGCTTCCTTCACAGATGTTATCTGAGGCATCCGGTGAAGGGAAATGCACCTGGTGAAACTGATGGCTTTTCAGAAAATCTGTTGATTAGAAAAGGTGCAACCAGAGTTGAGCTCCATACGGTCAAAGGTGACTTGCCTTGATCATCCCACCAGTTCCCCTCGAGCTTCTAAGGGAGAAGAGAAGGAAAGCAAACCTACCACAATGATGAACAGAGCTGGGGCCACAAAAGCCCAGATAGCACCGCTCTCCAATGACAGCCAACAGCTGCAAAGAAAGAGGGAAAGACAGTATAACATTGTAGTATGGGAATGATGAGTGTGTGAGTTCCAAACCACCATTGATTGAAAAATATGTAGTTAGGGAGAAAGAGGAAAAGCTGGGGTGGGATGGACAGCAGAAAAAATTGGTTCCCCTGCTTGCTTTCTTCATTCCAGGTCTCTGCTTTAGGAACATAGGAGAGGGACAATCCATGGTTTTAACTTTAGCCCAGTTGCCTCAGGAAGGCAGTTACCTGGGAACTAACATTGCAAATGGAATCCAACCTGCGCTAGCCTTAACATGATCTGGATGTGGGAGCAAGACAAAGCTATAGACCTTTATCTTCTGGACTTCAAGTTCCACCATTCTCAGATACATCTGAAGGACTCCGCATTAAGGAAATTGGGCCAAGATATGGATTCACGGAGATTGCTTATTGCTAAGACCGTTGGAACAAATATGGATATGTGCAGGGGTGGGATTCAGCCGTTTCGGACCAGTTTGGGAGAACCGGATGTTAATTTTAATCTAGTTCACCAAACCAGTTGTTCCAAGGACTGGCTGATGCCACCTACCCCTCCCCTCCCCTCCCCAGAGTCTCCACACGGCCTGTTTTGGATGCGAGGTAAGTGCAGGGCCTGCGCGGAAACTCCGGGAGCGTGAAAAATAGGCCTACTAGAAGTCTGAAAATGGGCTCGTTTCTGGCCTCCAGAAGGCCTCTGGTGCCCAGGGGAGGCTGTTTTTGCCCTCCTGGAGGCTCAAGGAAAGCTTCTGGAGCCTCGGGAGGGTGAAAACGCCCCCTCTCCCACCATGGTGCACGAGGCCGAGTAGGCCACACCCCCATGGCCACTCCCATCCAGCAGCCGCGGCAGCAAACCGGTTGTTAAATTTTTCAATGACACCACTGGGTATGAGATACCATCTACAAACTCTACATTCTTCAAAGGAGCTATCACAACAACAACAAATTTATAGTTTCTCATTTGTAGAACTTACTTGTTGACTTCTCCATAGCTTTCCACAGATGTCGTTGCTGAAATGACACAGATCAGGAACGGGCAGCCTGCAGGAATGAAGAGGTGAGCATTATCATCTTCATCAGAAGAGGAAGGCCATCGTGAAACCACTGGATGTAGTTTAAATATTATAAATATAGTTCTTCTATGACTATAAAAGTACCCACATTCTTTTTGGGGGGTAATATTTGCTTCCTTTTTCACTGCCCTCAGTATAGTTCTCCATCATCCACACGTGGTCCTGAACACAAACATGAGTGCCCATAACAGGTAGTCCTTGACTTACGATCACAATTGAGACTGCAATTTCCGTTGTAGATCATTGCAATGATAAGTTGAGCCAGACCTGATTTTATGACCATTATTAAAGCATTTTAAAGAAAATCAAGGGTTGTTCAATGCATCATGCAGTTGTACAGCAAATCCAGCTTCCCCAATGGGCATGTTTTACCAGAAACCGGCAAAAAAAAAAATCACAAATTACAATTACATGACGTTGCAACCAGTTGTCAATACAAGCTGGTTGTCAAGCAGCTGACTTGTCCACAGAGGTGGTACAATGGTCTAAGTCAGGGGTCAGCAACCTGCAGCTCTCGAGCTGCATGTGGCTCTTTCATCCCTCTGCTGTGGCTCCCTGTTGCCGGTTGGCTCCGCAATTGATAGGGCTTTCAATTAGGATAGGTAGAGGAAAAAGGATGCTGTGCTAAAAAGAGACTCTATGGTGGGGGAACCGGACTTCTGGTTGACAGAGGAAAAAGGATGCCGTGCTAGGAAGAGACTCTATGGTGGGGGGAACCAGACTTTTGGTTGGCTCCAGAATTGAACGGGGGGCTTCCGGTTAAGCCCTTTGTGGCTCTTTTGAGTGTTTAAGGTTACCAACCCCTGATCTAAATGAAAATACAGGTCTTGGGACCCTTTTTCAAAAGCTGTTGTAACTTTGAACCATCATGAAACGAATGGCTGTAAATTGAGAACTACCTGAAAGTATGGCCCAAATAAAGATTAATGGGAAGACTGAAGGAGTAATTCATATTTCTTCAGAAGTGTTAGCTGTCATGGAATATTAGCATTGAAAGTATAAGGAGAAGGAGTGGCAGCAGGGGTGGGCTGATGGGGGTTTGCAGGGGTTTGGGAGAACCTCTAGCTAAGATTCTGTGCAGTTCGGAGAAACCCCAAATCCCACTTCTGGCTGGCCCTGCCCACACCGCCCCTCACAGGAGTCCCCATGTGGCCCATTTTGGATGCAGGTAAGTGCAGGGCGCGCATGGAGGCTTGGGAAGGACCTACCAGAACTTCAGGAAGCCTGGAAACAGGCCCATTTCTGGCCTCAGAGGGCCTCTGGACACTAGGGAGGCTGTTTTTGCTCTCCCAGAGGTTCAAAGAAAGCCTCCAGAGCCCGGGGAAGGCAAAAAATGCTCCCCCCCTCCCGTGGTGCAGGAGGTGGACTAGGCCATATCCACCATTGCCACAACACATCCAGCAACTGGGCAGAGAACCCCTTGCTAAAATTTTTGAAAGCCACCCCTGAGTGGCAGAACCAGAGGACGGAGTCAAAAGAGGGAGCAGCCTAGAATCCCTACGTAGCCTCAAGCAAAATGGTCCTAAGATAAATAGTTGGGATGTTTGTCTTTCCTGAATTTTACTAGCCCTCTCACCAGATGGGCCTTGGGTTAACCAGCAGCTACATGAAAAAGCAGTATGATGTTGGAGATGCAACTACAAACAAGGAACTTTCTTCCACATGTGTTCTGTCCCCCTCCTCACCTCACATAGAAGAATGCAGGAGCGAGCGTCTAACAGTCATTTATTCTACAACCGACCTGAATTTCCTTTGTGGATAAAAGACTTGGTAGCTACAGTTCAAATGCTTGCCAAGTTCCTTATCACTGGCAGAGACGGGAGTCCACTTGTCCGTAGGCTGTTGCAGTGGCAGCCACGAGTACACAGAATAATTCCTTCATACAGTTCAGGCCTTAACTCAAAAACAACTGATCTGAAGTTCATGCTTTGCAGTTTTTGTCCGTTCTACAGAGCAACTCCACCCGCTTTTATCCCATGGGGTGTGGCTCAGTGACTCAGCACTCTCTGGGCCTGCCACACCTCTTCTTTTGCTGCGCATGTTTCTCCTTCCGACGCGGCCTGGGATCAATCCAGGATTGATCCTCCTCACCCTCTGTCGGTGGGGGCTCCGACACGTCTTCTTCCTGGCCTTCAGCTGGCACCTGAGGCATTGCCAGAAAGGAGGGACCTGGAGTGGGAGGCCTTGTCAGCACCTCCCCCTCACTCTCAGAGTCATCCTCCTCCATGAAGACAGGCTCAGGAGCCGGAGTCACAACAACATGTGGTGGACTTGCCCCTAAGCTAGGAAATATTGGCTCAAAGTAAAGAAATGGTTAGAAGAAATCACAAAACAAAAAACTGAGCTGAAACTGGAATTATTTTTATTGGGCATATTAAGAGTTAAAATATGTTAAAAACTTCAATATATAATACTTTATATAACAACCGCGGCAAGAATTGCTTTTGCTCAAAATTGGAAACAAGTTAACACTCCTTCCGATGTAATGATAATACGAAATGTACTTGAGTGTGCAGAGATGGACAGGTTAACTATAGAATTAAAGGATAGAGAAGAAATGGAATACTATAAAATTTGGAATATATGGTACAATTGGTTAGAAGATAGATGTAAAGTTCCTACATAAGGAATATGTAAGACTTATATCAAAATGAGAAAATATTGTATATATCTGTAAATATTGTTATAATTTAAAAGTAGATAATTAAATGATTATATAATATACAGATTAGTAATCTATATAATTACAAACTATGTTAATATGAGTGATATTGATACTGAAATGCTGTAATGAGTGGAAATGTGGTTTTAAAGTTGAAATATGTCTAATAAAAATTATTTTTTTAAAACAAGAAAAAGATAAAGCAATACAACTGCCCTTAAAATCACCCTCTTTTTTTGCGGTGTGGTGTTTTAATAGCTGCAGGCTTTGATCACATTTTTACAAGGAAATTCTAGGAGTTGCGTACGGGTGTGCTTCACAGTTGGCTCCCTCTTCATTATTGGTGTTGCTAAAGAAAGATAGATTTCTGGCAAAGTGTTGCAAATTCAATTACAGAGGCATATGGATGCATAATAGGAAACTACTGGAAACAAAGCAAAACTACGATCAATATATGGCAGGGATAGAAGATGGGAGCAAAAAACCGCTACTGTTTCCATGAATTTCTAAGTTCTAAAAAAGGGGTTTTGAAAATGGACTGGACAGCAGTGGGGTGGTGGAGATCTTTGAGATGGTGCTTTGCTTTGAGAATGACTAAAAAAAAGACCTCCTTGAATGGGGGTCTCTGAAGCATTCCAGCTGTCTTGCATCTAAGAGGGAACCTGTTCTGTCCCCTCCAGGCCTCAGCCACGGAGCTGGCTAAATGAGCCAGGAATTGAGTTCACGGCTGCTATCAATCCTGGCAGGGAATCTGCAGCTGCCTGCCAAAGTCTCCCTTATCTTGGGGTTGCCAGGCAACCAGGAAGTCAGCAATCCAGGCCGAATGTTCAGCTCAATTCTCCAAGAGTCAAAGAGTTCAGCTCAATTTTTGCTCGTCACGGAGCAGAAGAGCAGCCAGGGCTGCTTTTATACTCTGTGGGATGTGGCTCCGTGACTCAGCACTCTCTAGGCCTGCCCCATCCCTTCCTTTGTTGTAGCCGCTTCTCGTATCTCCGAAACCTGGGGTCTAGACAGGCCTGATTGCCATCAGCCGGGTCTGGACGCGTGGCCTGGGGGGGGGAGTCAGGGGACGGAGGCCTCATTATCTCCTCCACCTGGCCTGCCTCTGGCTCCTGAAGCTGAGCCAGAGGAGCCGGTGCTCCAGAGCTAAGTCCTGATGGCCCTTCCCCCTCACTTTCCGAGTCACTTTCTGGCAGGGGGCCCGGCTTGGGGGGCGCAGACACAACAGAACCAAAGCAATGGCACTGGATTGTTTTTTTTATTTTTATTTATTTATTTCTCAAACACAACAGTATATATGTATAAGCATGAAATACCATGCAAATTGGATACAATCAAAGGGAACATTAGGACAGAAACGGTAGGCACGCTGGTGCTCTTATGCACGCCCCTTACAGACCTCTTAGGAATGGGGTGAGGTCAATAGTAGATAATCTTTGGTTAAAGCTTTGGGGATTTTGGGAAGAGACCACAGAGTCAGGTAGTGCATTCCAGGTATTAACAACTCTGTTACTGAAGTCATATTTTTTGCAATCAAGATTGGAGCGGTTCACATTAAGCTTAAATCTGTTGTGTGCTCGTGTGTTGTTGCGATTGAAGCTGAAATAGACTTCAACAGGAAGGACATTGTAGCAGATGATTTTATGAGTTAAATTCAGGTCATGCCGAAGGCGACGGAGTTCTAAATTTTCTAAACCCAGGATTTCAAGTCTGGTGGCATAAGGTATTTTGTTAGAATAGAATAGAATTGAATTTTTATTGGCCAAGTGTGATTGGACACACAAGGAATTTGTCTTGGTGCATATGCTCTCAGTGTACATAAAAGAAAAGATATGTTCATCAAGGTACAACATTTACAACACAATTGATGGTCAATATATCAATATAAATCATAAGGATTGCCAGCAACAAGTTATAGTCATACAGTCATAAGTGGAAAGAGATTGGTGATGGGAACTATGAGAAGATTAATAGTAGTGCAGATTCAGTAAATAGTTTGACAGTGTTGATGGAATTATTTGTTTAGCAGAGTGATGGCCTTCGGGAAAAAACGGTTCTTGTGTCTAGTTGTTCTAGTGTGCAGTGCTCTATAGCGTCGTTTTGAGCGTAGGAGTTGAAACAGTTTATGTCCAGGATGCGAGGGGTCTGTAAATATTTTCACGGCCCTCTTCTTGATTCGTGCAGTATACAGGTCCTCAATGGAAGGCAGGTTGGTAGCAATTATTTTTTCTGCAGTTCTAATTATCCTCTGAAGTCTGTGTTTTTCTAATTGGGTTGCAGAACCGAACCAGACAGTTATAGAGGTGCAAATGACAGACTCAATAATTCCTCTGTAGAACTGAATCAGCAGCTCCTTGGGCAGTTTGAGCTTACTGAGTTGGCAGAAAGAACATTCTTTGTTGTCCTTTTTAATGATGTTTTGATGTTAGCTGTCCATTTTAGATCTTGCGATATGATAGAACCTAGAAATTTGAAGGTTTCTACTGTTGATACTGTGTTGTCTAGTATTGTGAGAGGTGGAAGTATGGAAGGGTTTCTCCTAAAGTCTACCACCATTTCTACGGTTTTGAGTGTGTTCAGTTCCAGATTGTTTTGGTTGCACCACAAGGCTAGTCGTTCGACCTCTCGTCTATATGCGGATTCGTCATTGTCTCGAATGAGACCAATCACTGTTGTGTCATCTGCGAACTTCAGTAGCTTAACAGATGGATCATTGGAGATGCAGTCATTGGTATACAGAGAGAAGAGAAGTGGGGAGAGCACACAGCCTTGGGGGGGCCCTGTGTTAATTGTACAGGTATTTGATGTGATCTTGCTTAGCTTCACCTGCTGCTTCCTGTTTGTTAGGAAGCTTGTGATCCACTTACAAGTCTGTTCCGGTACCTGTAGCTGGTTTAGCTTAGTTAGAAGAATGTCTGGAATGATGGTATTGAATGCTGAACTAAAGTCTACAAAAAGGACCCTTGCATAGGTCTTTGGAGACTCAAGATGTTGTTGGATGTAGTGCAGAGCCATATTAACAGCATCATCTGTTGATCTATTTGCTCGGTATGCAAATTGCAAGGGGTCTAACAGCGGATCCGTGATGGTTTTCAGGTAGGAAAGCACTAGCCTTTCAAAGGTTTTCATGACTACAGATGTTAAAGCTACTGGTCTGTAGTCATTCAGTTCCTTGATGGTGGGCTTCTTGGCACTGGGATGATGGTAGGCGTTTGAAGCAAGAAGGAACGTAACACATCTCTAGTGATTTATTGAAAATATGGGTGAAGATGGGGGCCAATTGGTCAGCACAGACTTTTAAGCAAGAAGGAGTTATCTTGTCTGGGCCTGGAGCTTTTCCTGGCTTTTGTCTGTGAAATAGGTCCTGCACTTCCTTTTCTGTGATCACTAGGGGTTGTGAACCCAATGAAATGGGGTCAGTTGTAGGAGGCTTGGCTGTTGTTGGTGTGTCTGAGATGGGGGTTGTGGAGATAGGTGGCTGTAGTTTCCTTTCAAACCTGCAGTAAAACTCATTCAGGTCATCTGCCAGTTGTTGATTACCTTCAGCCTGGGAAGGAGGTTTGCCATAGCCGGTGATATTTTTAAGAGTTTTCCACATGTTTGCTGGTTCATTTGCTGAAAACTGATTCTTTAGCTTTTCAGAGTAGCTTCTTTTTGCTGCTCTGATCTCCCTTGTTAGTGCATTTCTGGCCTGATTGTACAGCATTTTATCACCTTTTCTGTAGGCTTCCTCTTTGGAATGTCATAGCTGCTTAAGTTTAGGTGTGAACCAAGGTTTGTTGTTACTGTATATTCGCAAATTCCTTGTAGGTACACATAGGTCTTCACAGAAGCTGACATATGATATTACAGTATCTGTGAGTTCATCCAGGTCTGCAGAGGTATCTTTAAAAATATTCCAATCAGTGCAGTCAAAACATGCCTGTAGCTTTAATTTTGATTCCTCCGTCCAGGTCTTCACTGATTTAATTATTGGTTTTGTGGCTTTAAGTCTTTGCCTGTAAGCAGGTACAAGGTGAATCATGCAATGATCAGAGTGTCCTACAGCTGCATGTGGTAAAGACCGATAAGCATCTTTTAGTGTTGTGTAGCAATGGTCTAGAGTATTCTTGCCTCTGGTGGGACAATTGACATGCTGAAAGTATTTTGGTAGCTCTTTCCTTAAGTTTGCCTTGTTTAGATCTCCCAAAACAATGGCCAGTGAATCAGGGTGTTTGGCTTCAGCCTCCATGATTTGGTCAGCTAGAGTTCGTAATGCCTTGTTTACACAGGCTTGTGGTGGGATATAAACAGCAATTAGAAGAAATGAGGAAAATTCACGAGGCGAATAGTAAGGTTTGTAGTTGATAATTAGAGTCTCTAAATTATTGTCACAGAATTTGTAAATTATTTTAAAATCTTGACACCAGTTTCTGTTAATATATAGGCATAAGCCTCCTCCTTTCTTTTTACCAGATGTTTCTGGAATCCTGTCTGATCATTCAATCTGAAACCCTGGAATGTTCAGTCTGCTATTTTCAATTGATTCATTTAACCAGGTTTCAGAGAAGCATAGGACTGCTGAATTGCGAAAATCAGAATAGTATTTGTTTACTGAATTTCAATTTGTATTGTTGTATTCAGAGGAGTGGAGAACTCTTCTTGTAAAATATTTCTGGACATGTTCAATTGTATTGATGTCTGAAATGTGGTATGGGTTCCAGACAGGCGAGCTGTATTCAAGAATTGGTCTAGCAAATGTTTTGTATGCTCTGGTTAGTAGTGTAGTGTTTCTGGAGAAGAAGCTACGCAAGATTAAGTTTACAACTCTTAAAGCCTTTTTTGTGATATAGTTGCAGTGTGCTTGTTATTGTTGTTGTACTTCTTCTTCTCTTCCTCCCCCTCCTCCTCCTTCTTCTCCTCCTCCTCCTCCTCCTCTTCCTCCTCCTTCTCCTCCTCTTTCTCCTCCTCTTCCTCTTCCTCCTCCTGCTCTTCCTCCTCCAGACATCAGTGGAAGCAGTCCATCCCCCACCATTTAAAAGAATAGAATGCTTTAGATCTGCCCAGTTCACCCACTTAGGTATGGTTGCCCCATGTATTGCAGACCTCACTGCCATAGATGACTGCTGCCAGCCCAATTGCAATGCATCTTCTAAATTAGAGGAGGACAAAAGTTCCTCATTTTTCTCCCTCTCTGCTTCATCAAGCAATTTTGTCTCTCTGGAGAGAATTCCCTTTGAGTTTCTTCTTTTTCTTCTTTGATAGATGCTAAAGATCCATTTCAATGAGAGCTTCTGAATTGGACTAGAGCTTAAGCATAGGGAAAAATATATAATAAAAGAATAAACACTCATAAATATTCCTGTTACCCCTGAAAAGAGAGTTCAGCCAAGGAACCAATAGCTGTAACCTGGTTGATTCCCCCCTCCCCCCATTAAAGAGCATCTCATATGTTCCCGGGGTTTAACTCGATTATTTATCAGCTCAGAGCTGCATCGAAGAAGAAAATTAAACAGAGAGTTTCCTGGTAAGATAATGAAACTTATGGAGGAGGTGAAATGCAGACTAGCCAACTGGATAACTGGAGAAATAATTTTGGGCACGTAACAGAATCTGTTGCTAAAGTTCCTCCTTGCTGAGATGGTGTGGGCGTTGGGTGTTGCGTGTGTTGTGATGGAAAATGAGAAGGTATATTAGGGTAAAATACAAGCAGGATTTGGTGCATCGCCACGGCTAAATGCAACTGGGATTATTTGGCTAATCTGAAATAAACAGATTGCCTCGGAAGGCTCAACCCCTCGAGACACGGCAAAGAATCAAATCCATTTAAGGTCATGAGACTGAAATTGTTTTAGGATGTGTCCCTCGGTGGGTGGGTGTCCTTGTTTCAATGCTGGGCTGGAAGTTTAACAGCAATAGATTGGCTCTATAATAAGATAGGTTCAGAATTCTTCGTCGACTGTTGAGAGATTAGAAACAGATGCATTACAATCTTGTTTCACTCACACAAAGTCATAGCTCAGTTTAAAGTGGAATCCGCCTTGAATGTCTCAATTTTATACTTGTGTAGAGCAGGGAGAGTAACAGATGGTTAACGAAGGCAATGAAAATGTTTCTGGTGCTATTATTATACATGATGTCCCCTAATTTCAAAAATTCTTGGTAAAATAACCTGGTCCAGATAAAGTCCATCTCGCCTTAATCTTTAGTTCCCCTATCTATCTATCTATCTGTCTGTCTGTCTGTCTGTCTGTCTGTCTGTCTGTCTGTCTGTCTATCTATCTATCTATCTCATCTATCTATTTATTTATATCTATCTATCCATCCCTCCATCCCTCCATCCATCCCTCTATCTGTATATCTATCTATCTATCTATCTATCTATCTATCTATCTATCTATCTATCTATCTATCTATCTATCTATACAGCGTACTAAAAAGCAGAGACATCACCCTGCCAACAAAAGTGCGTATAGTCAAGGCGATGGTTTTCCCAGTTGCAATGGAGGGCTGTGAAGGTTGGACCATAAGAAAGGCTGAGCACCAAAGAATTGAGGCCTTTGAACTCTGGTGCTGGAGAAGACTCCTGCGAGTCCCTTGGACTGCAAGGCGAACAAACAAGTCGGCTCTAGAGGAGATCAACCCTGATTGCTCTTTAGAAGGCCAAATCCTGAAGATGAAACTGAAATACTTTGGCCATCTAATGAGAAAGAAGGATTCACTGAAGAAGGGCCTAATGCTGGGAATGATGGAGGGCAAAAGAAGAAGAGGACGACAGAGAACGAGGTGGCTGGATGGAGTCACTGAAGCAGTAGGCATGAGTTTAAATGGACTCCAGAGGATGGTAGAGGACAGGAAGGCCTGGAGGAACGTTGTCCATGGGGTCACAATGGTCGGACACGACTTCGCAACTAACAACAATCTATCTATCTATCTATCTATCTATCTATCTATCTATCTATCCATCCATCCATCCATCCATCCATCCATCCATCCATCCATCCATCTATCTATCTATCTATCTATCTATCTCTACCTCTTATCTATATCATCTCTCTCTCTCTAGCTATCTAGCTATCTCTGTATATTTCTCTATCATCTATCTATCTATCCTATCATCTATCTATCTCTACCTCTTATCTATATCATCTCTCTCTCTCTCTCTCTCTCTCTCTCTCTCTCTCTCTCTCTAGCTATCTAGCTATCTCTGTCTATCTATTTCTCTATCATCTATCTATCTTTTTTCCATAACAAGCTCTTCTTTGTCAGAAGGTTGATTTCGGATGCCAAATCTGTGGAATCCTGCACAGCTGGAGATCCAGCTGAGTCATAAGTATATTAAACATGAAATGAATGGTTAAAAAGGCATAAATATATGCATTTCCCATTGCATTGGGGGACAAATGGGTTTCTTGAGCAACGGCTGCTAGTGTTGAGTCTCTTAATTCTTTAACGTTTGTTTCTTATCCAAAATATCTGGAGTAATGGTTGGATTCAGTCATTCCTGTTTCCTCCATTAGCTCTGAATAGGTTTCAGGATACTGGGCTCCTCTGTCTTACAATTATTATAGGATTTTTCTTCTCTCTACATTTTGGCAAATGTCTTTAGCACCACCTGCTTTGAATGAACCCAGAAGATAAGGAAGGCAAGTACAACTTTGGATATAAAAAGGACTGCATTTCAAGAGCAAAGGCAATCAAGAAAGACCCCCACAGAGATGTTCTACAAACAGTTGTTTAAACAGAAAAACAGTCTGCCAGATACTTGTGGGTATTTAAAAAACACTCATTTCTAATTTGTTGGAAGTGAATTAATTGTGATGAATATGAATTCTTCCAATTAGGGACAGCTAGGTCCTTAGGAGTAGACCTGAGAGATGAGGGGTCCTTGGCACTCTCTGAGCTTGTTTATTTTCAACAGATGCTTTATTACCCAACTAGGTAACATCATCAGCACTGAGAAAACAACCAAGCTCAGAGGGCACCAAGAACTGATGATGTTACCTACTTTGGGTAATGAAATGTCCGTAAGAAAACAGCCAAACTCAGGGTTCACCAAGGAGCCCTCATTTCACCCCTGAGCTACAAATATCCTCCATTATTGAGACTCCAGAGAATAACGCATGGCATGGTGGTCTAGAAACTAGCATAGATATGGGGAAGTTCTACCCTTGCTTTAATGGTTTTGCAGCCTGAATCTAGTTCCTCTAAACTGCAATCCAAGCAGACAAGTAAGCAAATTAAATAACAGATAAGTCCTTGCGTCAAGAAAGGAGCTAGAAGGTTTGATGCAAAAAATATATATTCAATATTGGCACTTCCTTTCTGATATTCTAAGATGCTAAGCATGGGTTAATTACTAGTAAAAAGGTAATTAAGAAGATTCAGAAGGAAGCAGAAGAACTAAGAGACGTTGTTTTCCAAGCGGGATAATCTGTCTGTCTTGCAGCAAAGCTCTGAATCCCAGAGGTAACAGCACAATTTTCTGATTAGAATCTGAAAGGAGGGAGGGTCTTTTTACATTAGTTCATTTATTTATTTGTCCAATTTATATACGGCCAACGCTTCCTCCCTAGGGTGGGGAAAGCATTCCTCTGGTTCTTTGCATTTTCAGACTCTTAAGATTTAAGGAGGGTAGTCTGTCATTCAGATAGATTTTGTTTCTTCTCTTGTGCCATCCAGTGGATGTTGAGATCCTAATGGAACCTGGAATGGAAGTTCCTCAATAGAACTCAGTGGAAAGAACCAGTGGTGGGATTCAAATAATTTAACAACCGGTTCTCTGCCCTAATGGCCGGCTGGGTGGGTGTGGCCATGGCGGGCGTGGCCAGGGGGTGTGACAGACAGCACTCATCCTCCTGCACCCACCGGAAGCAAAAATGGGCCCCAGGGGGACACACTGCACCCCCACGCCCCGTTTTGGGCTTAGGAGGCCTCCCTACAGCCTTCTGGGAGCAAAAATGGGCCATAAGTGTGCCCCCCATGCTCCATTTTGGGCCTAATACAGGGGTGGGTTCTACTTACCTGTACTACTGGTTCACAATGGGATTGTGTGCGCCGCGCTACTGCGCACGCACAGAAGCTTATGCGCATGCGCAGATCATCTATGACAACGTCCAGCTGGGTTGGCAGAGCCTTCCACTGGTTTTACTACTGGTTTGCAAGAACCGGACCAAACCAAGGGCAACCCACCACTGGTCTAGTAGGCTTCCCTGCAACCTCCTTCCTGCGCCCTGTTTTGGGCTTAGAAGGCTTGCATTTACCTGGGAGCCAAAATGGGGCACGTGGGGACTCCTGAAAGAGGCGGGGAGGGGAGAGGCCAGCCAGTAATTTAACTACCGGTTCGCCCGAATATGTCTGAACCAGCTGAATTCCACCACTGGAGAGAACCCTCCCTAGCCATGTTTCTACAATCATCTGATTCCCCCGTTTTCCAAATCCTACTTATGGGGGATTCTCAGCAGAGCCAGCTAAATGTCCTCCATCACATCTTCTTGCAAGAGATGAAGATCAGAAGAAAGGAATCAGAAGGAAGAAGATGAAGGAATCATGGAACATTTTGTGGGAGGCCACAATCCAGGGCTGCGATATTCAGTGGTTAATGGTGGATTGCTGCTAAAAAGACATGATGGTTGGCTTGAAGGAAACTTCTTCCATGCCTGTGAAGTTATCATTCTTCTTCATGGGCCATATCCGTCATCGGACATTGGCGATCATGTTGGCGATCCTATTTTTATCAACAGCCACACAAAAAAGTGCTGTTGAGTTTTGTCCAAACTAGTCCCTTAGATTTTGCAGCCATGATGTTCTTCTGCCTTCAATCATGTCTACCTTCAATCTTTCCTTGGATGATTAAGTGAAGTGATGTCCAAAATATTTGGATCACTTGTCCAAAATATTCTAATTTTTGCTTTTTGATGGTTTTGATGATTTCCCTTGGCTTTCCCAGGCGGCTTATCACCTCCTCATTTCTGATTTTGTCAACCCAGCTGATACATAACAGCCGCCTGTAAATCCACATTTCAATTGCTTCTAGTCTCTTCAAGTGGCTTTCTGTCAGAGCCCAACTCTCTACTCTGTAGAGCAGGATAGAAAAGATGTAGCATCTGACAAACCTGATTTTCAGTCTTAGGCTTATGGAGTGACTGCAGAAGACCGTTGTCATTTTGAAGAATGCTATTTGAGCTTTCTCTATCCTTGCCTTTACTTCCGTGGTTGTGTCCCAGCTTTCATGTAAATTAGAACCGAGGTACGTGATCCTTTCGACCTTTTCTAGTGGTATTATTCCTACCAAATTTATCAGTGGTTCAGTATCAGGATGATTACAGGACTGGAGGCTAAAACATATGATGAACGGTTACAGGAACTGGACATGGCTAGTCTAGTGAAGAGAAGGACCAGGGGAAACATGATAGCAGCCTTCCAATATTTGAGGGGCTGCCATAGAGAGGAGGCGGTCAAGCTAGTTTCCAAAGCACAGGAAGGCCAGACAAGGAACAATGGATGGAAACTGACCAAGAAGAGATTCAACCTGGAAATAAGGAGGAATTTTCTGACAGTGAGAACAATCAACCAATGGAACAGAAGTTGCCTTTGGAAGTTGTGGGAGCTTCATCACTGGCAACGTTCAAGAAGAGATTGGACTGTCATTTGTCAGAAATGGTGTAGGGTCTCCTGCTTGGGCAGGGGGTTGGACTAGATGACCTACAAGGTCCCTTCCAACTCTGTTAATCTGTAATCAGAAGTCATCATTATTGTCTTTTTTTTCCTTTGAAGGGTAAAACAAGACCGGACTTACCCCATCCAATGCCGTAGTAATATAAGAGCTTGTTCTCTTCAGATCCAAAGACTTTGATCACCATACTGTAGAGATGGAACCCTTCCACCAGCATCCAAGCAAAAGTGCTCAAGAAGAAGAAGTGAAGGAGAATTGCCAGGATTTTGCAAGGCACCTGCAAAGAAGACAAACCAGCCCAATGAGCAGGAAAGGCGAGGAGGAGAAATCTTCTCACCCTTGCTCCAGATGGTCAGAATGGGTAGCACCTACTCAATAAGTGGTGCAATTTTGTGGTGCCTGGAGAAGATACACAGACCTTGTTTTTACTATCACAGTCTCTTGCCAAGCTCTGGGGGTTTGTAAGAAACCAGCTCATTTAATAAGCTGTTACTAGAGCAATATTTTTTATTAATAGGTCTCTCTCTCTTTTTTCTTTCTTTTTTCTTTTTCTCTTTTGCTTTCTCTCTGTTTCTTTCTTTCCTGTTTTCTCTCTGTGTGTGTCTCTTTCTCCCTTTTTCTCTTCTCTCTCTCTCCCTTTTCTCTCTTTGCTCTCTTCCTTTCGTATTTTTCTTTTTTTATTCTCATCCTTTCTTTCTTTCCCTCTCTTTCTTTCTCTGTCTCTCTCTCTCCCTCTTTCTATTTTTCTCTTTCTCTCTTTTGCTTTCTCTCTTTTTTCTCTCCTGTTCTCTCTTTCTCTCTCCCCTTTACTCTTTTATTCTCTCTCTTTTTCTCTTTTTGCTCTCTCTTTCATTTCTTTTTTTTCTCTTTCTTTCTCTTTCCCTCTTTCCCTTTCTCTGTCTGTCTCTCTGTCTGTCTGTCTCTCTCTCTTACACACACACACACACACCATCAGAATAACCATCCCAAAGGTACTTTTTCAAAAGGCAACTGAACTTTGATTTTTTTCCTTGAAGATGTTTCCCTTTTCATCCAAGAAGCTTCTTGGATTCTGGCTTATGATTGCAGGCTTCTGACTTCAGTCAGAACTGAAGAAGCTTCTTGGATGAGAAGCGAAACATCTTCAAGGAAAAAAAAAACACAGTCCAGTTGCCTTTTGAAAAAGCACCTTTGGGACACTTATAACCTAGGTGGTTGAGAATTTACATCAAATTGGCCCCCAACCCTGCTGGTCTTTCTTGAGATATTAACATCCTGACTTCATCATCGAGCCTGGGGCCTTACGACTATGGATGTAGTCCATTTCATGGTGGATTTGAATGTTCTCAGCTGTTATTTTATGCTATTCATATTGGGATTTTTAAAAGTAATGGTTGTTTTTAACCTGTTTTATTTCATCTTTAATAGTTAGTCGCCTAGAGTCATATCTACCAGACAGACATCCATGTGAATGGATTAAATTCATAAATATGTAAATTCCCTGGAAAGTAAGTTTCATGGTTATGAAATCAAGAAATGGATTCATTCTGCAGAAAGTAAGATTCAAACTCTATTAAGAGAAGGGAGATTATAAGAGCTCACCAAATATCTTGTCCAACAAGATTTGCATCAATAGGACATCATGGACTTCTAAAGCTCTCAGTTCCTTCTTGTTGGTTGATGCTTTTTTGGAGCCTAAGTGATGTGGCCTGTCGGCTGCCGGCCCCTCCAATAGATGAGGAGCTGGCCTGGAAGTTAGAACCAGCATCAAGGCAACCTGAGAGCTCCGTAGGGAAAGAGGGAATGGAGCTGGCAGAGAGATAGTGTGTTGTGGTTCACCAGCAGCCTATGGAACTGGCAGCAGAGTTGGACAGTGAGGAGGCTGGGGAGGAACATGGGCCAGTCCTGGAGTCTGGGAAAGGCTCGGATGAGGGCAGAGATGAGGCCAGGGCCCTCTGGGAGTTATGCACGTACTCTGGAGTCTCCAGAGTCAGACATCAGAGAGGCAGAGGAACAGGAGGAGCCTATTCCTTAGTACACCCATGCGCAGAGCTGCCAGAAGGCAAGAATATTTAAAACAAAAGGGACGACTCAGGAGTAAGGCCTGGAGATGATTGGCCATAAGGCTTAAAAGAAGAGCAAAGGCACGTGGGCCCTTTGCAGGAAAGCAATGTTGTTAATTCTGTTCCCAATCAGCATCTCTGTTTCATTCTGGACTCCATGTGGCTTTGTCAAGTAGGTCTTTGGCAGCGTGTCAAGGGAGATAAAGATTGGTGATTATCCAGAAGGACTTCTCCTGAAGGACTTTTTGCAACTAATTGGGACTCAGCTGTGAATGAAAGTAATTCACAGCTGTTGCAATAAAAGAGGTTTTTGGAACTACTTGTGTGTTTTAATGACTCAGCAAGCCTAGATCACAACACTAACTCTACTTTCATCCTGGTCTTAACGTATCATCTCCTTCTTTCCCATAGACTGGAACCCAGACACGGAGGATTTTTCTTCTTGTTAGAGAAAGTCACACAACCTATTTTTTTAAATTATTTTTTCCCTAATCTTCTGTAGGTCAGCATCTCTGCTGCCACCTGTCACACATGCGCTTCTTTCTCTTCGTTGGAAGATCTGAAGTAAGCTTTTGACACCATGCTATAAGCTAGACAAACATTGTCAGGTTGCTTAGCAACCAGGTGACTCAGCTTACCTAGGCAACATTCACTGAAGTGTCACCTAGTTGCCTTACTGAGATTAGAAATGCTTCTTCTCTTCTCCATGACTGGATCCTTGGTCCATTAGAGAGAAGTTTCAAGGAAACTCCACTTCCACCACCTTCTTCCTTGTCTAGATATTTTTAAAAATTTTCTCTTAAGTCAGGAACAGTTTCTCCAGACTTCATGGACATATCCAGATGGACATTTTTGACATTCTCTCATCCTCAGGATGGGATTTTTTGATAACATTTTGGGAGATCAGCCACGGTTAACTAAATCCTACCACCTGCTTCCTGGGGAGCTATAGTCTATCTGTAATTGCCATGATGTTACTTGAACAACCAACTTCCAGATAGGGACTATGAAATGGTCCTTTGGAGGACTATTCACATTAGTCCTAAATCAAGAGATAACTGATCTATAGCCGTGATGGCGAGCCTATGGTACGCGTGCCACAGGTGGTACACAGAGCCCTTTCTCCAGGCATGCCAGCCGTCACCCAGCCCAGCTCCACAGCGCATGCACGCACACCTCCCGCTGGCCAGCTGATCTTTGGGTCTCTGCCACATACGCGCAGGGCCTTCCCCAATCTGCAGTTTCTCCCCCCCAGTGTGCACTAGCTTTCACCTGAATTTTTGCCGTCCATGCCTTCCCCGATCTCCACAGGTTCCACCCTCCATAGGTGCCTCTCCGTGGCAGAAATACAGGAGAAAGCTAGGGCGTGCTGGGGAGAGAAACTGAGGAGATTGGGGAAGGCATAGGTGGCAGAAATGCAGGAGAATCAACTTGGAAGCCAAAATGGGGGGAGGGGCACATGGACCAGGGGGCACATGCGCAGGAACACACGTGCATGCACAAGGCCAGGGCGCCAGCACGTGGGATGCTTGCATTGCATTTTGGGGATTGGGGCACCTGCATGTGCATTGGGCACCATCACTGATCTATACGAATAAGATTCCAGCAGTATGGATTTCTCATGGAGACTTGGGTATTCCCTTGTATTCACTTGAGTCGAAAAAGGCTAGTCTAGATCAAGAGTTTGGAAATTAAAATCCCCCAGATGTTGTTCTGTCTCCCTTCACCTCTGTCCGAGCGATGGCTTAATTAGCCGGCATTATCAGCTCTGGCAGCAAACTAGCGAGCATCTGCCAAGTGTCTCTGTTATCTCCCTCGATGCCGATGAGTCACCCAGGAATGAACAGTACTTCAGCTCTTAGTTAAGCAGTTAATTTGCCTGCTACAAAGAGGCACAGCAGCTCTTGCTGCCTTTATATCCTGTGGGGTGTGGCTCCATGACTCAGCACTTTCTAGGCCTGCCCCACTCCTGCTTCGGTTGTTCCCTCCTCTCCTGCCTACGAAACCTAGGGTCCAGCCAGGCCTGATTGCCATCAGCTGGGTCTGAAGGTGTGGCCTGGAGGGGGGAAAGAGTCAGGGGACGGAGCCCTCGTTATCTCTTCCACCTGGCCTGCCTCTGGCTCCTGGAGCTGAGCCAGGGAAGCTGGTGCTCCCGAGGTAAGTCCTGACGGCCCTTCCCCCTCACTTTCTAAGTCACTTTCTGGCAGGAGGCCCGGCTCGGGGGCGCAGACACAACAGATGTTGCTGAACCTCAAGTTATCCAAGCCAACGTAATTAGTAGAAGAAGACTTGATAGTGGTACAATATCTAGAGGTTCATTTTTTTTCTACTCTTCTCGTCTAAACTATTTACAGGAATGTCCAGGGTTAAGTTAAAGTAGTCAGTATCTCAATCCATACATTTAACATGTCGGTTAGAACTGAACATAGGACAATGGAAGTGGTTGAGTTGAAGGTGAGGTTTAATTGGGTTGGCAGATCATAGGGGAAATCACTTGCAAAAAAGAAGAAGAAGGAAGGATGTAAACAATTGCAGTAAAATTGCACGATCTAAACAAAAGGCAACTGCGATCAACCTCACACAGATTTTTTCTTTTATGCAAAACACTCCCAAACTAATATCAAAATGGGACAAAACAAGTGTAAGGCTGGGGGGAAGAACAAATAAGAGAATTCAGGGCCTGGAGACAAAAATGTATGAAGAATAGTTGCAGGAATTGGGTACGGCCAGTCTAGAGAAAAAAAGAATTAGGGGTGACATGATAGCAGCATTTCAGTATTTGAGGGGCTGCCCCAAAGAAGAGGGGGTCAAATTATTTTCCCAAACACCTGAAGGCAGGGCAAGAAACGATGGATGGAAACTAATCAAGGAGAGCAGCAATCTGGAATTCAGGAGAAACTTCCTAACAGTGAGGACAATTAACCAGTGGAACGGCTTGCCTCCAGAAGTTGTAGGTGCTTCATCACTTGGAAGCTTGAGCAGGGGGTTGGACAAGAGGACCTCCAAGGTCCCTTCCAGCTCTATTCTAATTGATTGATGGTAAGAAGCAATGGATGGAAACTAAGAGAAACAATCTATAACTAAGGAGAAATTTCCCGACAGTGAGAATAATTAACATGGAACAGCTTCCCTCCAGAAATCGTGGATGCTGCATCACTGGAGGTTTTCAAGAGACTGGACAGCCATTTGTCTGAAATGTTCTGCGCCAACTCAGAAAGCTCAAACTACCCAAGGAGCTGCTAATCCAGTTCTACAGAGGAATGATTGAATCTGTCATTTGCACCTCTATAACTGTCTGGTTTGGTTCTGCAACCCAACAAGACAGACACAGACTTCAGAGGATTATTAGAACTGCAGAAAAAACAATGGCTGCCAATCTGCCTTCCATGGAGGACTTGTATACTGCACGAGTCAAAAAGAGGGCTGTGAAAATATTTACACACCCCTCACATCCTGGACATAAACAGTTTCAACTCCTACCCTCAAAAGGGTGCAGAGCACTGCACACCAGAACAACTAGACACAAGAACAGTTTTTTCCCGAAGGCCATCACTCTGCTAAAAAAAGAATTCCCTCAACACTGTCAAACTATTCACTAAGTCTGCACTACTATTAATCTTCTCATCGTTCCCATCACCCATTTCCTTCCACTTATGACTGTATGACTGTAACTTTGTTGCTTGTATCCTTATGATTTATATTGACTGTTTCCTAATATGATTTGATTGCTTATTTGTACCCCATGACTATCATTAAATGTATCTTCTTGACGAATGTATCTGGTCTTTTTATGTACACTGAGAGCATATGTACCAAAGACAAATTCCTTGTGTGTTCAATCATACTTGGCCAATAAAGAATTTTCTATTCTATCCCATCCCATCCCATCCCATCCCATCCCATCCTATCCTACCCTATCCTATTCTATATGGTATAGGGTTTCTTGCTCAAGCAGAGGGTTGGACTACAAGATCTCCGGGGTCCTTTCCAACTCTGTTATTTATTCTATACACATCCTCACTGTGAAAGAAACATGGATTACTAAATTGCTGAATGCAACCCATTTATTTCTAACTTGCTTTCCCCCCCCCTTAACCGGCAAAATGCACAATAGCACCCCATAATAATAATAACAATTTCGGAGCACTGCGGGGGGGGCGGGGGGGGGGGGAATGGCAGCCTCTGTACACCATCCTCTCAAAGTGATGAATAAAGAAAATTTTTGCTGCTATTATTACTTTGGGTTTTTTTTCCCCTAGGACCAGGGGAAAAAAAAAAAAAGAACCTTCCAAACTGTCAACTCTGCTCCAATAAACTAGAACCAGACAGAACGTTACGTTAAATGAATGAAATCGGTTTTGTACGTGGGAGTCTGAGCCTGTTTGATCAACGTTCACACACATATGCAAGGGAAAACCCCGGGAAATGTTATCAGTTAAAAAAGAAAAATATCCCAAATGCAATTTTTTTCTTCACGTTTTATTGCCTCTTTGCTGTGCTGTGTTGTTGTTTTTTTTCCCTTCCCAGGGAAATCAAGGGAGTCCACATTTGACTAAATGCCAGGGGAATTTCCGATGAAGCCATAATGATTATCATTATGGTTATTAATAGTATTAATTATCGAGTTAAACAGCAACCACTGCACCGTGATTAATCCCCACCTTTATTTTTTGGTGCAAATCAAAGGGAAAACACCAACATTTGTCACGTTTAGCATGTACCGACGACTGTAGAACAAACGTGAAACGAATAACCTCCTTATTTAAATGCCACCGGCATTATATGCCTGTCACCACGGTGGCCGGCATTTAATAACGCGGTGACAAATTGCCTAAAAATAAAGAGGGGTGCGCTTCGAAAGGCCGGGGCCTGCCTTTCAAAAGAGTAAGGAGTACAGAATTGGGTGACAATGTGCATTGTCACGCAGGAATGTTCTGTTTAGGCAAAATCGGGTGGAAGAGATAAATATTTGGATAGGCTCTGAGACATTTCTCAGCTCAGCTGTGTCCTGTTCTTCTGTGAAAAGTGAAAAGAAGGACTAGGGGCGACATGATAGTAATCTTCCAGTACTTAAGGGCTGCCACAAAGAAGAGGGAGTTAAGCTATTCTTCAAAGCACCTGAAGGCAGAACAAGAAGCAACGGATGGAAACTAATCAAGGAGAGAAGCAACTTAGAACTAAGGAGGAATTTCCTGACAGAGAGAACAAT